>NC_090943.1:59906772-60209802 GCF_040807025.1 Struthio camelus | reverse complement strand
CTAACACGATGGGACAAGATTGTTTAGCACAGATTAAATTTAGGAAACGGAATTGGAGCCTGGAGGGACAAGGGAACTTACAATTAAATGAAAAATTCCTAACCATGACACCTAAAGAGTTACAGGGATGGCTGCCATGAAGAATAACACAAGTAGCGTGTAACCTCCCTTGGGTATCACAACAGGCACTGGAAGACTATGTTACATGATTTCAGCTATTAAAGTCACTGAGTGCCTCTATCTGAATATGTAAACTAGTTTCCTTCCCCCTCCCCCCTCTCTCTCTCTCTTTAAATAAGGCGGGACTGAAACAAAAAAAAATTGTGACTGAGCGAGCAACAGATTTTCTCCTTTTGGTGCTGCTCTGTTTTTCCTATAATGAAACAGTCTCTAAGGGATTTTCCATTCAGTCATTCATTTCCATGACTTAGTGACTCCAGGATTCAGTATTACCATAGGAGGAATACAGGCATCCTGAAGCTTTAAGCATCCTTTAGTACTTCAAGCAGTCTGGAAAGATCCACACAACAAACCCAAAAATATGTTCTTAGAACATTAAGAAGAGATGGGTCAAGTCACAATTCACATGGATTGAAATATTCACAGAATCTGGGGTGTCTGGCCCTAGAGTTTTACTTGGACACTCATGAGCACAGAGGAAAGAAAGCCGACCAGGGACATGGCTATTTCCTTCTTAATAACGCAAGAAATTTTTCCTTTTGCCTATCTGAGGAAACAGGGTTGCTCCACGGCATCGCTTCCTTTGCTGTGGTGACGAGAATTATTTGTTCTGCTTCAGTTGAGTATTAACACCCGGCTGGCTGCAGAAAGAGCGCCAGGCTGGGAGCAGGGTCCAAGTCTTTCTTCTCCAAAGTTTGCACTAACACTCACTTATGTAGCCAGGGTCTCTTTTCTTAAGCGTTTTTAGCATGAAGTTAAATCTTGTTCAGCTCTGCATTTCTGCAGTTTCCATCAACACAGGGAAACAAGAGATCTAAGGCAGCTCATTGAAGTTTACTGTTTAGGAAAATAGCTGTTTTTGTTAAAGCTTCCTCGTATTGGAGAATTTTGAGAGCAAGCATGGAAACTAATGTAGTCCCTCAGGATAGTTTTCCAGTTCATTCAATCCAAGAGAAAACAACATCTGGGTACCAACTTTTCTGCAGGATCAGCTCGTGAAGTACTTGTTATGTGTCTACAAAGGGATCCAACCCTTTCTACGGCCTAAAATGCTAGTTTTGGGCTACGTAGGCCAGGGCTGAAGTAAAAGACACCACTAGGTCTGCAAACTGCCAGTTTTAGGCGAGATGTTTGATCCACTTGCCTAGTCAGGCCCACAAAGAAAGCTCTCCCAGCCCTGGGGCTGACATGGGATGGCAGATGTTGCAGTTGCATCTGCAGGAAGGAGATGGCCAAGGAGCTACGCTTCAAGGGCTCCAGCTCTACAGGGTACTGGCTACTGCTCCAAAATCTGGAAGAAGAGCTAGAGAAAAATCAAAATTTGGTTGACTACTAATTCCCTTTGCTTTTGCAGTTGAACTTTCTTTCCCAGTGCAGCATGCTCTGCTGTCCTCCCAGCAGGCCAGACAGCACACCATCTTCCCACTCCCCTGGGGAGAGGTTCTGCATCCGCCCCACAGAAACGCAAAAATGGAGGCCATGAATTAAGGGGCACGCACAAGTCCTAGCGGTGGCTGCTGACGACAGAGACAACGAGAAGGTACAGGAACTCAGAAAAGGCAGGACAGAAAGACAGAGAGAAACTGGGAATTGCTGAAAGACTGACTGAAAGTTCAGTGAAACAAATAGAAAAAAAAGGACTGCAGTGAGCTTAGTTCAGACCCCGAGGTTTAAAAAAGAGTAATAGCAATCTGAAAGCAGGTGGCATAAGTAGGCCGTCAAAGGACCTAAGCTTATTTATATCTGCCCACAACTCGAGTTCCATGAGGTGTCATGAAAAACTAAAGCCATGTTCTAAAATTAAATCTGGTATTTGCTCATCTAGCTGCAAGGCGTTTCTTGTTTACATAACCTCGGGGTTACTTTTCAGGCTTAAAAACATGGGTTAGTTAGTTCGGTCATCCCCTTCCTCCCTGCCAACCCTCCACTCTCGGCAGAAACGTGTGTTCAGAAAAGCAGAAAAAAAGGATGCAGAATGGAAACTCGAGGCCTTAAAAAACAAAACAAAATTAAGTTTAAGAAAAAAATAGGGTGAGTAAAATGTTAGTTTGTGCCTGTAACATCTATTTATCTGTCCATTTAGATCTCGGAGACAGAGAGGGAAGAACGCGCGTCGATGAGCGCATTTTTAAGGATGCAAACGCCAGTGTTTTCAAAGTGTGTACACAGCAGCAGGTGAGCAATAGCAGGCTTGACAGGGTGGAGGGTGTTGCATCTCTGTGCAACACACTTCGAGTCAGAGCTCACTGGGATGCTTTTTATGATACCTTTTCTAAGCAGGTTGCCTTGATGCAGCCAAAACATTGCAGAGCTGTAATGATTCGGAAAATGATTTCTGACAGAGAAGTTTGAGGCAGCAAACTTTCAGCGATCCCCCTTTTCAATCCAAAATATTCAGTTGTATTTCCACTACCCAAAGCAGTGGAAAACAAAAACAAATTGCCAATTCCCGAAAAGCTGCCAGAAAATGTAATTATCCTCTGGCTTGAGCTCTTGTTATAATACAACGCGTGACTGAACGACAGACAGCGCAGGAAAAAGCATCCGTGTATCAAACGTGGATGCGTGCGTGCATGTGTGTGTTTTCACAGTCGCATGCTAGCCCTGGCTCCTGCAATCAGGAGAGCGCATAGAAGTGTCTCAGTCCGGGCTTACTGCGACAAGGAAAAGACAAGCACCTGAGCGTACACTCAAGCACGATCTCAGCACTGCAAGTCTTCCAACTAGAGACAGTCGGAATCAAAATGCTCTCGTAAAGCACAAATATCTTCTGCTTACAGGTGAGTCCAAGTTCACAAGATTCTCCAGGCTGGGACTATCTAACAGCCAGAGGGTAAGAAATAAGAAACTTCAAAACCAGTATTGCCAGGGGACTCCTCGATACGCAGTTCCTCACTGATGCTCACTGCCACCACTGACCAGAGAGCAATCAGACTGATAGCTCAGGGAGAAGGGCCACTTCACTGCAGAAAAGAATATGGCACAAAATACGGCAGGCAAATCCAACAGAGAAGACTTGCAATAAACTAGGCTGTGGAAGGAAAATGTTAGGCTTTCCTTCACCTCTACCAAATGGCATCCACTATACTTAAAATTCTTTCTTCAAATTACTCACAAGAAGAAAACAGCATTGTTCATTTTGGATATCTATTATTTTGTCAACACTGCAAAGTGAGCGTCCCCCATCCTCTTCCATTCACTGATATACAGCTGTAAAGATATTAGGAACGCAAGGGAAGGGAACAAAGAGTCCTCTTATTCCGGGTCTCAAAAATATTGCTGTATGCTGCTGCTGAATTACATTGTCTGGACAGCAGAACTTCATTCATCAGAGGAGGTGGCTGCACAGTTTAGTGCAGTACTCTTCCTTTCCCCAGTTCCCACAGTTTTCGGAAAAAAAAAAAAAAAAAAAGCCCACCACCAAACCCCTTTTTAATGTCTTGGCATATATAAGAAATTAGAGAAACTTGTATAACGAGCAGTCTCTGACCTGATGCAGTGTTGACTGGTTGTCTGGTGTAAGACACGTTAAAAGTAGGTTCTTCTACTAGTGGAGGAGGGTACATCCGCCTTCGGATGAAGAAGCCAGCTCCACAACAGAACAAAACTCCCATCATCAAAAGGAACCTAGGTAAAGAGAAGAGGGAAGTCAAACCCCACCTGCGTTCAGGCAGCTCTCAACTCAAGATTGCTCATCACGAGAAACTCAGACTATTATCTATCAATCATCAGCCTCCCTATGATTTTTAGCGGGATTTCTTAAATGGGTTGCTGCTGGACAGCAGGCCTACGTCATTTGAGATAGCCACATCTTAGGGCAATTACGGACATTCCTCCAGCAATTGGTGTTATTGTCCAATGTTGTTTTAATATGGAAAATACAATCATGAAAATGAAATGCCCTTGACTTTTTGGAAAGTTCAGGTTCAGCCACGGGACTGAACTGAAATTCCAGGTCCATACAGTTTAAAACTGTGCCGTCTTGGACACAAGTCTAGCTCCTCCAGCATCCTGGTGGGCCAGCAGGTTTGCCTGGGACCAGGTGTGCAAAGAGGAATGCTATTCTGCAGTTCTTCTTAAAGAAAGATTTTTAGCTGTTCTTAAACGAGTAACACTAATTCCGTCTCCCATGGGAAATATTATAGCTGACACTGAAGCTCAAGCCAGTAGACTGAAATGTTCAGCACTGAAGATCACAGGTTTTGCTTTGTGCTTTCTAGACAGGATATACATTCTCAAGAAAAAGGATATTATTTTGTTTCAGCTCCTTTTCCAACTTAACTAAACTTCCTTCATTATGCCCTTGCACTTCTTCAGCGGAGATATGCATTTGCAGCCAGAACGTGTGAGGAGATTTTGTTCTTAGAAATATTTTTCACTGTGTTTTCTTGATCAGTTATCAGACATGCTAGTGACTGATGCAAGCTCTTGCAAACCGTTGCAACTGGGATGCTGGCATTTTCTTGCCTGGTGCTAATGGATCTTCTGTCTATAATTGTCACCTCCTTTTCTTTTCTTTCAAGACCCTTTCCTGGAGGACAAGGAACAACTGGGATCCTTTGGAAGCACTGGAGGCAGAGTGTTTTTCTTTCCCTCTACCTAAGCTGGCCAGAGGCAAGCCTGCACGCAACGCTTTTTCCTCTGGAGCATTCCCAGAGGACTGAGATGGACAAAATGACACTGCATGGCAGCGATAGGTTTTTTACGTAAATGGTCAAAATTCTGTTCTTGTTTCAATAGTGGAAATGAGAGCAGAAAGAGGTCCTGTTTCTCTAAGCCAAAATTAATACATTCCTTTTTGGCAGGGATCCTGGAAAGGATTTGCTCTGAACAGAAAAACAGAGATTTACAACGTCACCCTAGGGATTCAGATGCAGAACTCCTAGTTATATCAGTAAGGATTGTACATTGAAATCCCACAGGCAGCTTTGAGAAATCTCTGTATTATAGTACGGATCAGGCTTCTGTTTTTCAGTGTTTATTCATTCCAATTTTGAAGGTTTTATTTTTTAAACACTCTTTAAATTCTACATAAAAATGCCTAAAATCAGGTTTTCTAGAAGAGCTTTTGCTTTCTCTGTGCAGTAATGAGGAGGTTTCATTCAGGTGCTTTTTAAAATTCTCCTCTAAAAAGAATTTACCTTATTTTTTCATTATACATATAAAAGTGATTAATTTAAGCTTTATCCAGATTACTGAGCTGCTGGTTTCACGAGCTCAAATCTTTCTGCCTTCTTTTCCTTTGCCGTCATCTCCAGTGAAATCCTCATAGTGACAGAAGTACCTTGCCTTTTTAACTGAAGCCTTATTCATCTGGCAAGACTGTCTTAAACTCTGCATAAATGTACAATCCTCCTTACGCATCCTCTTTTAAAATGGAGGGCCTGCAAAAATGGACAGTGCTGCCACTCGGTAGTGGTTGGGACAGGTATGAGGAACTGAGCAAGTTTAGACAAAAGTTAGAACCACTGCCTGTACAAACCAACAGAATGGGGAAACAGGACAGGTCAACCCGAGCCAAGTAACCTCATTTTCCAGTGCTTTCTAGCACTTTTTTGTTATTGGCATAGGGGGGTTGGGCATCAGGAGGTTTTTATAAGCTAAAACTCCAAATCCTGCATTTTATCTGAACACATGCATTACCACTTACTTGCACCTACCCTACTTTGAAATACTGGGGCAGAAAATACCTTGCTTCAAATCATATAAACAAGACAAGAATAGGACACCATGAACATAACATTCCAAAGCGTCATGACGTACCAAAAATACCATAGTCGCTGGATAGAGAGAGCTCTTACGCAGCATCTTGAACCACAGCAATCCTCATAGGAGCGACATCTGCACAGGAATAAAGGAAAAAAGGACATCAGGGGAGTGTTTGCCACTCAAAGTAAAATCGCATCACATCAGAATCTGGGCCCACGTAGGGATATACTCAACAGTAACGTTTTTTTAACAAATTCAGTTGTTTCAAACTGACACCACAGAAACGAAACACGGGCGTAGAAGAACCCTCAAGCCTGATGCCACCAGCTCCGCTGCCAGAGGCTTTATGTACAACATCCTTATGAGGTTGGGAGGCAAGACCTGACATCATTGCTGCCTGGGTGGGATTCCTGCTAAGGATGGACACCGCTGCTAACTCGGGACTCTGAAGACGCTAACGTCAGAGACTGTAACCCATAGCCTGATCTACTTTGACATGCACTAATTGTACCCTGTCAATTTTTCTGGAGTTACTTCTGATTTAGGAAGTTGTAGGAAGAAGAAATAATCAAATTCAACCATCACTGTGCCCTTAAACTTGCACCATAGCCCTCCCGCTCAATGTCCTTATATACCCAATTTCTGGGACTACTACCCAGTCTCAGATCCTATAGTCATCACCAGGAATAAAAGTCAAACCAAACTGAGTAAGAACAGACCACTTGGCCAGATAAAAATGTCAACTCACAGGTACTTATCATGGTACAGCTCTATCACTATTTAGAAACTTTTTTACATGTTATTGAAACTGCCTCCCTACATACCTCCCTCAAAATGACCTCAAAAGGATTAAATATGGCGTTTAATTCTATATATCAGAATATGTTATAAAGGAAAATAATATTACTGTGTTTTATTTCACAGTAAATGAACATTGCAGACATCGATCGTGAACCATTTGGGGCTTTACTCACTGCAAAAGACAAGAATTACAAGGTCAAAACTACCAGATAATTCATTCTTTGCAAACTGACAGCTTCCAGGGCAAACAGAGACAACTTAGTGCGTACTATTATTTGCCAATAATTGCATTTTTACTTCTCAGACTAACTTCAAAAGCGAAGGAAAATCCATGGAGTTCCTTTCTACTCTTTCACAAAACTAAGAAGAAAAATAAATAAAACAAACAGGAAAAAAAATAATTTTCTAGCATTTATACCTGCTAGAGTTCATTCCATTATAATGGACACAGATATACTTTGCATTTACTTGTTCCCAAATATATGTTCATACGTCTATGGACATATTAATATTATTACATATGAATACACATAAAACAATAGCAAGATATACTCTTGGATTCTCCATCACAGTTTTGCTGGTAGTAAACTGCAACTGCCAAAAATCCTATTATTTAACTAAACTTTCCTCCACCAATACATTTCAAATTCATATTTTACACAGAAAAGAATGGTTTTTAAAATATTGTAGCACTAGCCTTTGAAAGTACAAGGTACAGTTTCACTAAAACTAAAGCCACCACATATGTTAACAGCAACATCTGAACAACTTCTGTGGTAACTGCCATTTCCTACACCAACGAAACATGCTACATGTTCAGTAGGAAAAGGACAGAGGTAACACAGAAACTACAGCATGTCACAGACTTTCCTCTTAGATGGAAACATTCAGATTCAGATTCACATAGCGAAAAAAAAGAGAGGGTTATCACAACTGGATCAATCTTTAAGGGTTTACTTCAGTACGCTCAACGCCCACCTTTAATTAGGCATCTGGTTTTGGAAAACTTGCCCAACCTCTTAATTGTGCTCCTATATTTGTATATAAAGTTAAAAAAATCAATTGATTAACTGTACAGATAATTACACATTTACATGCTCAGTTAACAAGCCTACACTCTCAAAATAAGTCAAGTCACACAGGCTTCGGCCTCCAACTGGGCTCAGAGGAAGATGCTCAATGGATAACACAATTGGCTGTTTGGCAACTGAAAACAGTGTGCATCCTTCTGTTGACAAGAAGGCAGGATTTCTTTAATTAAGCCAGAGCATCTGAGGCACTGATCAGCATGGCAAGGTCGGCTGATATATTCAGGCACTGGTTGGAGACTGAAATGCAACAAAGCGCTAATGCCAAAAGGGAAAACACCCACTCGGCTGCCCCGTAACCGAGGAGTCTCCCAATCTCCAATCTTTCTTCTTTAAAGCTTGCCAGGACCCTAACAACCAACTGCTCGTGTGGGAGCTCTGATCTGGGGAAAGCAGGGAAGGAGTTCCTGACTTCACTAGGAGACTGCCCTCTTGTAGCCCTCCTCGAGGCAACTAAGGTCAGAAAATAAAAGTCAGCGTTTCCTTATTTGTACCTCCACATGCTGGCCTGTTCAGCAACACCCAGCCAGCTACACCTCATCATGTGCTGGGATGCACTGGGCAGGTGCCTGCGCTCTGCTGTACTGTCCAACTCGAAAGCCCCAAAGTCTTTTCCCGGATCAAGCCCCAAGATCTTAACTTTTATTAGACTCCAACTAAATTAGAGCCTATGGAGAACAGGTGTAGTCCCCCGCTCTTCTCTTGCCTTGCTTATTTTGCATGTTTTGTCTAGAGCAAGAATGGACGGAAAAAGGCTATTTTAAAATACATAATTACGGTCATTCAAATCATCAAAATTAAAATAGTATCTCTATGATGAGTGCAATACCTGAATTTACTTTTCATTTTTAATCTTTAAATTGCCTAGGCTTTATGTCAGCAGCATTTTTACAGCCTCAGTGGGTTAGCTGTTCTGTCTACAGAGGAGGACTGAAGCATGAACCTCAAGACAGAAAGTCTCAACTGAGGAACGCTTTTGAAGCTCTTGAGACCACTGCATGGGAAACAAACAGGTCATCAAATAGAAGTTTCCTATACAGACGACTGCACTTTAACATGGCTGTAAATGAAGACGCAAAAGACTGAGGACTCTCTCACTAGGGCTCTGTTTAGGGAAGCTTCATTTTACAGTAGCCACTGAGCATTGAGGGGCAACTCCTCCAAGGCTAACGACCACATTTTCTGGCTGAACCTCAGAAGCTCAACCGGTATCATGACTCGGAAGGAAATCCCTGTGAGATCAGATACTAGAAAAACTTTCACTTTCTACTCATAGTATTAAACGGGGGCTTGACTTTGCATGTGTGCCCATGTGCATGTACATATGTATGTGTATATAGGAGCCCTGGGTCAAGGATGATACCATGATAACAATGTGCTAACTGTTCGTATTTTCCACCAGTAGTGCCAAAAAAGCCTGGAAGAACAAATGGTCGGTTTGCTGAGACTTCTGTTAGGGTACTGTGGAAGCTTTGCTAGTCTTTTGTTCTTGTTCTTTGTACTACAAAAAAACAACACTGAACTTCTGCCAACATCAATCCTAATTACAACGAAATTAACTTACTTACACAAGCTGTATTTATTAGTGGGCAAAAGACGACAATAAAATCAGCTTATTAATGGAGCAATATACAAGCTTAAGCATAATCTATCTTTGATGTACTCTCTCTTCCTTCCTGACAATAAACCCCAGCAGAATTAAGACCCTGGTTGAGGAAAAAAGCAATTAAGCACACACACATATATTTACTGAATTGATATAAATATTCATATACATAAATATACATGTAAAAGTTACACTTTTGCGCTGGCTCTGCTTAATAAGGAAGCACTCACTGTTCTACCTGCTGTTGTGCCCAATACTGGAGTACCTTCCCTGTGACAATCCCAGCACCTACCCTACATTAGGTCCCCTGAAATATTCGGCTACCCTAGATTCAGGGTGAAAACCTGACTTTGGGGCAGCTTTATCTGAGGAAGAGTTGCTTGAAATTAAAACAAAAACAACTTTTTCAAAAAAGTTTGTCAGGTTTTGTTTTTGTCTTTCTTCAGTCGGACATAGCAGTTATTAAAACCAATCTGTCCTGGACTGAGCTCACCTCGTACAAAAGACTATTCTAAAGCAATTTCCCCTCTTTCACACGTGAATGCTGATCCCGAGATCTGCACTTCCCTAGGGCGATGGCTATGGCTGCTTGCTTCACAGAACAAAATTTCACCCGTGATGTAGCATAAGGCATGATCCATTAGTTGCTTTGCTAATCTGCAGCTTCATCATTATCACTTTTTAAAACTGCCCACAAGGTGATCTATGATTTAGCAGGTACATCTTTTCATTCATAATTCAGGAGAGTGAAATGAGTGCACCTATATGTCCAGCTATGTGTACTGCTAGCACACCAAAGAACTGCTGCGTCAGAGACCGGAGTTGCACCGCGTGTCACACCCCTGCTACAAGCCAAACCCAATAAAGCTTTTTGTACAGGTCCTCGCTTAAACACTGAAGCTGAACTTCTTTCCGTAAGGGACAAGCAAAGCACAAAGTTTCAGATGAAGGGTATGAGGTATGACCCCATTAAAAACAAAAACAAAACAACCCCCCACACACACATACTTACATGTGGTTCTGTGGATAACAACTGCTCAGTGAAATAGGCCAGAAGCACTTTTCCATTTATACTTGCACCTACACAGCTGAACAAGTCCCTTCTTAGCAGACTTGCCGCAGGAAAGAACTGCATCTAAAAATAAATTCCCTGATTGGTACTTGCTGGAAACTGGAGAAGTTAAAGAGATAAAGCACGGATTATAGTCTTTGGTAGACTGTGAGGCAATAGTGGTCTGACAATGTTCCCTGTCCTCACCCAACGCGGGTATTTCCCATCAATACCATCCACTGGAAATGCAGACTGCAGTATTCTTAGTTTTCCACTGTGGACCGTTTACATCATATGCACCAAAATTTGATTCAACATTTAAGATGTTTGAGCAACAATGTCTTTTGGAGGAGTAAAACAAAAAATAAATTACTAATCCATACAAAGTGGCAGAGACACTACTGTAGACACAGGGACAGAGGGAGGAGGGAGGGAAAAAACTCTACAGCAACCAAAACTCCTTTTGAAACAGTAAATTGCACGATTTCTAAGCAGTGGCTTGCACACAAGGCCAATTTTAATTCCAAAAAAGACTGCATGCCAGTGATAGGTGAAGTGACTGCTGCGCGTGTGTGTAAGATCTACAGTGGGGACTGGTATTCACTGGAAAACAAGCAGCACAGGCAGTTTTTAAAGTGTGTGTGGTGGGGGAGGGCAGGAAGTTATTAAGTTCAAGGAAAGGGGAAGTTAGCAATAGACTGAAACTAAGAATGGAAGAGAAAGATTTGGGGGGAACAACGAGGAGCATCTATGGAATAGGCTCCCAGATGAAGCTAAGTCTCAACTGCAGTCCTAAAACTGGCAGGGATAAAACACTAGGAAATGGACCACAAGTGCTGGCAAAGAACTGCAAGGGCCAAACCCCTGAGCCTGGGTCACCTCCAGGCAGCTTCCGTGGTCACACCACTGCCACGGAGCCCTTGAAGCCAAAAGGCTCGGGTCTGTTACCACTAAACAGATGAAGGCAGACAGCTAAGTGGGTGTGTATGTGTGCGCAAACTCATGTGTATTGAATTGCCTAAAGGACAAACAAAATGTAAAACAAAAAAAAATACATGAAGAAAGAAAAACCAAACGAGATTTAATCTGCCTGGAACTCAGCTGCCAGTATGTAGTTATTCTAAACAGAGAAAAATCAGATGAGCCATGAAATGAAAAGAAAAACAAAGCAGGCAAACACCACTGAGTGACTAGCAAAAACTATTCTGATCAAGGTTAGAGGTTTGGATGTGCTGTGAACGAGGAGTGAGGCCACTGAACTCAACGGGACTACTCTGTCATAAAAATCAGAATTAGACTTTAACGATAAGGATGAAGAAAGAGGATCAATAGAAGGCATACTGAATAACTGAAAGAGAGGGAATTATTTTTCTACAAAGTCTTTTCACTGCCAGTTAGTTCATTTCAGGCCATTCTGAATCCCAGTAAAAAGCAGTTTTTGAAGGAAAGCCATTGCCTATACTGCTACGCAAGGAAAGATCCAGGTCACTGAGAACACGGAAAAGACAACCAGACAAGCGAAGGAGCTTAACAGTACCAGCACTGTGGAGAGGTTATCCCAAGGTATCCATTTTGCTGCAGCAGCCCACCTAGACACGAACACAGAAATCGCTGAGTACACTCAGCAACGTAGAGTCCGGCTGTGCAGTCAGGAGTTCTACCTAAGTAACTCTTTCAGCAACGAGTCCCGCAGTGGTTTAATCTCTTTCCAGAGAGATGCCACAAAACAAAGGTTGCATCCCTCCCCTGGCATTGACTGAAGTGCCTGAGGGGAAGCATCATGGGCAAGGTCCTTGGCTGGTGGAGCAAAACGATAGGCAACATCTTCTTTCCAGTCTCAGTTGTGGAGCTGGTTGCATCTCCCAGGCACGACTGCCTACCTGGCCCTATTTTCAGGAGGTACATGACTCCGTTGTGGTTATCTGCAGTCACAGGTTCCCAGCGCCCAAAACTGTCCAGTTTGAGCATGCTTACACACACACTCCATGCAAACATATCACAGATAAGATACCTTTGAGTAGGAATGATCTATTACAATGGTTTTCATCTTACCATATAGGGTCTAATTCTGAGGAGAGGAGAATCAAGATCTCTAAGGGCTCACAGAAGCCTATTGCAATTATATCTACATTCACACAAAGGTGTGCACCTCTTCTGGTGAATTTTAGGGTCCCAGAAATTGGAAAAGATTGAAAATCACAGATTCAGTAGATAAGAGCAACAGTCTGGTTGCCCCTTTGTCAGTAATCAGTTTTACTTGGGCAAGTCACTTTCTGTGTTTCTCTTCTTTTCTTATGTGTAGCAAAGGTCCTCTTTCAGCACATGCAAGAACAGTGTCTTATAAAATGGAGCCCTGATTTTGCCTACTGTAGCACATAATTAAATATATGCAAGGAATATCACTGCTTCATAGCTGAATGTAGCTGTGACCTCAGTGGAACATCTGTACCTGAAAGTAAAACAATACCTCTGATACACAGGAGAGCACTAGAGATAAGTTAACCAGGTACTTTAATAAATCAGCCAGCTCATAACTACCTAAGAAAGCATGAGGCAAAGCAGAGGAAATAGGTTTTCAGGTCAATTTTTCTACAGAGTAGAAACAACAGAGACAGAGATAAAAAATGATATCTGCTCAAATTAGATTCCTCTCCACTTTGATACAACTAAAATCTCCCACAATGAGACAAGATATTTGGCTCGTGTCCTTCAGGCAAACATGAAAAACAAGAGCAGGCAACAGCTGAAAGAGGGATTATTTCTCAATTATCCTTCGAGTGAAGAGCCTCTTGGCCCTGTGCAAGAACTCAACAGAATACACTAAATCCTCCCCTACTTCTGGTAAGATGAGGAGCATTTGCTCAGCTCCTCTTATCAGACCAACCATCCTATGAGGCTTCTGCTAGCCCAACAGCTTGCCATGTCCCCAGCCCTCTCTTCCCAGACCCCCAAGAGGAGGGCCATTCTACAGAGGGATTCTCCTTGTTATCTGTAAATGCAGCAAGTCTCACCACATGCCTTGTCGGGCTGCACACATCCATCTGGAAATTTTCTCCGACTCTCCTCTGGCAAAACCTAGCAGACATTGTTCCAGCTGGAACATGGAAGGTTCCCTTGTTCCACTGTTCCACCAGCAGGGGGTGTCCGCTGGTGGCAGCGCTTGACACCTCACATAGCCATTTCTTAACATAGGCTGTGGACCTGTATTTTACAGAACAGAGCAGAGAAAGAGCCTAATTTAAGGCTCTGGCATAAGTAAGAAGACACACCTAATCTGTACCGCGACAGTTTTTGACTTTCTGCAGGTGGGAGTGTAAATTTATCATTCCAACAGGGATGGGGACTTACAGGTAATCATCAGGCCCTTATTAAACGCACCGTTCGCTCTTTGTACCTCATACTGTTCCCAGTGGGCGAGCAAGTCCTACTGCATCTGCCTTGGGAGATTATGAGCAGTCTGCTGGCAGGGGGCGATGGGTGTCCATGAAAGTGCCACCTGCCTGCATTTAACACACTAATGCACAGCAAATTCTTTTCTTCGCCAAGTCACCACAGGACCAAGCACAGAGAAGAAAGCAGGTACTAACGGCCAAAATTTAGGCGCCACAAAGTCTTGCAAAACTTTTGGGCTCATCCTATCCAAGAAGGCAGCAAGTGCTCCTTGCTGCAATTCACTGGAGCTCAGACCAGGTACAAACTTTGCTGTCCTGCTAACAGGAAAATAGAAGGAACTGCTTCTCAGCCTTGCATTAAGGTTCTTGCCCAGGGCGTGGAAGAACCAACGCTCTGATGAATATTTCAAGTCCAACAGCTCCAATAGGAAAAAACGAGGCTCAAGACTCACTTATGATAAGCCGCCACTATGGTTCCTGCACCCTCCGGAAATGAGAGGTCTGACCTGCATTCCCTGCTCCATGGCAGGCAGAGGGGGAGCTGACACCAGAGGTGTTCTCCACCAAATGAGAAAGGCTGCTCCCTTGTCCTCCTTCCTCTCCATTTTCAGAATAAGCTGCCTATGCCTGGCCAGCCCCCAACTCTAAGAAATAGTTCAGAGCTTCAACGCTCGAATTAGGTCAATCGTCTGTTTGATCACCTGCAAAGGTTGCTATCTTAAACCCTTCTCTGGGAGTCACTCATAGCAAGTTCAGACGGTGGTTATTTTGGTGGCCTCGCTCTCCCTGGGCTGTGCCTATGGCACTAGGAACCCGATCCATGTGAGAAAATTCATCTGGACGGAAAGATATTTAACAGTTTGGTGCTCACAACAGTGAGGACTACATCAACAGATCCATAAATATCCAGGGGATCTAGTCCCTTACTTAAAATAATGAACATACCACCTTAATAGCGTAGAACATCCAAGCTACTTGTGATATCTTGTACCATTACGGTTTAAGATCATACAAGATTGAGCGATAGTGGTGGGGTTTGTTGCTGCCTTTTTATACAGATGGTCTGATAATTACTGCCGTCTTCCTTCAAGATACAAACTCTGCACGTATGTTCCTGAGTGGAACTACAAATGCAAACAAGCCTTTCCTGTAGCTGCTTGCAGCTAAATTGGTGGCCCTGGCCTGAATCCAGGTCTCTGTTTTTGTACTGTGCCAGCCACTCAAAAGGTCTGGAATCATGCAAAACTATTACACCGGGCCCCCTCTCCCTCCCATGCTGGTTTCAAATCAAACAGAAGAATAAATCAACAGCGAGATTACTGCCCTAAGCACACACCTGCTGACATTTCATGCAGCTGTAATTGTAATTGGAAAGCTAAGTGTATCATCAGGAAAGCCAACTTAATTAAAAGCAGTAAACATAACAGGATGTGGAGCACACAAAGTAACTCCCATAATGCAACAAGCCTAATATCTAGATTGTGGGTTTTTCTAAGTCTCTTCTATATGCTTTGACAAAAGAACTATTTTCTAACCTACTTGGGTAACAACGACAGAGAAATTGCTTTTCTCTTGTTTGCCGTTGGAATATTTTTCAGGTTCTCGGTAACATGCAAAAATATTGTTATGGACAGACTATCAAGCAAATACCTTATTAAGGGCTAACACTCAAAACCCAAACGAATACGACTGCCAGATAAATAAAACAAACTTTAATCAGTGACCATGCACAGAGTCAAAATGAAGGGGAAGGGGGAGAGGGGGAAAACTTTCACACATGAAAGCTACTTCAAAAGCCATTAAAAAAGCACAGAAACAGAATACAATATCAGCATTCTTCTTCAGCACAAGGAAAACAATGGACTGTTCAAATGTACTGCAGGAATGTACGCTTGCTAATATTTTCACGTTCAAAACTTTTTTGGGGGTTAATACTACAGTTCTTCCAAATGAAAAGATACATAGATTTAAGGAACGTAAAATAGATGAGTACACATGCAACTGCCTGCTACATGCAGTAAACTATTTTCTATAGCAGAAACATATTAGCCTGAAAATACAGCACTTCTGTCAGAACATGTTTTTAACATTAATTCAAGTCCTGTTTCAGATAACAAGGTTTATAAGAGATTATAAGATTGCGTTCCCCTCTTTTTCTGCTGTTCTTCACACATTTGTCAGCAGCAACAGTAACTTTTTCTTCCAGAGAAAGTTTCCACGTTTCTTCCTGGAGGTCTTTCACATCACAGTGCATCAGTTACATGAAACAGCATACTTAAACGGGGAACCCATGACTGAGCTCCAGTGCAAAAAGGCAGTAGTACACAAGAGGTGAAAGCAGGAACAGGCTGCAAAGGAAGAATTTAGAAACTTGGCACCCACAGGAAGGGCTGATGTGAGGAAAGCCAAAGCTCACCTAGACCTGACACTTGCAAGAGACATCAAGGGCAATAAGGAGAGCTTCTAACATTACACTAGCAGCAGCAAAGAAACAAGGAACACGCAGGCTTGCTCCTGAGCGGGTTGAGTGACTTAGTGACAGTGCACACAGGTCAGTACTCAGTGCCTCTTTGCCTTCGTTTTCACCGGCAAGGTCTCCCAGGCCTCTGCGCTTAGAGGCAGGGTTCAAGGAGAGGAAATTACTAGCAAAGGATGATGACTCAGTCATGGATTACTTGCAAGAATTTAACCCATACAAGTCCAAAAGACCAGATGGGCTCCATCCAAGGGTGCTGAGAGCTGGCCAGTGTCATAGCAAGGCCACTTCTTAGCATCTCTGAAAAGTCATGGAGATGGGGGAGGCCTCCAGTCACCAGAGACAGGTAAATGTTGCACCCAGCTTCCAAAAAGGTCAGAAGAATGATCTGGAGAGCTGTAAGCCAGTCAGACTCACTTTGGTCACTGGAAAAATCCTCCTGAAACGCATTTCTGGGCACATGAAAGAGGAAAAGCTACTGGGAACACGTGGCACGGATTTACCGAGCATAAATCATGCCTGACGAACCCGATGGCCTTCTGTGATAAAGTCTGAACAAGCAGGAGAACAGTGGATGTCATTTACTTCAACTTCAGCACGGCTTTCAACACGCTCTCCCATAGCATTCCGACAGTTAACACCCAAGTTAGGACGTTACAGTCTGGACGGGGGCTCAGAGGGCAGGAGTTAACGGGTCATATGCTACCTAGACTCAGTAAAGTACCACGGGGTCTGGACTTGCCCTGTTTAACATCTCTATCAGTGACCTGGAAGTCAGGTGAGTGACAGAGCACTCAAGTTTGCAGACAGCACGAAACGGGGAGGACCAGTCAATAAGCTCACAGGCAGGACTGCCACTCAGAGGGATTTAGATCAGTTGGAAGAATGGCCTGACAGGAAACCCATTAAACTGAGCACAGACAAATGCAAAGTCTTGCACGCGAGAAGGAAAAATCCCTTGTAGGCTGAGGAGCAGCTCTGCTGAAAAGGCCCTGCTGGTCTTGATGGACAGCAAGCTGAGCATGAACCAGCAGTATGCCATGGGAGCAATAAAGGCCAACAGCACCTTAGGCTGCATCAGCAGAAGCACAGCTAGTAGATCAAGGGAAGCAACTATCCCTCTTTAGTGAGCACTTGTTGTACCCCCTCTAAAATAGTGTGTCCGGTTTTGGAGCCCTCAGTAGAAGGAAAAACATCGATAAGTTGGAGTGAGTTCAGCAGAGGGCCACCAAGATGGTTGAGGCTGGAGCACTTGCCCTGTGAGGAGAGGCTGAAGGAACAAGGCTTGCTCAGCCGGGAGAAGAGAGAGCTTCAAGGGGACCCAACAGCAGCCTGCCATACCTAGGAGGAGGTTACCGAGAAAATGAAGCCAGGCTCTTCACAGTGGTGCAGGACAAGAGGATGACAGAGACTGGGTATAAACTGACACAAAAAAAATTCTGAATCAATAAATGAAAAACTTCTCTACCATGAGAACAGTCAGGCAGTGGAGCAGGTTGCCCGGTGGAGCAGGTTGCCCAGGGAAGCATCATCTCCTTCCTTAGAGGTTTTCAAGACACAACTGGATAAAGCCCTGAACAACCTGGGCTGACTCCACACCTGACCCTGCTTTGAGCAGGAGGTTAGACTGCAGACCTCCTGAAGTCCCTTCCCATCCCAGCTACTCTCTGATTCTATAATCAGAGCTACTTTCTTTTCCTCATTACTTCTCTTTAGAGTATCACTTCATTAAAAATGCCATTACACCATAACCCAATAGGGTCATCTGAAATAATGCTAATCAAATACTAGATGGCATCAAAATTCCCTTCTCCCTCCAGGCCAACCCCTTCACTGTGACCCAGTGTGACATCAGTGGCAGTGTATGTACTGCCTTAGTGCTTAGCATTCATATTCAAAACATTTGTGCTGCTTTATGGAACATGCCAGGGTCTGGAGAGGAAAGGAGAGGATTACAAACATGCAGGTTCTAGCATCTGGAATTTATCACTTCATTAAACGCTCAGATGTGATGGTAGCTAACAACAAGGGGAAAAATAAACAGAAAAGGCCTATAGGATTGGTCAGTCGTCCCTGGAACGTACTTCTCCCTGCAATGAAGTACACTTCCACAATCATTCTAATCAAAATGCTCCTCATCAGTAAAATGGAAAGCAGCCTTCCATCTACTATTCATTCCCAATTCAGAAGTGAAGAAACAATAAAAGTATATCTTAAATGCTGCTGCTGCTGTTTGGATACTTAGGATACTTGTATACTTGTTGTCTGCATACTCAGGAGAAGGTTTTGCAGGCTAGCATACTCACTGTGTGCGAATATGCTAGAGTACAAAAGGTCCATATGCCTTATCTTTTCTGATTCTGTCTAGACACAATTCTGTGTCATTATTCTCTGTAGCAGGCAAGAAAAATACCCTGACTGTCCCACTACCAACTGTCAGCACTTCAGGTCCAGAATAAGACTGAGTTGGTTTATTTAAATAAGGGTCAAACGATGATCCTTATAGAGGATCAGAATCAAGTCTGTCCAGACAGCTTTAATTCTCAACTGCTCTCTGTGTATCCATACAAGGAAAAGTATGTTCTAACTCTTTAAGCGAAGTTAGGGATAATCTGACACTCTGCTCTTCTAAAGGCAGAGAATTAGAACCCAATGACTAATTCCTCCTTCAGTTTAATTTCTGCTTGCTTGTTTTTGCAGGCCACAGAAAAATGAGTGCTTTGCTGAAGCAGGAGTAAAGTAGCAGACTGACAATATCGTGGGACTCAGAAAACTAGCACGTGGAGAAGTGATGTTTGGTTGGTGAAAAAATCTGATAAGGAAATAATGATAATGAAATAATAACTAAGAGCACTCTTAGTAATTTTCTGTATCAACAGCAGAACAGTACTGTTTCTCTAAAATTCACAGCAAGTTTTCGTGATGGCTTCCAGGCTCAAATATACTGCATTTTAAGTTAATGGATTAACAAAGCAGAAGTAGAAAGGTCAGGAAAATGATCAGTTCCTTAGTCTAGCGTTAAGAAATAGAATTGTAATTCAGTATATTTCCTCTAAGTAAACTAAAGCTGACTGTTGATTTATGAAGGCAAGAACAGTTATGTCCACCAGAAAAAACAGAAAAAGCTGTATCATTACTTGGACAGGGAAAGATATGATCAGTTCCATAACGACAGAGACCTCCAACCTTTGCTCTAGCTGGTAGTTCAGGAAGCATAACCAACACATTTTAAGTAAGCACTGAGCAACATCTCTAACAACTTTTTCTTTTTGAAAAGTTAAAGATGCATTGAGTCAAAAATTAAGAAAATCAAGTTACAAAAAAGGAACAGTCCTTTCTCAGAAAATGCTGTCCCCAATAAAGCTGAATTTCTAGTACACTTATTTTAGCACACTGATTTCTTATCCCATGCTCCTCTTGCTTAGCAGACACAGTCTTATCCCTGACTTTGGGTAGCTGCAGTAGATCTTTTCCTGTAAAGATTAGCTCAGCTATTCTACCTCTAAACTTTTGATAAAAGGTAATAAAGATTTTATGTGACGGTCCAGGTTGGGTTTATGTTACTTTGGGCAATTTAGAGAGAATCAGCTATTACACAGCACCTTCTAGGAGGAGGTGCCTAATCAGAAAAGATAAGGCATACGGACATGCCAGTCCAGAGAGGCCTTGCTCTGTGCGCGCCACACTGTATCTGTGAATAGACACAGGACTTCCTATTCCCGAACTGACAAGCCCATCTATTCATTGTAAAACAAAATGTCTCCAAGAGAGCGCATACTGTCAGCCTGGGACTGAAATCACAGCAAGGATCATTAAGAAGGATTACATGGCTGAGTTTTATAATAGTCTGCAAAGAGGGTCTCAAGACCAAAGGATAGACTACTTATACTAATGGGATGGAAAAAAATTCTGTTAGAAAAGCAGTGAAAACAGAAAGGACTCTATTATGTACTTGAGTGACTAAATATATTTGCTTTTTGTGAAATTGCTGCTCCAGAAAGTGACAGGACAAAATATAGCCTGTTCCACTACAGCACATTTCAGATCTAGATTTGCAAAGAATAGATGCTCTCAGGCTGAAGTTACATAGTATGCCTTCAGATGATTTAACATGTAACTGTATGCTAATGGAGGAGATCCTATTCATGCCTCTCTTCTCCCCCACAATATGCATATTCCTCCCTCCCTCCCACTTCACCAGTGCTTGCGCTCACCAAAAACTGTACTGGGCTGATTCAACGCTCTGACTTGAACGTGCTAAATTGAACAATTTTCTGTGGGATAGCAAGCAGAATTAATTCAGTGAAGGGTCCGACAAATGCCAAGGTGATGGGACTAGGATAGAGGAGGGGAGAAGCAGAAGCAGGGTAACTGCAGACTCCTGGACTGGCTTGTCACTGACCTATACCTTCATCCTAGGAGACATTCAGACCTATTTCGTGCCTCTCCTCTGCCATACAGGTGTGGAGAGACAGTGCAGGTAGGAACCAGCTAGGGGGCCTAACCAACAGGAACTAAAATTGCAGATTGTAGCACAGTGGGAAACTCCAGACACTGCAGATCAATGAACTTCCTACAGTTTTGGCTCAGCTCCCTTTTAGAGGCACTGAGCTCTTACAGGCTCAAATACCCTCTCTCCCCTCCCTTCCACTTTTCTTCACTTGTCACATCTCACCTGCCCTCACATCTCACCTACACTCTAAGCTTTATCCTCTCCAAATCCTTACTGCCTTTCTTTAGTGTTTCTTCTTTCCCACCTAAATTCCTGATTTTAATAATAATAACGGCATTAACATGACACTCACCAGCACCACAATAATCACTGAGCATACACACCACACCCCTTGCCCCTTCCTTTTTCCATCAACCTAGACTGTCCAGCAGACTCGCATTTGCCATGTATTTATGCAATGTCTTGGATAACAGGGTACTACAGTAACTATCCTAGCAACACCATCGCTAGTAATAGTCTTCTGATTGACCTGATACAGTCAAGGTACACCAGTTTTCCCTGCATGTTAAAAAAACTCTCCCAAACCAAGCAGCTTTTTTTTTTTTTTTTTTAAACAACCACCCACCAACACTAATGCTACTCTCCCAATTCTCAGTGTAATACACAACTTTCAACGGCCAGAGCTGCGTGCACTTCCAATTAACCTCTCTGATGTACTGGAAAATACACAGTTTTCTACAGAATAATCCATTTCAGCACACAAAGAAAACAATAAACTAGTAACTAAAAGGAAACCAATTAGAAAGCAACTTTGTGCATATCAGATCTATTGCAAATAATGAGCTGCTTCTTTGTACCCACTGCTTTTGCAGGACTTGCTGTGCATTCACCTGGGGCATGAAGAGTCTGAGCTAACACCCAAAATCCACATAGCTACCCTTTTGTGTTAACAAGGGAGACAAACGTTGGCTGCAAAAGCGTGTGGGCAGAAACGTAAGCAGAACGCCAAGGTGATGATGAATAACGCACTCCTGAATGTCAGGGTACAGTAGGATTTGTGTAACATCTCAGCTCCTTTCCCACGTTGCAGCAAAATAAAATAAAATGCAGGTGGAACCTGTTGTTATTCGTATGCAAATAAAATTAACTTATTTAAATTCATCTATCTGTTCTGGCCAACCATTTATGAGTAATTCTCAACATTTCAGTCACCTGGAAAAAAGGCAGGAAGTTCCAGGCACAAACACTTCCTAACCAGTTAATATTCTGGAGCACAGACGATTAAACCACACAGTAAGTAAGCGTTTCATTCTTTCAGTGAGCTTTGTTTCTTGCCTAGCTTCCTGGCTGCTTTTTGTCTCTACCTTTTTTCTCCTGTTTCTGGCAGATGAAGTGGAGGCGGAGAAGAAATGGGAGGGAGGTTCTTGGGCAACATAAGGATTACAGTAATTTCCAACCCTTCAGCAAGAAGGGTTTGCTCAGGAAACAGATGACCTGTTGCTGCTACCTACTCCTCTGTCCTTTTTTTTTCTTTTTTCTTTCTTTCTTTTTACTCTGAAATTAATACATACATACCTGTATTAACATATACGTACCTGTCTCTGTATTAAGTTACACAGCCCAGGAACAAAGTCCAGCGCATCTAACTCCTTTCTGCCCCAAAATCCATGGGAACAATTCCACACATTTCCCCCACCTTTTTGTTATTGCTCTGGGCAATTTAAGTCAGATAAAACTGCAATTCAGAAAGATCCTCAATCACGCACCTACAGCTCATTGACATTGGGTTCATGTCCAAACCTGACGTGCATGTAGATGCCACTCATCAAAAGGACAGCTATGCCATGGATAACAAATCATCCCAAACTCTCTAAATTAAACAACAGTAGTCCCACAGGGACAAACTTATTTTCAAAGCATTCTTGGTATTCTGCCTGATTACCTGCCCTTGTTCAAAACAAAGGGAGAGCTGTCTCCTCACACAGCTAGTTCTGCTTGTGTTTCCTTTCAGCATTCTGAAATAAGAGCCTTTTTTTAAGATGTCACATTTCGTTTTCAACAGGAAAAGTGGCCTGAAATGGTGGGGAAATGAGTCTGTACAGCTTTTTTTTTTCCCCTTCAATAGGGAAAAGGAGAAAAAGGATGAGAAAAAGTATAATTAGTGAAAGAATAACACTAAGAGCCAAGAGAATCTAATCATCGCTTGATCTCTAGAAAACAAAAAGAAAAGTGATGACTACTTACATATAATATGTAGGATATAATCCTTCAAAGTACCAGCAATGCTTTTTGGCCTCTGTACACTACAAAGAAAGAAAAAAAAATAGTATCAATATTTACGTAGAACAATGTGTGATTATAAACACAAGCTTCGAGTATTTATAAACACTGTAACTTTGAGCAATTAGAAAAGAAAGACCTCTCTTCCCAAAGACTTCAGAAACTTAAAACACAAAACAACTGGAAAATCAGTTAACTTGGACTGTTAACGTGCCCTGTTAGGGTTCAGATGCTTCACTCAGGGCTCTGTCTGTGGGGCCCCATAGGTTCACACCATACACAACCGTAGTCAGTAGGCTCTGCACAGACACAGGATCCAATCGCATATACTTCTTGGCAGAACTGCAGTCTTAAAAGAATCTCAAGAATACGGGGAACTGAAGAGTCCGTCATGGTTG
Organism: Struthio camelus; assembly: GCF_040807025.1. Taxonomy (NCBI): domain Eukaryota; kingdom Metazoa; phylum Chordata; class Aves; order Struthioniformes; family Struthionidae; genus Struthio; species Struthio camelus. The sequence goes on along the minus strand of NC_090943.1, from coordinate 60,186,368 downwards.
TAGTCCCTTAAACCCCAAGGCACTCCCAGTTAGACGATGCCTGTGCAATGAATTCGCTATTTGCGAGGAATTATTCATCTTTATGGAATTCTCTGACGCGCAGAGTCAGGCTTGGAAAGGAACAAAACAGAGAACCCACGTTAGGATACCATCTCATTTTCCTACAGCCTGGAACTGCTTCAAGTGTTCATTAAAGCACTTGGGAACGGAAACTGCTTTCAGCAGCCCAGTAGTATTGTTCTCTTTTGCAGACTGTCAGTATATCCTTTTTAAAGGATGGTGACAGGCATTTTCTCTGCGTGTGTGTGCAGGCTATGTGGGAAACACATGTTATTACGGGTACTGCCAGAGTAGACAGCAACCAAGAACAATACTGCTGCTTAAAAAGGAAAACCAGATGTCAAGCGCAAACTGTATATATAACACACACAGTATTTCTGCATATCCTGCTGACACCTCTAGCATAAAATACTGTCTTCATTACAGCCATAGCTCCAGCGGCTCCACTAAAAGCTGTATTATCTGATCACGCAGAGACAAGGCACTCTGGGACATCTTCCACAGAGCGGCAAGGAAAATCTCGCTGCGGTTTTAACAACAGCTCTCTACTGCTCACACCTGACATGCAATGTCAGAGAGTGCTCGGCGCATCCGCAGCACTTGGATCATCCTTCATGTTTTCTTGGCAGCTCACCTTTAAATAATAGCTCATATAAGTTTATTAGCCTCCCTGAATCCCAGAACACTAAATGAATCCAGTTAAGACAAAGACAAAGTGTTTTTAGATCTGACTCTCAGTCCTCATGAATAGCAAAGGCTGCAAGCTCTTTAATGAGAATCTGATGAGCTAAATCACAGACAGATCAATTACAGCCCATGAAGACAAACTGCTATGGATTAAATTGTTAAGACTAGAACAGGAGGTGGGGGGAGGAGGAGGAGGAGAGAGACTTTTGATGCATGTGAACAGACCTTTCGCTAATCATATGACAAGGGCTCACACCAGTCTTCAAGCTGCACGAGCCTTAGGTGCTGTTGAAAGGACTGCAGCTTTTCCCTTAGGATAAAAACAGTGGAAGCCTCATTTCCTTCTAAAACTGCACCACTATTACAGCAGCGCATGAAGGAGGGCTCCATAGCTGCTGCTGGTGGAGCAAGTGGTTTTCCAAATATTAATCTCCATATTTGCCCTATTCCTTTTTTTTTTTTCCTTCCTTCTTTCAAAGCTTCCGAGTTCTTAAACTTTCCTTCTGAATCTGTTCATCAGCATGCCGTTCCCTCTTAATCTGAGATTAGAAACGGGACAAGTTTCTCTCAGTGCCACTCTGCAAACATAGGACTCTCATAAATCCAGTGTGTCCACTGCTGATTTACTGAAAAACACTTCAGCTCTTTGCCTTTGAAGACTGCAAATCAGCAGGCCCTGGCTAAAATGCCACTGTTGGCAGGTCAGCCAGCCCCTTGGGTAGTCTCATTGCAAAATTCAGCTTGGGGTATACACTGGTATATGTTTTTCTTCCTGCTTCTGGACTGGTATGATCCACTGTTCATTTTAACATCTTTACAGCCTGTCTGTCTCAAGTGTTTTCATTGATACTTTCCCAGCAACGTTTCACAGCACATAGAGCCTGCATACCCATTACTCACCCAAGTAAAGGGGACATTTATATTCAGTACTCGTTCTGCTTGCCCTTGTCCCCGTACCTTAATCCACTTCACAAGTTCTAACATGAACTGGGAAGATTCTTCCTGCTTTCCAAGCTGTAAAATTTCTGTTTCTGCCTCCTAAATTATTTTGACTTCTCTGTTTCAGTCAGCCAAATATGTTTACTGCTACTATGACAAAGGCTCCAGCCTGGGAGAGTTTTGCTAATAACAAGCTTCCTTCTAGCTTACAGGGCTTAGATACGTATTCTAAAAATTCTTCAGGATAGGGCTCTGTCTTTACATGGGACCTAGCACAGTCAGTGCTAATCCTGATTCTGATGTTTTTTAATATCACAGTAATATGAATAAAGCATGGAAGTTGTTCGACTCTCCTACACAGGAATCAGGCAAACAAACAAGTACACCTCAAACGTAAGCAGCACAGCAGAACATGATATACACTACATATCAGACAGATTTACATCCATAGGACAAAGTGCCGCAATCCTTGCTTAGTTAAAACTCTTACTGATCTCCATAGCAACATTATTTGAGGAAACCCTGACATAAAACAGAAAGGTACAAACCATAGTCTGTATTTCTGGTTAACAGACCTCACAGGAATTCACTGATAAGGAGGAGAAGAGAACATCCTAGCCTCTAAGGATTTAAATCTCTTTAGTACTCAGATACTCAGGGTAGCTAGGACATGCATTAGTTTTCCCATCCCACACACATCCTTTGAAGCAGGCTACGATCATCTGTCTCTCACCAAGATCCAAATTCTTCTTCTGAGCGAGTACGCTGGCCTCTTAGTAAAGCTGGTGCAGAGTCACACAAATGCACAAGGGAAAGTATTCTAGCAGCATTCGATTTTGATCCTCGCCTCAAGGATTGCGTCCTTGCAGTTGTTTGAGATAATTCAGATTCAAGCTCTCAAGTTAGCTAAGAAGCCTCAGCTGGTAGCAACTCACTTCAGTCCACAAAGCAGAAACAAAGAAAGAGAAGGTTATTCATACTACTGTGATACAAAAGGACCTCAGATATCAGGGTTGGTACCCGCTCTGCTAGCTCCTGTATGAAGGCAGGCTATATACCCAAAGAATTTCTAACAAGTGTTTGTCCATGTCTTTAAAAAGTCACTTACCCATTCACTCATAGCAAAAAAGTGTGTTTATGGTTTTTAAACTAAGCTTCGTTATGGCCCTGCTGATGCTTTTAACTCTTCTAAAAGAAGATCTCTCCACATTTTGGATATAGAATTTCTTCTACATCCTTTATCAATTTGACAGAGCTAAAAATATAAATAAATACAGGAGTATGTTCATTTTTTAAATAAATGATGCAGGTCTAATTGTGTGTGCATGTGCAATCTCTAGAGAATTAATGGTATGTGAATTAGCCAGATGCTTGAAAACATTTCTTCAGACTGTGGAATTTGGAAAAAGAGTAAAACCACATGTTTTTTTTTTTTTTTTTTACATCAACATCTCTCCTGCAGCCTGTTTTCTTTGACAGAGTGTAGCAACATGAACTGCAAGCTGTGCTTTTCTGTGGCTTTTAAACTCATTCAGGTTTCCTCTAAGAAAGGAAACATGCTTCCTGCCACAGATTGAAACTGCAAATGCTGCTGCTGCTGCTGCTAGCAAGAACAATGAAAAAGAGAAAAAGTTACTAAAACATTAACCAAAGATTGGTTTTGATCACACCATAAAATATAGAATACAAGTACGTGTGTGCACACACAGTGTGGGGGAAGAGAGAGTAGGCAGCCTGCTCACTGAATGTCTGAAGGTATTCTCCAGCTCATTAGTTATTCCTTGCAGGATTTGCAGAAATACTATTTAGAAAGAATATCCTCCACACTGCACCTCACTATGTTTCAGTTCACAGGATAATAATTTAGAAAAATAAACAAAAAAACCCACACACAGAGACCTGTCTGATCAATTAATTACTCTTTGTAATCAAGGGAGCAGTGGATTCACACCCAGTGCTTTTACTGGAGATTTAGAAAGTAAACTATTACAACCCTATCTACACATAGTAAATACTTTCCAACATAAGTACAATCAATTTTTGTTAAGGGAAGTGACAAAAAAGAAGCCTTCGGGGGATGAAAAGGTTTGTGGCAGGAGAAGAGGGGAGGAAGATGGGTATCTGTATTCTGAAGGAACATTCAAACTGAGTTTGCGACATCTGCTCAAAGTCAGATTCGGAAGGAGGCATGAGTCTGCTATTGCTCACTAAGTCAGTAAGACTATCAGTTATTAGCAACTGAGGGGCTAGCTGTCTTTTTAAACCATATAAAAAGCTAGACACTACAGCACAATTTTCATTACAGATCACAATTACAAGAACCCAAACAGGTAAATTCAGAACAAAAAAAAAAGTAGGAATTTAACCGAGTGACCTGCCATATTGATATGACAGAAATGGCTCCTAGTGTTCTGGAATGACTCAAGTAGTCAGTGGCTGTTAAATCCTCTCATTCAGTTGGGTATATCCTACACATTAGCCGAGTGTAGGTTGATCCAAATCTCATTCCTGTGGCTACAGGCTCTAAGACTCTGCTAGGATTTATTCATCCAGAGATGAACAGGAGGAAAGAACTAAAAGTGTATCTAAGACTTGGAACAAGACCTCATTGTTTCTCAGCAACACACGGTGTGATTTAGAAAAAGATCTCCTATTCCAACTTACAGCCAGCTCGGTATTCCACACAGCCAGATCAGCACTACTAACTGAGGATTACGGGAAGGGTAACGCTTTTCTGACCACATGGTCCCACAGCATCTGAGAAATACCTGGCTATGCCTGCTGCCTCTCTTAAAGAAAGCCTCTAGCAAGTCACCTGCACAGATCCGTTCCATTTTTATTGGTCGCTGCACCTGGCAGCTGCTCTATGGAGCACAGATGAAAAGATGAGGCTGTCTGCAACGTGATTCAACCCAGACTAAATAATCTGTTCCAGGAGGCATGTTACTGGCCACTGTTATTCTGTTATTCACAATATTCTATGGGATTTGACCTTTAAAACTGTATCAGTTAGCAGAACACTTCCATTTCAGCCCCTAGACAAGAGCTGAAAGTATTATGAGATACAAGCTGCTCATTAGGTGAGGTGCACTGAAATCAGAGGGACTTCTGCATGCTGAAAGTCTGAAAGATTGGTTTTGCAGAGACAAGAAGGTGAGCTTACTGGTCTTCCACAGCCAAGAAAGGGCAGAAACTCATCCATTTAAGTAATGGACAACATATACCGAGACTGAAAAGTACAGCCTAAGGGTGAAAACAATTTACTACAGAAAATACATTTTGTCTTGGCCTTGCCTGAATCCATCAAAAACTTCATCCCTGCTTCTTCCCTGGTGGTGCTAACAGATGAGGCCCAAATGATCCTTCTCCAAACTATTGTAAGAAACTGAGCTCACAAGCCATGCTACCAATGACTTCAACAAATACTCCTGTTGCAAAAGACAGGAGCAACTCTACCTTTAATGTAATCCTGGTCCTTAGCAGTTTTTATTGACTAAGCCAATGAAGATATATCAGAAGACTCCTGTATAATAGGATAGCGATTCCTCTACCCGTTATTAGTTTCAGGCCTTCCCTCCTATTAAACAATAAATGGAACAGACACTATTTCAGATATACAGTCACTCCATCAAGGCCTCAAGATCACAAAGTCATACAGCTCACATTATGTATTTCAGGAGGAGCTGTTTCTTGCCAGTCTTTCTGGCTGTTCCCCAAGAAAAAAGGGATTATTATCAATATAGGATTCCTAACAGAAGTAACTTTTCCACTTTTAATTTATTCTTCTGTGTTTATCAACAGTAAAATTTCAGCACAAGCAACTAACACTTAATAGTTCTTCTGCTGCTCAGAATACAAGCATTAATCATCACATTTTTTTGCTTGGAATTAATGTGGGCTTAGCATTAGATAGCTTCTCATTAAAATGCATTACTTCATATTTAGATCTATTAACCTTTCCCATAAAAGAAACACAATATCCCTTGCAAATATCCCTTCACTTGAGAAGGCATTCATGGCCTTTTTCTTTTTTGGCTATTATGCGGCAAATTGTAAATGCACTTCAGTCCTAGCGCAACACCACGTCAATGGAACATAATCTGCTTGTCCGTCTCTGGGCCCGTGCTCAGCACCGCGGACAGCGCTGCTCCCGCAGGGCAGCACAGAATCGTGGAAAATGAGTGTTTGCTAGAATTTAAAAAAGAACAAGCTCTCTCTATTATAATGCACAGAGCAGTGTAATAGATGTTGGAAATCCATATTTGTATGCCACTTTAAGAGAGTTTCAAAAATTTATAAACGCACTCTTTGTTTCTGCACATACACGAGTTTATAAAACATCTGGAAATAAGTCAGGAAGTTGCAAATATACAACTTCATACGTACAGCACTTCACTGTGTTCTCATGTGCAGCAGTCACCAACTGGTAGAATGCTGAGTCTGTTAGATAGCTCGCGGTATATTTGGGCACTGATAAGAGAAAGGAATAATAACAACATTTGACTGGCTTGAATGGAACAGTTATACTGAATCTTCTTCAAACAGTCAGAGTTATGTGATGTTTCTAACACTGATCTAGGTTGGTATGTCTTATGAAAGTGCCCAGAGATCCTTAACACCAGAGAAGGTTAGGACTTGTTTTCAATTCTTATTTCCACATCCATTAATTCAACAACATTTGTACAGATATAAAAGCTGGGGGTGGGGAGGGGGAGTGTTAAATCTTCTTGGTGGAACTGATCTTACACAGAAAACTCTACATGGCAGTTCTGTAAGAAAGCATGAAGCATGCCACATATTGAAAGCATTTTCCCTCCCAAGAAAAGCCAAAAAAAAAAAAAAAAGCTTCAACTTTGCATTGCAATATCTGCAGCCTCAAGGGGGGTTTGGGTAGAATCTTTTGTTCCAATTGGAAGGAAACAGATGTAACGTTCTCCCCACTCCTCCAGAAGTAGTTGATCTATTCCAAATGGTAGTGGGTAGGTTCCACAGTCCCAAAATTGAATTTAGCTTCTGCAACTACTCTGTTTCCTTTTATATGAGCATGGGAAATAAAAAAACAAGGCTATTATTTGCATTCTTTAGCAGCAGAATAAGCCATAAGTCAGCTTATTAAACAATGCATCAAGGGGGTGAGTAGGGAGGAATCATTTATCAGGAACTGAAAGCAGGAAAATGCCAGGAGTGCGGATATTTATGATCTCCTCCCTCAGTCTCTCTAAAAAACAAAGTAAAACAGATACTAACTTTCACAGATAAAGAAAGACGGACAAAAGGATTATACTTTTAAGCCTATAATGAGCATAGGTAACACATTCCGTATCACCATCAAGACACATGATATCGAAATTGCTTTGCTTTGACCAAGAACTGGAGGCTTGCTTCACCTGCAGCACTAATTCTAGGCATTGACTCCTCTCAGGAAGTGACGCTATCTGAAGCATTATTCAGAGCAAAGTTTAGATTCGGGTTTCATCCATTTTTATCTAAACCATGCCAATATTCACTCCCTACAGTTCAAGCTGAACTGGCATGTTCAGCTGTTTTCTATGTACATTTCATTCTTACCCTTTACCATTCCAAGAATGAAAACAGCCTTTCTATTACCTGGTAGTTAAATCCTCAGGGGCTGTCTTTCATCTCCTATAATAATAAAAGCAAAGCAAATAAAGATTGAATAAAGGAAGATGGATTTAGAACTCAGTTTTCTTGGTCATTTGCAGAGCAGACAAGACTGAGGCAGTAACAGCACCGTGCTACAGATGCTGGTCAGTTACACTACAACAGCCCATCAAAGGCTGAAGGAGAGCAGATTTCTTTGATGGCTGCAATGACTCGGGGCAGTTGCTTTGGGAGTTCCTGAGCTTTGTTCTGTTCATGTTATGCATCCCTCGCACTCTCATTTGCTCCGGAGAGAGAGCCGACAGGGCAGAGTGCAGCTGCACAGCCAGAGTAATTCTTGCTGCTCTTCCAACTAACCTGATTTTTCACTCTTGACATTTAATCTAGTGATGTACACCTTCCTCAGATTCTTCTTCACGAATAGCCATTGGAAAACAAAATATTTGTTTATTAAAGTAAAACTTTTTCACTTTCAGTTTCTGAGATATTTATTCCAAAACTGTAGATATTGCATCAAAATCCTTGTGCCTTGAAAGTCCTGAAAGCAGCTGTATCACTGAAGATAGTGACTCCGCAGTCTCAAGAATCAAGACACAGAGTCTGGGACCAATAACACACTCGGTGCAGGGGACAAAAGAAAACAGTAATGATGAAATATGCTGTTCCACTGTGAGGCATGCAAGGCCTAGGCAACTTCTGACTCTCATGAGAGCTTATTCTAGAACCTCATCATGTTATACTGTGGTTAGGAATATCTGTTCATTTTAAATCAGATTTCATATGGCACATGTATTAAATGGGCAAATAGCTGAATACTGCGGAGATTAAAGAGGTTACCTTGGAAACATTTTGATATTGGAAAACCAGCTTCTGAGGAACGCCAATGTGTCAGAATCCAGATGCTTCTTTGAGGAGAAGTATCTACTTAAACACTCTATTGAGAGTGCTTTGCTCTTGGTCAACTCCCACTTGCTTAATAGCAAACCCAGCCAGCAGATGCTTACCTACAGGTATTTCCATTAACAGCCATCACTACCGTGTTGTTCACGTCCTCACAACGTGTCTCTATCTCACAAAAGAAAAGCACGCACCTCTGATTTATGATGCAGGTCCGATCTATTTTAATGACCAAAGTGACCCTGGAGAAACAGTTATAAAGGAATCTTTGTTCACTTGGGCCAGTGACATTAGACTACCTACACCTTGCACTAAACACAGAAACTCAGACTGCAATCCATCAGAGGTAAACTTGGCCTGATTTGCAAGGCTAGCTCAGTGGACAAGGCTGTGTGAATGTGAACATTAAAATGCTGAAATGCAATCATCTCCGCGTTGCGATCCAGAGAACTGTTTGCTTTGGGATTCAGTCCCTAGAACACAGGAAGCAGTTCATGGGCTGGGATTCATCAAGGTTAATAAAGTTTTTCTAGTCTTGTACACATCCAATGCACAGTCTATGAAAGTTCCTACTGATCGGCAGGAAATATGTCTCTTTCTCAGGCCAAAACTCTCCTCAAAAACAGAAACAGCTGAAGAGTTAAACACAAATTACACTAGGTCAAACAACTCAATTCAGGCTCTGAAGATACTCTATTGTGACTTTGGGGCAGCCATTCACCAGGTTGATTGAAACATCTATGCCATTTACATTAAACTAAGAACCTGAACTGACTCCTACTTAGATAGTCCAATACAGTGCCACAATAAAAGCATATTATTATTAAATTCCATTCTAAATACAACTCAAGAGTTATACCTCACAGCTTCTTATTCAAACAGGAAGAAATATTAAGTATTTATCCTTGGAGTTTTTCCTCATGAAAAAAACAGAACAGCAAATAAATAAATAATCAAGCCTTTCTGGCAAGTAACAATGCCTGCTAATGGTAAGACATATTTCAAAATGAAGTCACTTCTTACACAAGACTATAACACTTGTTTTCCTTCTATTAGGAGTGTGAAAGTACCTAAATAATAATCTCCAATGTCCTCATTTGCCCAATGTCAACATAATTCACTAAAGAGTGTTGACAAATCTCTTCATTTAAATCAAAAGCATATCAGTATTTGGCATTTTTCTAAAAACACCAGTTCCTCAGTTTAAGTGATCACCTGAGTTTTTCCACATAATCATAGCTTTTAACACAGCTCCCTGAAAAGGTGGGGGCGCCGGGGGGGGGGGGGGGGAGAGAAAGTATCTAAGGTAGGTTTCAAAGATGATTATCTACATATCGATGCTAGATATACATCAGACCAATTCAAATAAATTCGTGGTACAGCAACCACATCTTGGCTCAACTCATACTGCTTTTCACCTCTCAATCCACCCACTTCACAACCTGACAAAGGATATTCTGGATGGTGATAGGTTTTTACCTGCCTCCTCTGTTGTTCAATCGGTGCATGCTCCTTGCCCAAACATCCTTCCTCCATATACTTTGTGGATTTTCTGAAGAAAGCTGAAAGCTTGATGCTCCCAAATTATAGTTACGATGCAAGTTTCTTAGCCATCATGGTTGGACCTCTAGTTACTACACTCACAGTCTGTGGTTCGCTTGATGTTATGCTCTCCTTCATTTCTGCTTACAGATAACAGAATACAAGGGAATGGGAAAACGACTCAACGAGATGCACAAAAAAGCCAGGATGCTGTGATGAACTCCCCTTTTCCTTTCACAGAGATATCACAAATCTCTTCACAAAGACTGTTTTCCTCACAAAGGATATCTGAAGTTACCTTAGGGATGTTCTGCAACTGAGAACTGCAAGAGTAACATGATGCATAGATGAAACATTTGCTTTCCATTAACATGTGGTCCACACTCCAAAAAAGTTTAAAGATTCCTGCCTGGAGGTACTACTACGGATGGATAATAGCATGAGATATGACCATAAATGTTTAATTTATAAACCTAGAAGCTAGAAAATTACTTAACTGGACTGAAAACGCTGAGGATTTTAACAGCAGCCCGCCCACATCAACAGATGGAAATAGCAGCAATAGCTCAGAAATAAGCACAGATACACTCGCACATTTGGTCAATGTTGACAATGTTGTGCAAGTCGAACTTTTGGAGAAAATTCAATCCTTGCGAAAGCAGCGGGCAACTCCAGAGGTATCAAGGGCATTGCTTCTGTTTCTGCAAGATGTAATTTGGCTTGCTGCCTCTCTGTTCACAGAGCCGCCAGCTGACACAGAGCACTTTGCTCTTCCAAGCACTACTGGGCTCATTTCAGACTAGAAGCAGTATCGCAGAACGAAGGCACAAACCAGCATCACAGTTCTTAAATCTTTTCAGGACAGCTTTGTCCTGCTTTGTACTGTAACCACAAACATAAACTTAGTAGTACACTCACAGATGGGAGACAGAAGAATAGGAGTAGCAGGGCAGAGAAGAAGCGAACGAGAGAATGAGGTTTCAAAAACAACATGCAAGAAAAGTGGAGAAAAGGCCTGAGATCAGGTGAAAGAAATAAGGGGGGAGGGGGAACGAAAGGGAAAGGAAGATCAAAGAGAAGACTGGAATGCTGCTTAAAAAAGGAGAAAGGTCTTATTTCTATTTTCTCTTATAGCAGACTCCCAGTAGGGCAGATAGATGTTCATTCCTTTCCCTATTTACGTAAGTGAACAGGATTATATAGTAAGAAAAGAAGAGAACCTATACAATTTGGGGTTAATTCTTCTTTTACCAGGGCATACGCCAGCTAGAGTTAACAGGTATTAGCCGAAGAATAAAACCAGAATCGTACTTAGTAGTGTCCAGGGGCCCCACCACTAAAGTTTTCAGAACGTGAATTATACAAAACAACTTCAGATCCCAGTCAGTTCACTTCCCTCCTCCTTTCAGCTCCCCAGAATCAAACCCACCAGGCAGTAGAAAAGAGGCTAATTCCATGCACTGGAACAAACCGTACAAACTCTGAGCTGCAATCAAGGCTTCCTCTCTTCGCTTTTCCAAATGGGCTACTCACATCAGGGGTCAGAATCCAAGAGGATGGCAGCCAAAGATATCACAAACACAGACTCTGAATGACATGTAGCAGGGCCAAAATATAGGAATGACAGCATCCTGAGAAGGGTATTCGTGAGGGGCAGCAGATTCCATCAACTTTGGCATTTTTATACTGCAAACAGATTGCTGCTGCTGCTGCTGCTCATCAGTTGACCAGCAGCATCTCTCCTCTATGCAAGGCAGCAGTTCCTATCTCTCAGCTCCTACTGAGTTTCAAACTGGGAGCCCTCTCTGGCAGACAGGCATGATACCACCAATTAGCAATGGTTCCTCACTCCAGCCCAGGATAGAAATCTGGAAAGTTTGATACTATCTTTTCACAGTGCAAGGCAAGAACTTCATTTTAGAGTATGCTTAGCCTCTAATTTGGGAAAGGAAAATTGAAAAGTTCCTTATCCTTGGCTCATGCTTACCAAGACACTGCTCTTTTTCAGTAACAACCAAATTTCTGAATTGTTTAAACATAGCTGCACCAACTCATGTCTACAAAGCTATGTTTCTCGGTAGCAGCAGAAACCTTTACCCACAGACTCCCAAAGTTAGTCATAAGACACCAGATGAAGCCTCAGCCCTTCAAAATATGCACAAAGAGGACTCCACATTATTAATCATAGTAGACAAGCATGTGCACAAATGTTAATGGGAACAGAGTTTGGCTTTACCCTTTAAGTTTTAGGCTACTGCATAAGAACAACAGCAAACTGCTTCCTTTGCTCATTTCCACTCAAGAACAGATACACACTTATACATTTTCAATTATTTTGGCATAACATGTGAAAAGACAGAAGAACTGGACCACCTCCTCCTCAGTAAAAGGAAATCACTTCTTACTACATTGCTTAACAACTGAACAAACTGAACTGTGTCTTGTTCCTATTGTTGGGCAATGGCAAAGCTTCTCAAGAGTGTCTTTTGGTTTCCTTCCAAAAGGGTAATGCTTCAAGATGGGCTTCCTCTCATCTGCTCCTGCGTTCACCGTGATTTAAACAGAACCTTAAAAAGGCCCAATATTAAGAGAAAATCTTCCTTCTCCTCTCTGAACCTTCCAACTGCTGTTTCTTGCTATGCTCCAAACTTCAAAACAACACGCTAACTGCTTGTAAAGAATATTGATTTTAGGTTCTCCAATAAGTGCCTACAATGAACTCTGTGATATTGATTTTCCCCATGCATTATCTCCCCATCACCCCAGATAAATAACTTCTCTTGAGAGCTGTGGGCAAGGTGTTCTGCTCCTACAGACCCGTCTCGCACTGGGAGGGCAACGAGCAGAGAAGCAGCTAACCACCATGGTACCAGAACAACAAGCCAGTTCATGCACTCAGGGTGACCTGCAGCTTTAAGGCATTGGCTCTGCCTTGTCATTCCTGATACGTGCCTGTGAGACTTCTGCGAAAAAAATCCCAGTAGCTGGGACTGTAAAATCCCATTTTACAATTATTCTCTTGAGTTTTTTTAGCTTGATTTTAGGGACTCATCCAAGGAGTGCTGAGACGAGTGGCTGCCATGCATTTTGGCTCCTGTCAATGGCTAAGAGTATAAAGCATAAATAAAATAGCAATGTGAAAGTTGCTTTGCTGACACTAACCTTTATGAAAGACTAAGAGAGATGCTACTAGCAATAAGCAGAAGGGGTGCGCTGACTGTGGAAGTTGCCCGTGGTGCTGAGGTACCAGGCTGCACTACAGGCTCTGGAAAGTCATACCAGCAATGAGACTGAGGGGCCCATGTAACGCTGAATAAATAGCTATGTTGCCCCCTTTACTATCAGTTTTATTGACGCTTTTGCTAGAAAGGACCTTTTTTAATTAAAAACAAAAAGCAAAACTCTTGGGGGATCTATTTTCCTTCCTTCGTCTAACTTCAATATAAACACACCAGAAAAATTAGAGCCATAGTACAAATAAAAATAGCTAAAGAACTTGCAGCTGTTGTTAATTTCCAGGGTATTCAACATTGCCCATTTAATGACGGAACAATATGCTCCAGTTTCAGTTCTGGCACAATACGCTCCAGTTTCAGTTCTGGCACAATACTGTACGAACAGCAGGCAGATATCGCAGTTAGCGGGAATGCCAAAGGCAAGTAAACTATTACAGCAACCAGAGAAAGGGCAGGAGGACAACACGACATGGGCCAAAGCACATCCACAGCAAATGTGTCTTCCTGCCTTTTCTTTCTGATTTAAAATTACTAGTCAATGCACCCAGTTGATTAAATCAGCTTCACAGGCTTATTAACAAGTATAGCAGGAAAGAATGCGTTTAATAAAAATTCACGAAGTGGAAAACATCTTTACAGCCAAAGAGCTAATTTTTCTTTCTGTTTTAAGTATTGAGCGTTTCTGGTGTGAAATGTGTTACACAGCAAAGTTTTGCTTGCCTTTCTCCCTGAAAAATGTCTTTTACCAACTTGTCTATTGTTGGGATAAATGGATTACCCTATTTTAATACAGAACAAAGTAATAAAGTACTAGCTATTCCTAGGGAACAAAAATAAAACAAAATATGTCTCTGTTAAGCTTTATAAATATCATTTAAAAACACATACAAATGCAAAAAGCACTTTTGAAGCAGTGAACACAGATGCAGAAATGATTATTTAGTCACTTCTCTTGCAATACTGCTGTCAGTTGCTAAGTATTTTCTCATACTTATCTGCTCAGAAACTAGGCAGAGCAGAATTAGTAAAGAGACAATGCTTATAAATACACACACAACATGTGAAAGTAGCAATGAAGCAAAATAAGGAGACTTCAGACTAAGTTACAGGAGTAGAATTCAAAGGCTCAGAAATGACACTGAAATCAGGAAACTGTTGATTATAATTGGAAATGAAGAGCTCCTTGTCCAGATTTCTGCTGGGCTCCATTTGCTTTGCTGACATGCATAAAGACAACACAGTTAGAGGTTGCAGAGTCAAAGCATGGAGCATGTAATATTTAATAATAAAAAAATTCTTTTCTCCTCTTGCTAAGAGCGCATTGGCATAGCAATGCTTGAAATGTGATAGTTAAGTAACAGTTTTAAAGAGGATGAAAAATAAATCTTTTTAAAAATCAAAGTGTACAACATTGGCAAACCCCTAAATTACTCTCAGATATTGTTCTAATCTACGCCAGGAAAAACAAACAAAAAATCCAACCAAACAACCTTCCTTCCTTCACCTCGTCAAATAAATAAAATAATAAAATAAACAAAAAAAACCCAGCAAGCAATCCTTCTCTGAGACTTCCGCAGCATTAGCCGCCACAAGCAGTGCTATCACTCTTTGTGAAAGCAAAGGCTCGATTAAGCCCAAATCACTGAACAGTGGTTCAGTGTTGAAAACCAGAACTGGGGTTCAGGTTGAAAATCAGACGTAAAGCGCAGTTTCAAACATGCCTCCATGCCTTCTGCAGGTAAAGCGTGGACTTAGTTTAACCCAGAAGTGGCAAGTGGCCAAGACTGAGCTTGCCAGAACATGCTCCACAGCACAGAGCCTGTTCCGGTTCAACGTACCTTCACAGACTTCTCCAGGGCCAGAGAGCTTGGAGGTAATGAAGCTACAGCCAGCAATGACTAAAGACCACTCCCTGCCCTTGGCTGGCCAGGAACTGGCGATTCATTTCTGTGCCAGCTCCCAGTGCAAAGCACATCACCACTGAGCACATAGGGTGGGCAGAGCCCAAGCTGGCCAAGGGTAGAGGTAGGGCCAAGAGCACTGTGCTCCTTCCCTCCGCCTGGAGGTCCAGGCCGGAGAAGAGCAGCCAGATGGATCTAAGGGAGTTTTCTCGGGTAGCAATGAACAAAGTGATGGCAAGAGCCGTGGAGAACCTGTTGGAAATCCCTTGATCTTTAGCTATTCCCTACCCTCTCAGGTATCTTCCTCCTTTGTGCTCTCTGCTCCTCAGGCCTTTGGCACAGCCTGGGCTCTACCTCACCTCCTCCTTCTTGTAGAGAGTGTCTTAGGACCTTTCTGCTCCTTTTCTCATGCTATCTGCTGCTGTTTAACAGAGCAGAGCCACCTTCATCTGATGTCTTCTATGGAGAGAGCAATAATTCAGCCGAAATTACAATTAATGTTACATGAACTGTTCTGGCTGTCCACAGCTTGCTGCTTGCATGCGTCTGCTCGTGCAACAGAACATGCTTATGCATATTAGGTCACATCACGGGGCAATATATTTATCAATCCACATGGGCACATACCCAGCTGTGTAAAATGGGCTACAGCCCTCAGTTCTAAAAGACTGGGCACTAATGGTTTGACCTGGCTGTACCTGTTACTCAGCACTCTCAGATAAGATTCATTCAGTGCATGCTTGTCTGAGAAGATAATAGCTAGCTGAAACACTTCATCTTCTCTCTGCTAGACAACTCATAGCGTTGTCTTAGGTGAAGTTAGATTGGAGAAGAAGCCCCACATGGCTGAAACCATGCACATGGGCAGGACTTCCAAGGAGAGTCTCTCATTTCAGACCCAAACCTTTCTCATACTTGGGAAGGCTTCTCCTAACATGCTGGGGAACTCCAGAGCTGCATATTAAAAGAAGAAAAGCAAGACAGAAGTGAAAACAAGTCTTGAAGAAGCTACTGTGGACATGACCTGAGAGCACAGAAATGGCTCACAAACCCCATAACTCCACTACAATCTTTCTACTTATTATCAAAAGATTCGTTCAGTCCGTTAAGTCTCCTGCCTTCTATGAAGATGTAACAGCCTCCCAATAAATCAAAAAAGAAAGAAATCACTTACTTCTATGGTCTACTTTCAGTTTTCATGTTTTTATTAGAGATGCTAATGACGCAAGCTAACGGGACAAAGCAATTGCAGAAGAGTGAATCACGAAATGCATCACTAATTTAAAATAAGACAAACAAGGGAAACAGAAGAAAATTCTCTATAAACAGAGAATCTCACACCTGGTGCCACAGCAATTCTTCTAGATGCACTGCAACATGAAAGTGATGCAGTGGGTGAAACAAGACCCTGGTCATCTCTGAGGTCCAAAAAGCCATTTAATATTGAGACTTTGGATTGCGAACTTATCCGTCATTACACTGATATGAAACAATACTACATTTGCACAGGCAGGCAGTGCCACATACGTTCTGAACTAGCTCATGTGCTGTCAATGGTACTCATTGCAACAGCTTGGAAAACTACAGGTTGTTCTCCATATTTAAAGCCCAGTCCAGACAGTAGCTTTCAGAGAGACTTTATGACTTGCAGCTATACTATCAGCTCATGCAACTAAAGGGCTAACTATATTTTACCTGCTATAGCAGAAAAAAAAAAAAAACCCAACAGCTGTGGTACCACGGCCCAGTGTTCACAACGTATTTCACAAAAAACCACCTATACATGCAGGATAGTTTTGGACTACACCTGTGTAGTCTTCCAGGCACTTCTGCATGGACTGCTCATGGGGCAGTACAATGTTGACTCAAGTAAAAGGAAACATAATTGGGAACATAACCGAGAACAACTCTTCATTCAAAAATGAAATTAGTAGGGTTTTACAGCTGGATGCTGTTGGAATTCTTTAGATGGTATGTTTCTGTTGTGGCTTTTAAAAATTCTGTTCAAAGAGAATGAAATGTCAAATTTTCTGTGTGCAGCCATCAGGCTAGAAAGCTCCCTGTTCATTCACGAAAGCAATCATAACCCCTTGACTCCAATAGCTGATACTGGTGGGACGCTGAGGGATGACACCAACATGAGACTGACAGCAAAATGGCAAAGATTACTAACAATAACAACTCCACAATGCACCGAGAGTCCAAAGATCATCATCTGGAAATTTTTGTCCCATTTCAGAACAGCTCTACAAAAAAAACGCCATTTAAAAATCAAGCTACCATAGAAAGAGCATTCTTAATAGGTTAGAAACATCTCCTTTAAACCAGAACAGACATCAGAAGATTGGAAACAATAGGACGAGCATTCTTCAAAGGATCACAAGCACAAAGATGATAAGTTAAAAGAAGCAAGGACAGAAGCACATGGAATCAGGATGTGAGACTGCAAACTCTTAGGCTGTTGCCAGTGATAGAGTCACTGCTGAAGAGAAATGAATCACAGAATAATATAGTTTAAAAATATATACATGCAACCACAACCAACTAGATGTTTGGCAGATGTTCTTTAGGGACAGAGAAAAAAATCTTGACAGAGAAACAAGAGGGAAAGGCAATGATGCTGTGCTGCTCGCCCAGTTCTGCAAAAGTGAAGAAAGACGAAAGGGAAGATTTCATAGTAATGTATTAAATGCTTTTCCAGGACATGGAGGGAAGGAAGTTTCAATTCCCTTATTTGTGCCTAATGCACAACTAACTAAACTAAAACATAACATATGACAGAAGCAAATTTATTCTTTTTTCAAGCTCTGTTTTCAGCCAATTTCCACCTGTCTCCTATCTCCTCACATTCCCTGAGGTCATCTACATCTCTCTCCTAGCATCTGTCTTGTTCCAGCTGATACTGCATTTTTAAATTGCTCCGGTTGGTTAACCATTTTGGGGAATACTCATCTTCTGAGAACATCTTAGGACAGTTTGAAATGTGAGATGCTGAACGCTTTTCCTGGAAAAGAGTGATCATCATGTCTTCGCATGCAAAATTTAAAAGGTGGCATTTTCAATCACGAAAGCAGGAAAACGAAGAGAGGAAAGAGGGAATCAAATCTCTCAATCATACGCTGCCTTTGCGGAGGGCTTAGGCAAAGCCTAACCACAACCCATCCAACAAGTGTTTCTGCAGAGCCAAGGTCTCGTGACCTGCCCAGCTGGGAGTTTTACTATTCATGAGAAAGCACCCAAGGTGCATCTACTCTGGCAGGGAGCACACATCTGAACCCAAAACACTGGCTGTCTATAAAGGTACCAAAAACTGAACAGTGCTTTTGTTTCTTAAGCACAGCAAAACACTAGAGGATCATACATGAGCAGATGACACTAGTTCATATTTGATAACGATAGGTAGGTACTTTTATATTTTGTATATACTTTGAAACACGCAATATACCACTTGTACCTTCAAGGCACACTTAAGAACCCTTATGTAAATAGAGCATTCCCAGTGCTTTTTCTGTTGTCCAGTACAGAGGGTTTCATGCAACGGGTCCCATGAGAAGGGCACATTTCTTCTCCTGCTTCCCCACAGTCAGTGAGGTGACCAGAGCAGGGAAATCTTGGAGCTCCTCTGACTGAGCACAACAATGTGTGAGGAGACTCATGCCCTCCAAAGCTGGCCCGCTGCATCTGGCAGGTGGGGTGTAATGCTGCAAATACATTAGCTGCTAGCGTTGCAGGGGGAGAGCGTAAGAAGCAGCCAGATGATCCATTCTCACGCATAAAATGCAGAACTTGACAGGTCTCTGTGCATGCAAGTTAACTGGAAAAGTGCCTTAGGCACCTGGCAAGTTGCCAGGATTGCTGGAAACATTGCAAAGAATATTTACAGAGCAGGAAAAAAAAAGGCAGAACATAAAACAAACTATAAGAAAGCACTGACTTTTCTCAACCTCAAACAAAGAGCTCACAGCAGCCAGCACTCAAAAGAGTGGGTCTCCAGATTCATTGGCACTTAGTTGACTTCTTTTCAGAGCCAATCCTTGTTTTTGTCACTGCTGTTTCTCTTTGTCTAGAGCCAGTAATGTTGTTTTGCTAATGGCTTATGCAGGACTACTGGAGCCAGCAGCTTGCACACTGGTTGCTTTTATTGGTCTATTAAAATGAAATGAAGCTGGTGCTAAAGCTTTTATAATCATTTAGGATATTTCATTACGTGTTCAGGGCAGAAAAGTAAGCAATGGCGTGTTATACAACTGTGCAAGCATAGTGCATCTGTCCCCAGGTCGGAGGCAAGATTCATACAGACTGATGGCTGTCCCAGGGAAAACGAACGTGGCAAGCTCAGACAGTGTGAAGTCAGTTCTCCTGAGTTTCTCTTGGTAGAAGCAGCTGTTTGCCACACATAGCACTATAGAAAGAAATGAAGTGAAAACAAATTCACCAGACGTACCAACTTTAATAGAAAGTATAAATCAGGATGATTATTATTTCATTTTTGTCATCTGTTACACCCAGAAGCTATGATCAGGAATAAGGACACTGCTGCACATTCACTAAACAAAAGGGAGCAGGAACTATGAAAGTATAAAACAGAAGAAAAAACAGAAAACAAGATGCACAGAGGGCAAAAGCAAGCAATGAAGCAATATTCTCTATCATGACAAAATATGGTCTCAATACATCAGCTTAAGAGTTGTCAAGTTTCAGTCATTATGGCATATCAGAGTTCATGGTAGGGCCTGCAGAAAAGCAAGGGAGGAAACCGCAGGTGTTTACCGAAAGCCCTTCCCAGGGGTAAGAGCAAAGGGCAGCATGAGGGAAGCCTAACCCCTGACTAAAGCAAACATGCTCATTGAGGACCTCAAAGGTGTATTCAAAGATTAGGAGGGATTTAGGAAGGAGGAACTAAGACTAAGGCAATCGGACAGAGCCTATCCATAAAGTCTTATTTACAACTACCCTATTTACCTTTTCACCCAAGTAGCCGCATTGCAGAAACATCATGTACATCACAAGGAATCTCATACTGGTTTCTTTTCTGATACTACCTCCAAATTAAATACTACTGTTCATGCCCCTGCGCTTTTGCAAGCCTTCCTTGAAGCGTTAGCATCAACAAACACCAGGATCCAGCAACAACTGTGCCAGTTCAGTGAGCCTACAAATACTTTGATTTGAGATTTAGATCTCCACATGTCACCACCAATTGCCCTCTTATAGAAACAGTTGTTTTCAATCCCAACTGCACACGTAAGTTTGCTACCTGATTTTCTGACGTGTAATCAGATAAGAGTTTATCTCGGAAATAAGCTGTCAATTAATCCTTTTCCCCCCATCTAGTGAAATCCTCAGTTGTCTTACCAAGAAAAGAACTCTATAGTGATACTCCAAGTATTTAAGAGGACTGAGGAACTGCCAGGAATAAATATTACTGAATAATTCTTAATAGAACTTGGAATCAAGTATAAGGTTGCCAGTATAGTAGTATTCACAATTCATTGCAAAGGAAAGTTTCCTGAACTGGGTCAGTTTCCTGAAACAGGGTAGTCAAGAATAAGACTTTATGGATAGGCCCTGTCCTATTGCCCTGCTCCCAGGACTTCCTTCCTAAATCCACAGAAACCAGGACTTCTATGCTCAAATTTCACATCTCTTTAATTTTCTTTAATCAGGTCTAAACCGTGCTCATAAACTGCTTTTCATTTACATGAAAAAATGTCTGAGCAAGTCACACTCAACTTCATGTGTTTTTCCACAATTAACATTAAATCACAGGCCTGTGTTTCTGGCAAAATCTCTCTACATATTGATGAATAAGTTCATAGTTACTACACTCACTTCTCTGGGAACAACAACAACAACAAGAGATAAAGTGGGATCCCTAGCCATTGAACTTTGATTTACCATAGTCAGTGGAAGAAATATTCACAGAAGCGTTTTTGGGGTTTTTTTTGTTTTTTTGTTTTTTTTTTTTAAGGACGGCACAACTATGTAATCTGACTCTTTGATACAACACAGGTCAAAGCATAGAATCCAATTATTTAATCCATTTCTTTCCCCAGCAATTTGTGCCCAACAAACCAAATTAAGGCTCATAAGGATAGATTTTCTTTATTTATAGTGATGCTAAAAGGGGTAAAAGTGACATGGATTTGAATGCTAACAATGTGCAGATGATTCTCAGTTCTACCTGAATCTTACCACTCTGACCACAGCAGTACCACTGTAATGGCAGGATTAGACAAGGGAGGTAAAACAGGCAGAAGAATGCATCTAGAAGATTTTCAGTCATCTTTGACTCCACATGCACATCCACACGTGGTCAAATTTGCCTGCAGTTTCAAGGGCATCTTAAGCTGCTCTCACTCAGGTAGAGCACAGTTCAGTGAATCCAACAGCTTGGTAGTCCCACTCCATCCTACAGACAATGTCCTGGCACCAATGCCTTTGCCATCTCTCGGTCCAACTATAGCACTATTGGTGATATATGTGATGCAGTATAACGGGACTTGGAAAATCCAACTCAACTGGCACAGAATATCACAGTGCACTCCCTCAATAGCACCAGCTGCTTAAAACAAAAACAAACAAACAAAAAAACCTAAAAACACTTCTCCTACCAACTTCTCTCCACTCTCTGCAACAGCTCCATACAATAAACTGAGCTCAAGACACTTTCCATGGTCTAAGCCTCTTCTCTAAAAGATCACGTTGCTTACCTGGCTGCCGACTAGGGGACAACACTTATCTGGCACGACGCTCCCTAGCAGATCCTCTTAGCTCACCTTAGGAAAAGCAGGGATACATGAAATTTCCTCTCTGAGAGCGGCCCAAGTCTAACCTCTCTGACATCTAAACTCTCTGAGTTAAAAGTAAATACCTTCACAAACACTACTGCTTTTCCCTCCAAATGTGCAGTGCATCTCCCTGACCTTGCCTTTTCTAAAAAAAGTGCATAGCAACACGTACATTACAATAAAAATAAAAAACCAAGCCAAGAGCTCTGCTCCACAGCCTTCTCCCTCAAGGGGAACAAATATGCTATGACAGATGTTGGTCACATTGCTCTGTGCACCACTGCAAGGCACTAGGACAGGATAGCAATAAATGTGGGACAGCTATATGAAATAAAACTTACTCATAAACAGTAGTTTGAGCTGCGGATCACATGACAGAACATTCATTTATGGATACAACCCTTACAAGTTTGTCATGATCATAAACTCCTTTTGCATACTCACACCACACAAAGAACTGAGTATTTGCTGCAAAAGCAGTATGCGTATTCCAGCTGCCTTTTGACAGCTGAACTTACCCGCAGTCCTTCAGGCTACAAATTTGTCCATCTCCTTGCACAGGCACACTCAGACTAGTCTTTGAGCACTGAATCTTAGAAATTACATGGACTGCTTTCTCTCCCTGTGTCTGCACAGGAGGTGAACACAATCTGATTCACCTCCTGTCCAGTCCTATCAAAAGCAATGAAGCTTCATGAGGTATGTGTCAAAATACACTTTTCAAGGTAGGTGTCATGGTCTTTAGCTCCTTCTGTTGAAAAGTACTTTACTCCACTAATAACCACATGCAGAGTAAGTTACAACTAAGAGTCAGCAACACTACTGGAATCTAACTTAAACTAATTATTTGATTACTGCTCCTCAAGAGCCTAGAAGTTAAAATTAGCTTTAAAGATCAGTTTGAGCTCTCTTTCCATATAGGAGGGCAATTCCAACTTTTCAGCGAATAATAGCGGCAAGTTGCTCCTGAATAGCTCTTCCTGAAGCTCTAATTCCTTAGGAATTTAAAGAGCACCCTCTAGTCCCTATTTCCGCTTTTAAATAAACGCTTTATAGGTAGGAGTTACAAGTATAGAGAAGGGTAACTATAATGAATAAAGATACAGGCAACTACTTTACAAGAAGAGTCTATAGGGGTGGGAGCCTTCAATTTAGAGAGCAGACAGACGTCCGGATGGTGGCAAGGGTAGGGTTCAATGCAGAGTTGAACGAGACTGAATACAGAACTGTTACTCACCATATCCCGCACCATTAGGGCGTATGGCATTCATTGAAACCAACAGGAAACTGGCTTAAACATAATAATAACAATAATAAATATCTCTTGACGCAGCAGGTAGGCAAATCCTGAAATCTGTTGCCAAAGGAGACCGGGGAGGCAGACAGTTATCAGTAGATTCAAAAAGGGACTAGATAAATTCATGGAAAACAGATCCAAAACAGTAGCTAAAGGAAATAAACAGGGAGGTACATCCTAACACCCCTCATCCAAATGCTGTGTGTGCTGGAGGAGCATGAAGGGAAAGGACCTCAGACAGCGGACAGGCTCAGGGACTTTACTGACAACGCATCTGCTACACCCACTGTCAGAGGCAGAGAACTGGTCTAGATGGACACTGCTCTCACCCCATATGGCATCTCTTATTTCTTTCAGCCACACAATCACATATATTTCTTGCTGTGCAATAACAAGAGCTGAATTAACAAACAGTGTGAAGAGCTTGGTCTAAATTTGAAGGTGACAAGGGAAAAAAGCCTTTATAAAGGTGCCAGAAGCAGCCTTATAAAATCCCCTTTCAAATAGTCAAAAAAAAAAAAAAAAAGAAAAGAAAAAACGTCAAAAACTAGGTTCCTCTAATAGAAAAAATTTAAAAAAGGATGAACAGATTTTGAACATGCTAGTCTTGACAAAGTCTTTTTAAGTAATTAAAATAAAACTAGAGAGGCAGTAACATATTTTATTTCCTATTTTGAACAAAATAAATGAAAGATTCATCATGCAGTATAACCACTGCATAATCACCACTTAATTGAGTTTTAACCACTACCACATATCTCAGGGGCAAGCATAAAGCATTAATTACATAAAACCCACACAACATGTATAAAACATTTCAGACGCACGATCTCTGACCCTACAGAGAGTTTAAGAAACAAACCAGCCAATCCATCAAAACACCTTATGCAAGTTTATACATGGAACACTATTCACTACTCCTTTAAACGCTCCGTTTCCTGCATGGCTGCAGTGAAAGAACACAAAACCCATGGATTTGCAGATTTAAAAGCCATAAATAGCCACAAAGACTGTCTTGTCCAGCACCCTGCAAGATGCACAGCATACAATTTCATACAACAACTGGTCAAGTAATAGCTCTTCTCTGCTACACAAGAGAATTCAACTGAACTTACGACCTGAGCATTGGCTAGATGATGATTTAGAAAGGTGTCCTGTTTTGACCAACATCTCCCAAACAGCAACAAATCACAAATACCACATCGGTCTGTGTTGTAGCTTAATGACGATGCTTTTCAAGAAAGCTTCATGAAAAAGCCATAAAAGGGATTATAGGTTTTATGACAAGTCAAAATATCTGGAAGGCTATTTTCATTTAATATATTTTCTGGCAAACCTGGGGTGATTCACAACTTTGAGGTAACAACATGACTGAACTTTGCTTTGAGTTCAGAATTCACTTGAAGACAAATTTCAGATCAAAGTTGCAAGGATTTCAATAGGAAAAGCTTACAGGTTTCCCGCAAAATGAAGTATCTAAATTCTGGAATCAACATGCAGCAGAAACAGGATGTCTCAACTCTGATTAATGATGGAGAAGAGTTTAAGACAGCTTAATAGCAATGCCTCTGGCTCCTTAAGTTGCAGCACTAACTACATCAGAAGTCATTCACTGTCTAACACCTTTTTGGCCAAGAGGAAAGTTGATGTGACCAAGGCCATGAAGCAAAGGGAAAACAGGATTCCAGAAAAGATACAAATGAACTCTCAACACAGGAAAGGGAACTGAGATAAAGAGTTTTTAAACAGGTTTTATAAACAGCCTTGACACTCATTAGCAAAAAAGCACAAACCACAGAGGAAAGATAACCTTCAAGATGTAGCAGAGTGAGTGCTGCTTGAGGTGAGAACCACCCTCGCTGCAGCATGGCAAGGGAAAATCCTGTTGTCTTTGGTCCTCCTTCACAGAACTACTATTTTGTAAAAGGCTATCAGAAATCTCTTTTCCTCACTTCTGTTAACGAAAGAATCTGTCCAAATTAACAATAGTTATCCCAATACAGGGATATCTTTGACAGGACAAGAGGCAATGGGCAGAAACTGAACCACAGGAAGTTCCATCTGAACCTGAGGAGAAACTTCTTTCCTGTGAGGGTGACAGAGCACTGGAACAGGTTGTCCAGAGAGGTTGTGGAGTCTCCTTCTCTGGAGATATTCAAAACCCGTCTGGATGTGATCCTGGGCAATATGCTCTAGAGGACCCTGGTTGAGCAGGGGGGGTTGGACTAGACGGTCTCCAGAGGTCCCTTCCAAACCTAAACCATTCTGTGATTCTGTAATACTAATATACAATTTATCTCTAGGAAAGTTTTTAATTAAACCAATTCAGTCATTATAAACATGTATTTTTATCTCTGTCTTGCATGCTGTTTTTAAGCCATAGCTTCCAAGACTCTATAAATCAATCATGTCTTAAGCTAAAAAGAAGAATAAGGCAGAGATTGCAGAGAAATTTGCCAGGTCTGGTAGCAGAGCTGAGAGCAGAACTACATTTTCCTATGTCCCAAGCCATTGTCCATACTTATCTGCATCCCAGTAAAGTACAGTAGGTAACATGTAAAACGTTGGTTGGAAACAATATCTTGAAACCCGTGAAGAACTGAATGAAGTAACTGATTATTTCTAACATTTTCTGTATCCCACAAGCTGAGCTCTAAAGAAACAAGACCTTGTTTAAAAAGTGTAACATCTCCATACTGGGCTCTTCTGCACACCACAGAAAAGCCATCACCATTACCAAGATTCATTATCAGCTTTGCTGACAGCCTCAACTGAGGGACAGTGCTTAGGCTGCATTTCCACTCACAGATATATTCCCTCCAACATATAGCAAATTCGCTTCAACAGTGATTGTGCTCTCTCTGCTTGATGGTAAGAGAGACAAGTCTTCGGGGATGCTGTATAATCTAGCACTATTTATGCGCATAAAATTATGATTATAGGCAGAAGATTAAAAAATGCAAGGGGTCCTCCAACCTAAATACACACAGTATGTAACAAAAAACCTTACATGCTAATTCTAGACATTGATACAAGGAACTTCAAGGATTTGTTTGATGTTGCTAACATGCATACTTTTACTTGCAAATTGTTTATCTTTTTTTTTTTTCTTTCTTCTAATTTCACTGCATAAAGACAGGATCCTTTATTCTTCTCTTTTTACAAAGAGCTGTCATGGCTAAATCAATCTAGATTTGCCAGCTCTGTCACTGGCTACAGAAACATAAGACGGGAAACCTGGACTAGCCCTTAAAAATGTAAACTATTGTCATTGGATTATTTCAAAAAATTTGAGGGGGGGAAACCCTCCTAGAGCAGCAGGCATAGAAAATACTCATACAGGAACGTATAAGCTCATCACTGTTTATTAAACACCCAGTTTCAGGTACCACATTTCATAACATAAAAAAAAAAGGGTCTAGGAGTCTAGGATTGACTTAAGATTTTGGTTAAAGCAGCATGTATTTCCCTACCCCAGCTCTTATCAGATAGACAGGAGTCTAGGAAGGTGCTGAAGTGACCCAGCGAGGACTGCAACATAACAGCCCAGAAAAAATAAATCTATTCCTTAAAAAAGACGCTCCCTAACCAATGCAATAAGCCCAAATGTTACATAGATCCATTCTACGGCGGTCTTTAAGGTTAGGAAAGGCATACTCCACAGTCTTCACTGTACTACTTTCCCCATCCCCTCAGTAAGTACAGAAGAATAGTGATTATTTGAAATAAGTCACTCCAGTGCTGCCACACTTCTTGGCTGGATGCGCCACAACATTCAAAACTCTACTGCGAGACCTTCTCAACTTAAGAGGAAGGGAGACAGATGTTTTGATGAGCAATTAAATATAAATATTTGACATCAGCATATGAATTAATTGCATAGTGACAGGTAAACTCCAGATGGTGCCAGCTTGATCTGAAATTTTAAAAGAAATCCGAGAAAACCCATTCATGTTAGAGAGTTGGGCACATAACTGTATTATTTTGGTTCTGAAACAAACTGCTTCTGGCATTCCTAAAGCAAAAATCTTTGTTTTTTGACATCTATTGAAAGTGTCCCAAAGGACACATCTGCAGAACAGAGAAGTAAGAGAAAGGAGGTGGTAGTGGTTGTCACCATTCAGTCAGGATACATCCAAAACTGGTTCACGTCCTCTGCCAGGACGTGTCTAATTTGCATTCAAGTCTCTCTTCTACCCAAACGTCTCTGTTTGGAGTGACCTAACCATCAAGCCACAGGTTTTCTGAGGAGACATCACCTCAGTTTCTTGTGCTGGTGCTGTTCCTACTTGCATAAAATGCCTAAATATAGGACCAAGTGCCCATCTACCTCAGTACCCCATCTCCACCAGCTGACAGTAGCAGATGTTCTGGGACATCATGTAGAAAGAAGAGTAAGAACAGAATTACCTCCTTCTCCAAGAGACCCAAACAGATTCTCCAAACCACCACACAGGTACTCCCTGAGTCAAGGCCATGCTGTTTAAGAGCAACTGAAAGACCTATCTACCATGACTTTGTCTCATCTTCCTGCCTTTATTTAAAAAAAAAAAAAAAAAGCTCAAATATTCCTCTGGCTTTGAAATATTATAAGAGGAGCAAGTATTGGGAACCTAGGTCTCCCTCTTGAAGAGGCCATTTAACCCACCAAGCTAGGTGGGTAATTTTCCAGCTGGCTCATTGCATATTTCCATTGTATTATATACAGTGGAGAAGAAGGATAACAGCAACAGTTGAGACAGATTAATCCCAGTATACCCTATCTTCTGGAGGCTAGGAACTCTTCAAGGAGATAAGTGATATACATTCAAATCACCTTAAGGACATAAAGAAAAAAAAAATGGCCTCCCACACTTTGGGTGAGCACCAAGCTTTTCAGGAAAGCTCTCCTCTGGTCAAATTCTGTAAATCTATACTTTCAATTCCTTAGCTCTTGGAAGCTTTTACACAAAACCTAAGCTTTTTTAGGTGTTGAAACTGTTTCAGTATGTTATTTCCATTTTGACTAAAACTACTCAGTGGCATTGACCCAATTTTCTAAAACTTTGGACTGTCCTGGGACTGCATTTTTCAGTGAATAATTAATTAAAAACAAAAAAAACAAAAAACCCCCACAAAACAACATTAGTTCTTGCAGTATTTCAATATGTGTGAATGCAGCACTAAAAGGCAATAAGTTAACTAGATTTAGTCAGTGATCCAGAGAGATGGGATACAGGTAAAGAATTGTGTCAATTCTTGTTCTGCGCAAATGTGTTTTGCCATCACTAACAGTCTGAGGCTAGATTAGATCAACAGAAAGTCAGTAGGTCAAGTACAAGTATAATCACAGTACAAGTGAAGTTCAAGGGTAAATGTCCAAACGTATAAATCAAAAGACTGGGATAAAAATACACAAGCTAAGAATCTGGAAGTATCTATTGATCTCAGGCTCAGCGCTAACAAGATGCACTGAACAAACATGCAGGTGATAAATGTGATAGTTAGACAGAGGAGGAGTCCCATTCCACAAAACTTTCCTCCAGACCATTCAAGTGCCTAGATGGATTCGTGCCATCTCCAAGATGTCTAGTTTGGGACTTCAAAAAATACCTATGTTTAGAAGGCCATGAAAAGGAAGGCCTCAATTGTCCTTTTGCATGGCAAAACATGCACTTACCTAATCCAAAGCATGCATCACCCGGAAGGCAAACTGTGTGGGAGTGGGAAACTAGGTCTCAGAAAAACTAAGACTCTAGTTCTGCCACTAGTACACCATGCATGATGCTTTCACTACTGTCTGCCCACTTACTCTTCTGTACAAGAACTATGCAGCTAGCCTGGATGCGACTGAAACACGATACAGTATATTTAATGTTTCTTAAATGCCACAAAATCCTTGAGAGCTGCCAGAGGAGCACACTTATTGTCATTATAAATATTTGCAAAATTCTTGTTTCCCATAAAAATCTAAGTACTAACTGTCAGGGACTTCTGAAGCATAACAGGCTGATTTGTTCTTTACTTAATTACTTGTGTTTGAATAAAGCATGAGGAAATACCCTAAATGCACAAATAGGTTTAATCTGATTTGGAAGATAGCTATTTGGAGAAGAGTTACTGTGAATATAGTAGATATCACCAAAGTCTAGGGCATCATTAAGAAAGAGTTGGTCCTACGGAACAACATTATAGCATCAAAAGGAAAAGGACTGCAGATTCTTCTGCAGTTGAAGAAGTGGTTATTAAAATCATATACACAACTACAGGTTTAGGGGTTTAGGTTTACTACCTACAATTTTTGTTATGGGAACAGTCATTAGGGTCAGAGTAACACCTCTGTCACTAGAAGACCAGGTACATCTTGCTCACAGAAGCTATAACATGGCACGCAGGCTACGTGTACCCCAGCCATTGACAGTCTGCAGTAATACCCACCAGGCTGAGGAAGGTCCAAACCCGTACAAATCTGGCCACACTGCCTGTACAGCGAGACCAAAAACCTTAGAAGTCATTCATTCAAATGGATAGCTCCACAGTTAGGTCTCAATCCTTTCTCAAGGCCCTCGTGTTCACAGTCCTTACAAGCGAGGCAGTCACCTTCTAGCAGGTGTCTAAAGTCATTATTGTTGCTAGAATAACCCTTGCAAATGCTGACAATGAAGTTACAACTGCCATTCTTACTGCTGTCAACAAGGCAGCGGAGCTTTCTCTAAGCAGTATCAGAAAATCTAGTATTAATTACCCTTATAACCTTGCTTCACATTGTGTTTAAGCGTTCTTGCTTGAAGGAAAGTCTTTTTACAAAGGGTCCCCTTTTCCAAGCCTTTTTTTTTTTTTTTTTTTTAAAGCTTGCTGCAGGGTCATTTCAAAAGGAAACTTTTTACAAGTTATTAATTTGGCTCCATCGGGCACTTCCAGACAGTGTGATATTTGCAGAAATTGATAATTTCTTGTCTTCACAGGACTTGCTCAGACTGTTAACTTTTGGAAATCTATTTAACTGCACTTAAACTTCTAAAGAAGGTTCAGTATCTTTACAGCCCATTTGCTTGGAAAGGAGCAAATTTCAGATTAGGATCTGAGTTAGAACTCCAGGATATCCATCAAGTTACACTCCCCTGGCACTGACCCGAGTGCTGTCACTGGATTGAGTAGGACTTGAACTTCTCAGCCGAATTCAAGGTTTTCTGTCATGGACTAGCAACCTGCATTATCAAAGCTGCATCTGGAGATCTCAGAAGGTCAAGGAATATACACTTATATTACAATTAATCGGATTACACGTGCTTTATCTCCCATTGTAAGCAAATCTTGCACCCAGTCTTTGCTACACTTCTAGAAAATGAAAATTTCACCTCACACCTATCTACACTAGGTTTACATAGCCAAAGCCCTTTGTATCAATCTGAAACCCAGAAATAACCTCCCTGTTTTCCCTTGATCCAAGGTAGAAGTTTACAGATACATCTTTCATTAATGTTACTGTAAATCATAGACCATTTCAGTTTTGGTAGTTTTAACAAAATAATATAGTGGATGAATTTGGTCTTCTCCTCTTTTCATTTCTTCACATTTGCATGTCAGTCCCATTAGAATTACTCTTATTAATGTGCAACTGTGCAGATACAAGTTTTCATGTTACAGAAGCTCCTACAACACCTCTCGCACAACCTTACACAGTCTTGCAGAAAAACTTTCAGCTTAGCTCACTTTCTTTCCCCCAGGTATGTGTAGTTTGACATTGGGAAGATAAGTCCCTTAAACACAGTGAATTTACATGGCATGATAATGGATATACACTCTAGCATCAATGGTCTGTGCCCATTGCAAGATAAAAAATTGCAGATTTGTCAGGTCCCTGACAGTGGTTCACAGAAAGCCTGCTAACTGTATGTGCAGTTTCCTGTTCCTGGTTTCCATCTACATCATGCAACAACCATACATTTATTAAAAACATTCCTCTCATACCGTTTCGTCCTGACAGCAGCTGCGATATGTTCCAGGATTGATATCCTGTTACAAAGGGAAGGCATAAATACAAAGGGAAAAAGGGTCTGCACACAGGGCAGCCCTCCGTAATGAGGGGTCAGCTATGCTGTGGAAAAAAAACTGTAGGGATAAAAAGAAAGCTGAATCCTCAACTCTCTATCCTAACCCACAAAAAGGAAAAAAAGTGTTGAGAAAATATATTCAGGTACAGTGGACAGGATGGAAACATACTTCTTTCAAGTAAACAGGAATAGTTTTTACTGTATCAAACACCTAATTGCAACACATTAGAAATGGATTTACATGCAGATGGTATGGCGTGGAGAAAAGACCTCTGCAAACAGACGAAAGTAATGAAACGGGGGGGAGAGACAAAGTCCACGGGGGAAGCGGGTATGCCAGGGCTGAATCATAGGCGGGACTGCAGAAAGCCTGGAAAAGAAAAAGAGGAGGAAAGTAGAGAAAACGCTAAAGGAAAGAATTTTAAAAGGAGAACAGGGCTCAACAGCCAAGGGACTGGAAACTATTGCAAACCGCATCTGTGGTAATCACGAAATCAATAACGTGCAGGGAGAAGAAAGCCATGCTAAGCCAAGAGGAGTGGAACGAATGTCAAGAGCAAGCCCGGGAGAAGAAGGAAATGAGGTCAGAGCTGTAGGTGGAGATAGGATTATGTGGTAGCTTGAAGATAAGGATAAACAGCTTGAGCTTGAGGCAGCAAGATATGAGGAGCCAATAAAGCAGCCGAAGGTAGAGAGGACGATGTGGCTGGAGCAATAAGAAAAGATGACAACTATACAGTCAGGACATTGCATAGGGAAAAATAAAAAAAGAGAAGAAAAAAAAACACACATGAACAAGAATAAGGGAAGGTAGAGAAAAAAAAAAAGACCAAAAAACCAGCCTCCCAGATTCTAGCAATCGAGCTAAAAGCTGCAGTAATATTTTAATTTAGGATTCATGTTCTGAGATGAATCACCAGAGCTAAGAAAACTCCTTTCTCGTTTCCTTTTCCAGCTGGAGTCTCTCCTCCCTCCTTCTGAACTATCCTTAAGTTACCCCTGCACACTTTCTCAGGGCTAAGAGATTTTAGGGAACAGCCTCTATTTCCTCCCCCAATTATTTCCCTCAAAACTGCAGTTAGCACTGTGTGAGTCAAGCCCAGCTTTGGCTGCCTCTGATTTTTTTCGTGAGTCACCTCCCCCTCTACGCGCAAGGCAGGAAGGGATAAACCTGAGAGCCAGGAGCAGAGGGTGGGAGCTGGGCTGGGTGGGAACATATGCCGTTTTCTGAGGCATCTCGAAGGAGCCCCAGCAGCCAGGGAGCACTTCTTGCTCCTCACCAGAAACCTGGAAACCATCCAGTCCTTAATGTGCCAGATACCTCCCAGGGAACACTGGCAATTTGCTTCAGCAAGAGAGGAGAAGAAAAGAAAAAAAAAAACAAGAAAAAAACCCACCCTGAAAAGCGTAAGAAAGCAAAAAGGGTCCCAATTCGCTGAGAAACAAAACATGTCCCCTCTTCCATCGGCTGCTGGGTCTGTACATTAGATGTCATGCGAATGATGCGCAGAATTAGCAGCATCACACAGGTTAATCAAACGAACTAGGAGTAACTGACAGCCAAAAGTCTAAAGACTTCACTGTACCTCAGCAGGAGGCGACACAGCTGTGCTACACGAGAGGACAAGGAAAAACGCAAGTGGTGAGTCCTGCTAGGGTGCCACGCGTGCCGTTAAGCGCTGGAATCTATGTGTAAACATCGCTTAATCAGACACTAAGTATTTCACCCCATGCTACGACCTGACACCCGCAGTTTAGAGCACTTAATCACTGCGCATGGCTATCAAAGCAATACATGCATATTCACAAACTACTCTTAGCATTTACTAGAGAAGCGATTACAGAATTACTCGGTTACATAATCTCTTTTATATAATCACTACTATACGCTCCTCCTGACGCAACATTCACCATAACCAGGGGGCACGCAACGGTTTAAAATAGCTCCTTCCCTGAAGGAGGGCTGCATTAAGGGCACCTCAGGTTCACAGGCTACCTTAGGTGTATGGAAGAACAGCAACCAGCATCGACTCGACACAACCGAGCGCTCAGAAACTGCCTTAAATGAATACCTGCCTTCAGTCCAGGCAAGACACTAGCACCCTGGCACGTGCACACAGCTCTAGAAAATATGCGGAGCAGCGATTACCTGCTCCTCAAATAAATTGGGATGCTGAATATCTACTATTTGTGCTGAAGTCAATGGGATTTGGAAAGGCGCTCAGTTCCTCCTGGGAGCCCTGGCCCAAAACTCATTAGGCTCAAGCAGAACATCTCCATTGACTTTTAATGGGCTTTGGATGGGGCCCAGGATTAGGGCTTTAACACAAACAGGAGGTCAAGATTACGACGGAATTAAAATAAGTTTAATCCAAATGCCCTTGGATTTGTACCACAGTCAGGCCTGCAGCTCCTGCGCATGGCAATCACCAGGGAAAGCTGCAAAGGAGACCTATTCCTGCAGGGCCTCCTGCAACTGTTGCTCACATGCTAAAAGCCCATAATCCAAGTCAATACACTCAGTCAGGAAAATTGCACTTGTCACAAGATTTTGGGCATACTCTAATGTTTTTCCAGCATTTTCAGAATCTAATCCAATGCCTTCTAGTAATACTGTGGACATCTACAAAAAGGGTAGTCATGTGCAGGGTGTAGCAAAACTCAGTTTACTAATGTTTCCCCAGTGCTTTAAGAAGCCAGCATCAACAGTGTTATCTGCAGTAGATGAGAAGCACAATCAAAGTAATGGATGTACAAGTGTGTCAGATTTCAGAAAACACAAGTCCTGAGACCTTTTCCCTTGCAGATCCTAGGGTATTTTACCATTAGCACATTTAGAGTTGAGAATTTAGTCAAAATTCAGTTAGCTACGCGCTGCTGCCGTTAAGGGCAAAAAAAAGGAAAAAGAAACCTCTCAACAATAAAATATCAACACAAATCAACAAAGTCGTGTTTCTCTGAATAGCAGAGGAACAGAACAACAGAAGATAGAACAATATAGTAACTTTGACTCCAGACCTCTTTCAATCGGCACTCAAACGCAGCGGTCGCAGCCGTAGCGTTTGCTCAAGGTTATGCAACTAGTAGTATCTGGCACTTGCTGCCATCCCCAACACCAGGCAGGCAAACCCCTGTTCCTGAGCACAGCAAGATGTGCTTCCAGGTTATGCAGGAACATGCATGATTTTGGGAATAAAAACTACTATTGTTTTAGCTACACAAACGGAGCAGCTTAATGCCAACTTACAGCTATCTCAAAATATGGGATGACCCAGTTCCAAAGAGGTTTAACCCAGTCCTGTACACTGTTATTATTTCCACATTACAGACAGGAGATGTGAGTTGCCTCAGTCAAAAAACGGGAAGCAAGAGCAGAACGCAGGCCCTTTGCACAAAATCACCCGGACACCCACTAGCGTCTATCGTAACAGAATTACTGACAGCCTGGGACTTGCAGGTGTCCCCAGCACTACTACTTCTCAATCCATTGAAAACTGTCATTCTTACCGGGGATATTTGTTTGCAATAAACAAGATAGCCCTCAAGATAGGATCAGTTCATGCTAGCCTTAAAAAGAAAACCCTTTAAGAGTAGATTTGAAACATCTGCACCCCTCAGTTTTTTAGGCTAGGCAACTGGCTGACAGTTTGAAAGTAGCATTTTAAGGGAAAAGTTTTCTCCTCTGTTTTGGACTATAAACTCGGCAGCACTGAACAGAAAAAGGTGGAATTTTAAACCCGCTACCTTTCCTGCAATGGTTTAAACCTATGGCTCCAAATGCAGTGGGAAGTACAGATCAGAGCTGGGAATGCAAACTGTAGGAGAGCCAGCAGTGAATTTCTAGATCTCACTGACACCAGTATTGAGACAATTATCTTTAGCGATGAGCAATACATTTTTCCCTGAGGAGCACAAACGAAAGAAAACACTTGCTTGACTCATCCTACCCGGTTCTTGCATCAACAGATAAAGCGTACTTAAAGTCACCAGCTACAAGGAGAAGCGTCTGCACTAACTTTCCACTTTTACAGAAATACTATAGGGAAGGCAGAAAGGAATTTTTAGGCCAAGCTTACACTTCTTTTCTATAGGTCTATCCACTTCAGTTAAGAGATTTAATAAAAGTAAAAAACACATAAAGGTTATACCTGGACAACTCATCAGGCAGAGACCACTGTACTGCCTGCTTTATCATACTCTCATTCCCAAATAGGGAGCACTGTGCAGTATGAGAACTTTAATGTCACTCTGCTGTGTCCACCCTTAAAGGATTGTACTAAAACCAGTGTCGTATAAACAACTAAACCTTTTTGGTTAGATAAGGTGTCTCTTCTATCAAGAGAGGGAGAAATACAGACTCGGGCCAGGATATACAAGAGAGTTTTATTGGCCTACACACGTGTGCAAAAAGATTCATGCCTCTAATCAATATAACTACGCCAGCAAAAAACAAGTTGGAAGCAACTTAAACAAGCATTCCTTTGCTACTACAGCTATTGGCACTTTTTTGCTAGCATACATACCTTGAAAAAGCTCTCAAGTTCTTAAAGACTAAACTTTAGAGATCGGGGTACACTAAGGGCTCTTAACCACCTGGCAGCAGAAGCCTGTCACTGCAACTACACTATCAACAATATCCAAGCTAAGTGGGATATGTCTACAAAAGCATCAGCCTCCTTTGGGCTGCAGCACAGTTGAGCCCGAGAAGAAAACCAACAAGCATAATAAACCACTCTCAGGTCAGGGTGGGAGCCCACTGGCAGGGCAGATGGCTGAAACATGCTGCCATTGGTCTTTGGGCTCTGGCCACAGAGACCCCTTCCACCCTCCCACGCTTTCATTTTTCTCTCCCATATTAATTTCATTTTAGGGTTCTCTGGTTCTTCCTCCTTCTGAGGGAATATTCTAATACACTGAATATATATAACTACAGAGACGTAACTTATGATAAATGTACTTGCCTTAAATGAGTGCATTTGAAAGACAGGCTTGTGCAGGTATGGACTGCAATACTTTAGGTTCAAGCTATCTTCTAACTCTTATCAATGCAAAAATCTGAGAAGGAAGGATTTACTCCCAAAGCTATGACGAGCTATTTAGTTGCATGATGCCCAACAACATCAGAGGCTGGAGAGCAAGCCAATCAGCACAGCATCATTCGAAAATCTCAGCGTTGCAGGTGCTTTTACCCACAGCATAGGATTTAAAAAAAAGAAAAGGTAATAAATGGGATTGTTCCCAAGGACACTTAAGCTGTCAGATCAAGCAAGCAGTCCTCTGCAGAAATTCATAAACAGATTTATTTTCTTGCTTTGTCAGGAAAAGAAAAAGCTGCTTACAGAGAGCTACAGTACAGCCGAGGCCGGAGCCAGAATACGTATCGGTAAGGGTATGCTTCTGGTGCTGTGCTTCAGCATGCTCAAGAAATGGCTGTTTTCCGCTGTCACTGAACCTTGAACCTAAGGCCCAGATTACTTCACCTTCATCATTATTTCGCTCCTCCAAAACAGCAGCAGTTTTATCCAGTGGGCAGACACATTAATGACCAGAAGACCTCAGTTCCCATGAAGGCTGTCACTAACTTGTTCAATGAGTAAAGGAAACTATCGAGCCTCCCTCAGTTTTCCTTTTCGTAACGGGGAAAAACACTCAAGCAGGCTTTGAGGTTTGCCACTAAAAGGCACGAACAGAGGTCTGCAAAATCACCTGAATGGCAAACGACACCTGCAGGTGCGCTCGGGCGCTGGGTCAGCGCTGCGTGAAGTGAGGCAGCGCTAGCACCCGCGGCTTCCCAGCAGCCGTGTAGAGCACCAACCCCAGCCACTGTGCAGCGCTGCAGGACGGGTACGACAGCTCATTTCGCCTGCTGCCTTCCTCAGTTGCTTCAAATATAAGGAATCTAGCCAAGGTTTTCTCTTTGAAACTTAATGTCCTTCCTTAGGCTCCAGATGAGAGAGAGGGGCCCATGGGACGGAGAGAAAAGTATGCCTGTGGCATGCTGGGAGCACAATTACCAACCAGCAGGACTAAAAAACTACAGTCCTTTCTGTGCCGTGACTGCTATTGGACCATCTCCTAGGGACGTACTGCCTCGCCAGAACCCTTCTCCCACTCCACAGAAGAGAAAGTCCATGAGAGGTCATGAACTCGGGGTTGAGAACCTCTGCTCTGATAGACACTTGGCAAGCAATGTGGGAAAATGACAGAACATTTTCTGGAAAAGTTAGTCTTATTTAAAGGTGTCTTTCAGTGGAAAACAACAAACAGACTTTGCTGGTTTGTGCTTTTTAGGGTGTGTGGAGAGGGTCTGTATGACTGCCTTCTGCTCCTTACACACCACTACAAATGCAGGTATCGACTGTCCTGTAACTCTGATCAGAGATGACACCTACCACGTTCAAACAGCAAGTGCGCTCCTGAAACGGGCAGTCCTGCTCCTGCTCCAAGAACGTACGTTCCCTCCTCTCCCTTGCAGGAAAATTTAGTGATGCTCCCGCTACACAAGCCTCTGATGGACCAATGGAGAACTATTCTCTTTCTCATTTTTCCCCATGCCCTCTTTGGCGGCTTAGTTTTCCATCACATCATCAGTAGGCTGATACAATCCCTCTGCAGCCACGTGATAACTAGATCTGTCGGAGCACACAGCCAGCAGAACGAGGGGTTAGGAACTACCCTTTCCTGAAACAGCCCACCATTACATCAGATTAGATATAGATTGAAAACCATTTCTTGCTAATTCCTGTTCTTCTAAAAATCTACCAGATCGAAAGCTGACTCATTGAGAAAGAGGAAGAGATTTTAGTCAAGTTATTTAAAATATGGGTTCAGTTAACACCTATTTAACTCAAATCTGGAGACAAAATTGAAAAGAAAGACATTTTTATTGAGGAGTGAAAACTTTTCCATTTAATACATGAGCAAACTGTCAAGACACGTTGTTCTCAAAAAAAAAAAAAAAAGAAAATTCAATACAAGCAGGCTTTCATCTCATGCCCTCAACAGTATTTCCACTTGTGTATTACCCTATGAATGTCAGGAAAGCAGTAATATCCACTGTTTAAGACCTTATCTTTCTCCTGTCTTGCAAGTGCTCTTTAAAACCCATGATGCTGGCTTGGGCTCCCAACCCTTACACAGATCTATGATCTGTTGCCTCAAAAAGGCATTATTATAGCAAAGAAAAAAATCATTTTAGATTAAAAGTTTTGCTTCTTACTAGTCAGAAGAGCATTTTTATTTGGCATACTAAAACCTAACAAGATTTCAACAGCAAAGACTTCAGCAAAACACAAAAATGGTGGAAACAGCTACACTGCTGAGAACACAAAGCTATGTGGCACCTTCAAAAATTAGACCTACATGTGCACGCAAGCCTTCTGCAATGTTTTTATACAGACCCATTTCACTTTCTATCGTAACAGATTAGGAAGCTACCTTGTTTCAGGAAGAAATGAGAACTTTTTTTTTTTTTCTTCTGTAGCATAAGCTCAAGCAGTAATCTGTTCTTGTCTGTAAACTCAGCCCACACAGATAAGCAGGGCAACCCTGTATGTGGGCATGCTTATTCCAGTTTTCCTAAGGTGCTTCTTTTTGGAGTAAACCACAATAATTTTGTATTAAACTAAGGCAAGAGTTGCCTTGGAGCCTTCTTCCACTTTCAAGTAAACCCATTTAAAAAATAGCAGCTAAATATAAGGGCAGACTTTGGTCAAGTTTAACACATCATTATAGACACCTGCATTAGCTGAGTGGGTAGCACTGAGATCCAAAGAAAGTCAGAGGACTTTGCTTTTAAAGGGAAAGCATGGTGGAAGGTGCCAAACATTTTTTGACAGCTGTAAAAAAATATAAACAGATTTTATATACGCTTCTTTTGATGTCAAAAGACAAAAAAACCCCACTGTACGAGTATTCCCATCTCCCCTTACAGAACACAAGGGGCACTCAGCCACCTTTCCCTTCCTGCAGGTCTCCCTGCTGCAGTGGACATGAATCCTCCTCCTCATCATCAGGAACATGGGAGAAAACTGTGCAACCTCCATCCTCCTGCCTGAAGATCACAGCCCCGGCACACTGCTATCAAAGAGACAAGGGAGATTTGCCAGCACCTGTCAGATCACAAAACAGTAAATCATACTAAGCTCTTCCCCGGCTTCACTCAGCAATGCAATAGCTACTTTCCAACAGCCAGCAAGAGGGTAAGAAGAGACAAAAGTTGTTTTCAGGCTGCTAAGCCCCTAAATAACAAAAACTTAACAGGTGGGAGAGGGTAAAGCACATCTACAGCAACAACTCCCTTACAGAAATACAGGTATTGCCATATCCTGCAGGACATGGGAAAGCCTCCTAACAGCCTTTTTCCCCACAGGTTGAGAACAGGATTATTGCTCCGCCTGACACAATGCCCACCAAAGTTAAAATTCTGCAGTTCATCAGTAGGACAAGTCAGTCATGGTGATGCACGTTAGAGATAACCTGGGTGTGTGCACACTCACACATACAAGGGCATATACATTCCTATAATATGCATGTAAAAGAAACCCCAACGGTTAATGGGGAAAAAAAAAAAAGTTACCAGAATCATGAGCAGGGGGAAATTATAGGAAAAAGCCCACAACTTCTTGAACTCTATCTCAAGAGCAAAAGATTTTTTTCAGCCTGCTTTTCCTGCCTGTCTTAATGTAGTTGTTCCCATGAGGGAAGAAAAGAAATCTTAAGAATGGACTGAGATTTTAGGTTTATCTTATATGCTAGAATCTGTCCTGTTGAAGTCCTTTTATAGAAATAATAATAATAAACCCACCCAGCAGTTACCGAATTGGAAAACAGCTAAGCAACTTTGCTTTTATTTAAATAAATCTTGCATGACAGGCCATCAGAAGTGTTGGGATTTTATTTAAAGTTAAAACATTTTGCAGTTCATGTTACCTGTCCATTCCTCTGGTCTTCAGAGAAGGCATTTTACTCTTTCTTACTACTTTCTGTCCGACAAATTAACAGGAACAGGACTACACTGATCAGCTTTTTCCAGTCACCCAGCTATCAGCACTTGTATCAGCATACACACTGTAATTTTAATAATGGGAAACTGAATGTACAGAATTATCAATGCTAACATTTCCAAAAGCGACCATCTAAATTGTCTGTAGACAGACTGAAACCCTTATGGCAGAATTCTCATCTGCCTCTTACACTAGCGACAGTGACTTCCACGAGCCCCTGCATATCTTAACACTAAAAAGCCTGCCTTAAAAGAAATATTCAGGCACTTAAATTTGTGCCTAGGTTCCTTTTGAGAGGCCAGATTGGCTAACCAGACGCTTAGGCACTTAAAGTTACCACGTAGTTTTAAAAGTGGAAGCTACCCAACAAACTACCACCAGAACTAAGCTGAGCAAGCGCTAACTATAAAACACCTCTATTAGCCCTGCAGCACAGGCAGCGCCCTCTGCCACACACGGACGCTTAAGCAGCTGGGTCCAGCCTCGCCAGCGACAACCCAGCTCTGATCCCTGCACTTCTGCGGCCTCTGGACTGCAAACCAGTGCCCGCTCTGCGAAGCGACCCACAAGGAGACGTGGGGTGCCTTACTCAGACTGAAAGCAAGCTTGCTTCAGCATGCGGAGCTTGGTTGGTTTTCTTTCTTTGGTGGTCAAGCTCTGATGGCCAAAGGCCCTCAGAAGACATCTGAAGAAATAAAAGGAGAAAAATCTTCATACACACCCAAAACTGCCAAACATCACTTGAAGACCCACTTTCAATCCTTCCATACAATTTACAACCATTTACCCACAAAAAACTAAGACTAGCTGCAGTGCTGTCACAGGGACCATGAGGTGCACTAGCAAGCAGGACTGCTGGCTGAATAAAGGTCCTGCAATTTGGGAAGGTAAAACGTGCAGAGCTCGGTACAATGGGTCTACCAGACACCCAGGCTCTTGGGGAAAAAGGGAGTTTCAGGAAATTCTGGTTAATACACATGGATACCTCCAATTAGCTGAATTAATTTCAAACAGAAAAAACAAGGTTCAACTCTTCCTGCAGGAAGCAAAGGTAACCATCAAGTTATCCATCCTAAAGTTTATCATTTCTGTCCATCCATGTAGCATTTGACAGTCTCATCCGTTAAATACTTCAACAATGATTAAGTTGCAAGCAAAACGTAAGGAGTCTTCGGCTTTTCTCTCTTCTCACAGCAGAGTTGGCTGGGGTTGGGGATTTTTTTGCACTGTGTGCACATGACGACTAGCATTAAAAAAGTCTTTGCGTTTATGGTGGAAAACTTTTGTCAAACAAGGAAACTCAGAATTCTTCCTTCCTTCTTTCCTACCACTAGAGCACTCGGGGAGTTTCCATAATTAATACACTGGAAGCTCTTCTAGAGAAAGGAGCAGCGTCCTAGCAGCAAGAGCTAGGAATTTCCTATGGGCAAATCCTGCTTCGATAGTGATGCCTTTGGCTGCCATAGCGAAAGCACTCACAAGCACGTACGGGTGCAAGCACCTTTCTCTGCCCTCCTCAACCCCTCTTTCTCATCTTGTCCCTTCAAATCAGAAATAATGAGTGATAACTTTCCCACTGGAGTGCTGCACAGTTAATTACTGACTGAAGTTTAACTCAAAAGAGAAAGAAATATGCCAAACATCTGAACTTATACACGGGCTTGAGAATGATTTATGATTAGTTGTGAAGAAGCTGTATTCTTGTCACATGTATAAACACAAACATTGCAAATATTGTCTTAGAATATGCATGGGTAAAAAGATACATGAATGCCTCACGACAACTATTTAGAGAGATTTAAGTAAAGAGAACTTAAAACATCAGTAAACTACTGCAAATTCTTACAAAGGGGATCAATTTTAAGAGTTTTTTTGCTTGGGGGGAGCGGGGGAGTTTTTTCCCCATTTGGATAATAGTCGAAACCTCTGGCAAAACGTGGAATGAAAAATTTATTCTAGAGTTCACACTACAATAAATATTGACCAAGATCACGTGGAAGTTGCAAATAAATTTAAGACAAATGGTAACAATGCAATTTCAGAGAACAATCAATATGGAAGTTAGCGCAAAGAACAGCAAGAGTTTTAAATGCCCAAAAAACCTTCCTAACAATCAGATGTCTGATTCAGTTATTTAAACTCCCAGTGTTCTGTTTCTGTGCCTTTTATCACGTAGAACGCGACCTATAACAATTCTTTTTATAACAATATTTTTTATTTACATAGCCTCTCATTTATAAAAGTATCCCAAGTGCTTCCAAAAAAAAAAAAATCCACAAATCCAGATGGCAAAACAAACATTCTAGATTAAAAGGAAAAATACAATTAAAATCAGTATAAAAGCTTAAATAATACTAACATGGGTTACAGCCAAAGAGGATTTATGCAAATTACTCTTCCAGGCACACAAGATCGCTCTCAACAGAATGTGCATTACAGAGCAAAGCCATCTAATCAAGCAGACCCCGAAAGCGCAGAACGTTTCACATTTTCAGATGAACAATTTCCTCTGGGGAATTCCAGCGTCTTTTTCACTGAAGCAACATTTTGCCATTTGTACTTTCCAAAGAGCTTCTATAGCATCAAGGAGCAACCGCAGGCCAGGCAGCGGGCCAGGTTTACAAACAGGGTAACACAACACAGCCCAATTAACTTTGAGAGAGTTGCATTTATTTACATTAAATGAGGATTTTGAAACCTATTGTTTTAGTATGATGGGAATGGATGACATAGAGGAAATATTTCCGGTATGTTGCCCACTATGCAGGTCGCATAAAGAAAACATCATTTTTATGAATTACATCCCTTACTGAAAACAATACAGCCAAAACTAAAGTTTCCAACTGCACCTTTTTTTTTTTTAAATAAGAATTAATTCATTTTCTGTTTGAACTGTTCCATCATAGAAACTATTCTGCTTTCCACCCTTCCAAAACCTTCAGCTAGACAGCCTCCAGAGAACGAGAGCTTTAAAAAGGCATCTAAGACAAGCCCAGGGGTGTTTCCAAAGTCAGTCAGAGGCGCCGCCTGGAACGTGTCCTAGCAATAAGGGAGACTGAAGCGCCCTGGCAAATCTGCAGAAGGGACACTTAGCACGGCAACGCGCCCCGTGCTGAACCTGCCTCGTGTTACTTATTGGCA
Source organism: Struthio camelus (assembly GCF_040807025.1). Lineage (NCBI taxonomy): Eukaryota > Metazoa > Chordata > Aves > Struthioniformes > Struthionidae > Struthio > Struthio camelus. The sequence continues at coordinate 60,143,217 of NC_090943.1, read as the reverse complement.
CCCTTTAATATGTCCTGAATTCAACCCCGAGGTTCAAACAAAGCACGATGGGGAGCTCTCTGCCTCCGCTCCCTTCCAAAACACATAAACGGATTTTCCTGCTGAAAAGGGAGCTAGCCTTCCAGCTCTGCAACATAATTTCACGGCACAAATCCGCCACCTCCCCAAATACGAGCTTCTCTTTTGTTGTTGCTGTTTGTTTGTTTGCTCTGACTATCCAGGCTGCACTACCAAGGCTTTCTAGGAAGTTTAAACCCATTGCTCTTCACCACCACAGTTCGCTCTGAGGTAGCGCTGGCAATGCCTGCCTCGCAATATTCGTTTTGTCCACAGAAGGATACCGCTCCAAAAATAGATACATCTTCCATCCTAACCCGTACGGAAATTCGCACGTTCCCAGGGGCTGTTTTGCTTCTCTGGGAGAGCCAGCCACCATTTAGACAAGACAGCATTCAACAGCTCGTACCCGTGCGTACAGGTCTGACGCCGAGCCAGCTCACGCACACCACAAACCATCTTCTTCTGCTCCCACAATTTAAAAAAAAAAAAAAAAAAAAAGGCATGTCACTGCTAACAGGTACGATGAGCGTAACTTGGCAGTCTCGTAAGCCAGCAGGATCACATTTTGCACAGCCCGGTGTCTTATCGGCATTGCCATGAACTCCTAACCGCACGGTTTCCTCGCTGTACACACCAGCACCTTGAGTTCATACGGACCGAGCTTGCCAGTTCTCGGTGAGGCAAAGCAAGTCCGTCCTGGCAAAGAAAGTAACTGCACAGCAGGCACTACAATGCTGCATTTAACCTTTCCCCCCACCCCGCCATCCCCTTCTCCTTTTCGGCCCCCAGGAGCCTGTGGAGAGATTTTTTTTTCCCTCTCGGCCCCTGGCAGCCGGCGAGCCCCCCGCGCCCGTCCCCACTTGCACGCTCCTCGCTCCCCGCAGATCTGCGTCCCGCTCTCCGGGGGGGAGAGGGGGTAAAAAACAACTAAAAATAAAGCACGTAATTGCACAAGGAATAAACGAATGGATAAATTAAAAAAGGCAGGAGGGCTGGCAGGGGAGAAGAGGACCGCAAAGCAAGGTCCAAAAGCCGCTCGCACCACAACCGAGCAGGGGCCCGGAGGCTCCGAGGCTGAAGCCGCCCCAGCTCCGCTGCACTTGCCCTCCGGCCGGGAGGCGGGGGGGGGGGGGGAGAGACCCCCCCACTCGTGCGGCCCCCGGCCCCACGCACGGAAACGCTGCTTTCCGCTGGGCGCCCCCCCACCCCCAAACACACAGCCCCCCGAAACACCCGCGGCGCTGAGACAATGAAATAACGCACACAATGAAAGCGAGCCCCCACGCATCCCCGCCTTCAGCCTTACCTCCAGCAGCAGGGAGAGCAGGACTAGGACCCAGGGCTGGAAATGGCTCATTTCTCCTCCTCGGTCGCGGGCTCGCCCCTGCCGGCTCAGATGCACACGGAAGCCGTCAGCAGCGCCATCGCCGGCGCCCGGCGGCGGGCAGCTCCCGCAGGGCGCCGGGGATTGGGGGGAGATTTGGAGGGGGGGGGGCGACACCCACGGCGGCCAGCCGGCACGCCCACGGGGGACACACACACACACACACGCGCGCCTAGGGGGCGGCGAGGAGGGGACACCCACCCACGCGCGGGGAGGGAAAGTGCACAAACCCCCACCTACGGGCCGACGAGAAGCCCCCGCCGGGCCGGCGCCCGCGTTGGGGGCAGAGGGACGAGGCGGGGGCAAAAGGGCCGGCGCGGGGCGGGGAAGGAGGCGGCGACCGGCCGAGGCAGCCAGCGCAGCGCGCCCTCTGCGGGCCGGCCGGGAGCCCGGGCGGCCGGGCTGGAGCGGGCAGCGGGTGAGGGCGGCCGATCCCCCCCGACCCGCACCCCGCGCCATGTCCGGCACGAAGATGCCCGATCCCCGGCCCGCCCGCGAGGGGGCGTCGCCAAGCGGGCGGTTTAACGGCCCCCAGGGGGAATAACGGCCCCGCGGCGGGATAACTGCCCCCCAAGGGGGTTAGCCGCCCCTCACCCCCAAAGGGGATAACTGCCCCCCGGCCCCCCCCCAACCCCGGCGCGGCCGTCGGGGCGGGTGGGCGCCGGGAGCACCCGGCGGTGACCCCCCCCGCCTCGTCCCCGAAACGCGCCGCACGGCTGCGCCCCGCCGCCCCCGGCCGTACCTGTGCCGACAAGGCCTGGCGCCCCTGGGAGCCCCCGGCGGGAGTCCGGCACCCCGGCCAGCCTGCGGTGACAAAGCCCGCGCCGCGTTAGAGCCCGAGCCCCTGCCCAAACGCCTCCCCAGCTCCCGCCGGCAAAACCGCGGCCCTCGGCGCCCGGCCGGGCGGCAAGCGAGTTGTTCGCGGTCCTTCAGAGGACGTGGCTAGTAGTTCGTGGTATCTCAGGTGCCACCAGGCCGGGATTGGGGCCAGAGGAGGCCAAAATAATGGAGGGTGGCGTTGGGAGGCCTCGAGGAAGAGGAGGGAGGGACAGCGCTGTCACCGTGGGGAGTGGGGCCCCCGGGGGAGCCCGGGCGGCCAACAGAGCACGGCCTCCAGCCCGGAGGAGCAGCAAGGTGTCATACAAAATAACGCTGCTACGCAGGTGGGAAGGAGCAGCACCAGGAAACGGATGAGCGAGGCCAACGTAAGCCAAGGTAAAGAGTGCTGCTGTGGTGAGCCCCTTGGATGGGAGCGGGAGCTGTTTGGAGAGGCCTCCTCCCGAACGTGCACAAGGGTGCAGCTCTGGCTCTTCAGAGGACAGACAGACCATGCCCGATGCGGTCATGGTCTTTCATTTGCTCAATGTCGTATTCTCCAAAAAGACTTTCCTGATAAATCTAGACCTGAGATGCCCTCAGACTCCTGCAGCCAGCCCAGTGACAGACGGCCAGTTCAGTTATGGATGTTTTCTTTACCACCACCTTTTTGTGGTGCTTACAGCCTCCTTTTCCCAGCCCTTTTCTGTCCGAACCACAACCAGACATGGCAGGGTATTCAGTGGCAAAGGAACTCAGTTGGTCTTTAACTTCTGGAGGGACTAGAGTTTAGCTGGGTGTCCTGCCTTAGGTTTATAGAAGAGCTAGGCCCAGGAGAACAGATATCAATATGGAAAGAAGGGGAAACTGTCTAACCTCCTCCTATTTCCCTGTGGAAGAGAGCTATTTCCAGGCAGTAGATCTGATGGAGGTGTACCCTTGTATCACTCTCCTTGAGTGATCTAGCTATTTAAAAAGCTATTAGCACGTCCTTGCAACACACAGTTCCTTGGTTCAGCACTCCCCTATTGTCATAGTCTCCAAGGAAGAAACTTGCCATCTCCTCCTGCCAGATAGCTCAACCAAATGTGCTGATTATATATTTCTGTATAATAAACTTTTGGGGGGTTTCAAAAGGTTTACAGCAGCAACTGTTAATCATGCATCCTCTCAGGCTCAGGTCGTACGTTCTTTATATAAGAAGTACCTGTAAGCTTTAAGAAATGCCTGTGCATTGTGTGGAACTGTGTACCCAGAGATAGCCTGCACAAGTTTTTCCAGAATGACCATGGATTTTGATGTCTCCATTTTGTTGCCAACCATGGGGAACTGCAAGGTGTATTTTCCAGCTGAACATTCACATCTCTAACTGAATTTGCTAGAAGATGCCTAAGGAGGTGTGACAGCCATGATTTTGTCCAACAGTAAAGACTGAAGGAGGTAACTTCTGAGCTATACACACAAGACTTCAGTCTGAACTGAAAAGTCACACTTCCCAGAACCTGGAGTGTAGAGAAAGACACATCATATATGAGGTATCACCTAAGATAAATCAGCTCATGTTGTCTCAACATACAAATACAAAGCCTAATGCATTATCAGCTGTTTTCAGAGCCCTACCCTCATGAACGGTTTTAAAACTAAACTCACTTCCCATCCCTGATTTCTGTGATTTTATATGACCTACGAGACAATGTTTTGGATGCACGCCGAGGCACGATGACTCTTCATGCAGAAGCCAAAAAGTGCGATCCATTGAGGGGTGCTGAATGAGTGGGAGCCTCTGTGCTGGACATGGCTGCTCCACGCTGCGGTTGTATTTCCCGGCAGGGGTTCTGCAGCAGCCTGGAGACGTGGAAATTCTGAGGGCAAAAATTCTAGAAGGACTGTGAAAACAGAAGGTGTGGTGAGAGCAAGCCAGGACGTAGGGAAAAGGTTGGAGAATCGAGACGCTTGTGATTGAAGACATTCCTACTCCTAAAAGCCAACTCTGCCCGTGCTTTCAGTTGATGGCCCACTGTCAAATATACCTAGGTAGGCAAGAGCCAGCTATCAGATACATTTCATTTAGTTATTAACACATAAGATACTACTGCTCTTAGTATAGGCTGAGAATCAAGACAGCATTAGAATATTTTTCTAGTAAAAGGAAGGCTTCCGCTGGGGCAAGAAAGAAAAAGGATTAAGGTTGTTTTTCCAGTAGGCAGATTAACAAGAGTGAGATAGAGGCAGTGGGCTGCAGGAAGAGGAAGCAGCACAGTCTGGAAGCGTATGCTTTCCAGTGCATAGTTTAGTATCTCACCTAGATAGGGATATCCTAAACTATACAAATCTTTGTAGGCCAAGAGATAAACTGAAAACGGAGAAGAAGCTACTGGCTCAGGAATAAACAGTTTTTGATTTCATTTCAGCCATTTCTAGGCTCCCTTTAGTGATGTCTTCTTTCATTTTCACCTAGATTCAAGGAACGACCTTCATCCCTGGGGTAAGCCCATTAACTTTAATGGAGTTAGAGTAGGGATGAACTTTGCGCAGCATGTGGCATTTTCTCTGCAAAAGTGTGAGTTGCAGCAGAGCCCTAAGAAGTTGTCTATGCAATAAATGAACACTTTCTGTCCACCGCTCTACAGCTCATCGGCAAGGGAGGCAGGGTGCACATGTGTCACCAGCTTGATAGAACAATAAAATGGGATAAGCCTTTTATTGTAAGCAAGGTCTCTGTGTAAAAATCAGCCCCGTACTTCACATTCTGATTCCAGTCTTTCTTCAGATACAGCTTTCAAATAGCTTAATTCTCCAGAGTGCCCAGCATCTAGGCTTAGAAACAAATATTTTAAAAAATATTTAGTTCCATGAGCAGCAGCATTAATGTAGCTTAATTTCATCTGATTAAGGCTTTTACTGCAGCTGAATTGTCCCTCTCCTCAGTGGATTCTTAGATGTTCCGTAATAATATTGCCATCTTTCTCTCAATGGAGGTACTAATATTAATATATTTCTTTTTCTCAGCCATCGCTATTTCCTGCAGCCTAAAAGAACAAGCTATCTTTGAGATTGCCTCTACCAGATTCATTTGAAATTGAACAACAGGTGCAATGATTACGAGGATGGACTGCCACACAATACATTTACGAGTGAGTGGATATATATATGAGTGAGTGTATTATGTAGGCCTTATTTATTCTGAAACCACACAGCTAAATATTTTAAAAACATGTAGTGCTTATTGACTGCTTTTTATTGAGTGTTTTCTTATTTACGTTGAAATAGTTGTTTCTAATACTGTTAAGAAATACTTGATTCCACAAGGGCTGTGTATGAAGCAGGTAACAACTTTGTTATAAACAAACAAATACAATATTCTCATTTGCTTATGAAGTGCAAGTAATTGCATACATCTACTGTTTTGTATTATTAAAGCATGATTCCCATTTGTTTTCCAAACTCTATATTTTAAGTGTAGGATCACCTCAAATTTATTTTGAGATGCTTTTTTATAATTACGTAAATGGAAATATCATTTGTCAGTGTCAGAAGTAAAAAAAAATCGTAAGTTATATAAAATATTCAGTAAATGTCTCAGCCTTCCAAAGTTGTCATTGAAACTACATTAGCATTATGCATTTGAAAACAGGCAGAAAAGATATTGTATTCATGAATACAGCAATAATCAGCCAAGATAAATTTAATGTCATACTTCTGCAGCTTCCGTATCTTGTCCATGGCACTCTATTGATCTCTGTATATTTATTTTGTATAAATAACCTATGCCTCTTTCACATGGGATATTTCCTGAAAAAATGTGTGCCTGTTTTCCTAATGGCTAGCACAGGGGGCAAGTTTACACAAAAATGTATTCTCTTGGCAGAATAATAGCTAAATTATTATCCAGCTTCCTAGAATAACACAGACTAATTTTTTTCATCACTTCTGCCCATCATGACTGACTTTCAAGAAAACTTTTGCATCTTATTCAGCGACTTTTCTAAGTTTTAACATCCTATTCCAAGTTCAGTGGCATGTTGCTCCCAGTGCCTGCATCTTCAATAGTTTTATTTTCACTAAGAGTCTTTGGAGGGTTAGAGAGATGATCCAGAGCTGTTAGCCTGTTTTGAAACTGAAATGTAAATATTTATATCCTCTGCAGCCTAATTTTAGTGTGGAAAGCTATTATTGAGCTGAAGAGCACCAGTCCAAACAAATTACCTTATTCATATTTTAGTAGTCCAATGCATCCAAACACTTTTTTTTTTCATGTAATGCCAGCATCACCATTTATATCTGCAAAGCACATTAAAAGATCAGAATTCTAGCAGTTTTCCATAACTGCCGAAATTTAAAAAAAATCGCTAAACAGAAACAAAATGGCTTCTTACTGGACTGTATTTTGAAATTTCCAAATAAATGTCCTTAGTGGTCATAGTTACTGTATACTACCACACTGGAATAACTGTGACCACTTAAGATAACATCGCCAGTAAAACATAAGATATCTAACAGATTTGCTAAGAAATGAAGGACACAGTGATTATTTATAAAGTACCATACTTTGGCTCTCCTGGGGAACGGTAAAGATGTGCTAGTGGCTGCTCGCGTAGCGCTGATCACATTTTGTGACCTGCAGTCTCTTGGCACAGTCAGGTATTTGTCCATCCTATCAAATAAACAATTCTACAACAAACAGTATTTTAAGGAGTAAAAGCTGAACATTAGTATTCAGAAGGATGAAGCTAATTGATTAAACGTACTGCACAATGTAACCAGAATAGCCATATCAATCAAATCAAATGCTTTTTTGCTCCATTTTTTCAATCAAGAATGAAGTTTATCCTCTCAAATAGCAAAGATACTAATACTTTGTGTTATAGAGCTCAGGATCGCAAAGGGATTATTTTTAATGAAAGATGGACCATTTGTAAATGTAGACTCTTTGTTTGCAGTCCATGCTGGAAGGTCAAACATTTGCTTGGTGGAAGGATTAAGGAAGGATAACTTCATTCAGGGTATTGTTATAGGACCAAAGCTCAGCTAACAAAACATTTAGCTCCAAATGCCTATTTGGGCTTCTGTCATTGATTTCAATAGATAATTAGAAGGCTAAACACATGCTGTTGGAGCCAGACCTCATTTTGCACCACTTCAGACCTGTGCACAGGAAGTATAAAATGCTGCCAAATCAGAGCAGTAACTTTTTATGCTGCCTTTGAATTGTTTGTAAGGAAGATAGAAGGAGCAGGTCGTAGAGACTGAGACTGTTGAGAGCAAATAAGATGCAGGAAAAGATCCATCATTTTTCAGAGAAGGACTGATTTCAGCAAAAGTGCAGGAGACCCATTGCAGAGCATGTAGCTGTCTGTCAGTGGAGGACAGGGCTGCATTTTATCTGTAGGAGATATGAAGATCAGATGAACGAGCCTAACTTTGGCTAGATAGAATTGGAGTCAGAAAATGAGTCAGATTTTGTCAGGAAGACTGGGAAACCATGAGAGGAAAAGGGAAGCAGGAACGGGAAGGGACTCCGAGGGGAAAGGTACAGTGCAACAGAGCGCTATGAACATAAGCAATATCGTGCGCATGGACAGAAATGATAGGAAACAGCAATCCCTAGCTGTTGATACTTGTACCACAGATGGTATGTACTCCACAGGGTGGAACTAACTTGGTGCAGGTAACACCGATGCAATTTGTGTCCTCCTTTGGGAAAGTGAGAGCCTGTGATACAGAGGCAGAGGTAGGGGACAGCAGTCCCTCTCCCACTACACCCTTGCTGTATGGCCACGCATAGAGCCAATAACTGCTGTCTGCTATCATCAAGGTTTAATAATCCAGTTGTAACTTATGCAGAAATAGGTAATACACCAAAGCACTTCTTGGTTCAGATTTTTTTAGGCAGGACAGCAAGCTGCAGACAGAAGAAGGATGCTCTAGCTGAATGTCTGTGCACCCCTATCAGCACTTACTTGCTCTCTTTTTTGCTCACCACTAATTTCTTCTGCAGAACAGCCCCTTGATTTAAAATTATGGTTCAATTCACCCTAAGTGGTAAAAGAAAAGGGATGAGGAGAGGAAAGGGATGTTGGCAGAGACAAAAAACTAGAACTGATCATTGCCTGGAATATGTTGTGTATCCTGATAGTCTAAGTGAGGTCTCTTAGCGCTCTGGAGAAAATGCCTAGAGAAGGCAATTCCAAGCACATGGTGGCATAATGGAAATGCAAAGCTGTTCCCCGTGGCCTGTGAAGACAAACTCTCTGAAATGAAATCATCTGGAGCAGCTTATTTTTCCATTATCTTATCTTGTCTTCCTGTCTGTGCTGTGAATGGAGCCTCTAAACCTTTACGACATTCTAGTAGCCAAAGAATAGAAAGCTCATCAGTTCAGAGTCTGGAATAATGAGACCTTGGTGACCCCATTCTTCTCCTACCAATGTAAGTTGGGGTTAATTTCACTGAAGTCAATGGTACAAATATAAAACCAATGGAGAAAGAGAATCAGGTTTTAGATTTCAGCTCTAAGTCAAACAAAAAGACCAAGTTGCCTAATAGGGGTTTTGCTTCTCCATTTAAAGTAGTAAGCCTTTCCCATTTTTTCCCCTCTAGTGTGAATCTTTCTGTAGCACTCAGAGAATTCCTTTCTCACTATAGCCTGGATATTTCAATGTGAGAAATAACATCTCATTAAATAAAGATGGAAAAATGCATCAGTTCTCAGAGAACTACAGCCAAAGCCTTTATTAACTAATGCACCCCCAGTAGTCTCAATTTTCTCTTATTGTAGTGAGAAGGGAAGAGAAAGAGAATTAAGCTGTTGCTGGACTGCAAAATCAACGCTAGACGTGTTCTAGAAATCACAGGGGATAAAATGCAACTGCCGCCAGAATGACAGGAAATCATAACAGTATTAATGGGGGATCTGATCTGCAAAACAGAATATTTTTGATAATGGAAAATATGTAGGGCTATTACAAGAACTGTGCAATGATGTTATTTACTTGGTCTATTGTAGCAATCTTTCAAAGACTCATGGGGGTCCATTATGAAAAGGAAGCTAATTTAACCTTTAATCAGCCTTCTTTGAGATCTGGTATCTGTGTACATTCACATACATGCAACAGTTTGGGAATGTTTGCCTCACTATCACCCACAGTGGCATCCCCATTCACCTATTCTCCCATGTTCTTCCACTCCCCTCTGGTGTTGCATGCAGAGTCAAAAGTGGGGAGCAAGTATATCTCCCTCTCAGGCCATCTCAGCTCCCAGCTTCCTGAAAATTCAAAAGGAGCTCAAAGAACAGTAGGAAGTCAGTGGAGATAAATAAGTAACCTTTCCTTCTTGTTTGAGTGACTATCCATAAGCGTGCCTGGTAGGTGATTCCAAACCCCTCAATAATACAGACAAAGTCTACCTACCAGCCAAGGCTGTGAAGCAGTCTTGATGGTATGAATACATAGCTTAGGTAAAAATGCCAGGCAGGTAGATCTCCTGCAAAGCTGGTGTAGAGGGCACGAGGTATAGCTGAGTCACAAGTCATAGTGTGTGAACTCCAGACAGATCTGTCAATGTGTGAGCTCTCAGGCAAGGAAACTTTCAAGAAAGATGATGAGTCAGGGAAGGCAAATGGAGAATAAAGGAGATAGGATGTGGCTTGTATCCCTTGGGCAGGGTCGCCAAACACTTGCCTTGGGGTTAAGTTTCATAGTGCTAAACCCCTCAGGCACAAAACGCAGAATTGATATGAGTGCTGGCATCTGGACAATTTTTGCAGTCTAAGTGGATGCTGAGAGGCTGTGGACAAGAAAGCTCTAGATTTGCTGAAATATGAACAGTGAGGTGTTCTCTGTCGAAAGTGAAGAAAGAAGCTCAACAGATTGTAGTAGGCTTCGATAGGTATAAGATCTCTTCAATGAAGATACTAGATAGGTCTTTTTCCCTCAAAAGGCTTGTCAGGAAGGACGCGTTCCTTCTTCAGAAAACCTGAGGATCAAAGCCAAGAATTTCTCTCTGGGTTGAACATGCAGGCAGGTAGTGAAGCATGTAAGATCCTGAATAAGGAAACTACCTTGATTTGCTTTGAGAGCGCATATGGCTTATCACGTAAATCAAGACAGGTCCTTCAGCTGAGGCGTATCAGTTGAGTAACTTAAGATGTATGCTGTCGGACCAGTTCATTGTGTAAATCTGAATGTAAGGGCTTAGTAAACAATAGAGTCTGTTGAAGTCAATGATTTATTATTTGCTTGGCCTTAACAAGCTGCTGATGCTATTCAGCATGGACAAACATCTCATGCCTACCTAAACTCCACTACAGCTTTTATTATCTGAGGCACTTCTTATCAGCTGTTCTAAACTACTGCAGCATGCTGTGCATTGTTAAATAACTTTCAAGCAGCTCTGTTTTCAACTATACTAGATTTTACCAGCATGACTTGCCTTATGTTAGCACATATTTGCCTGGCCTTCAGTCAATTTCAAGTCCTATCATTAGAATCTGTACTTATGCTCCCATGCCTGCTTCTTGTAATGATCTCTCCTCTCTTCCAGCTAGCCCAGCCTTGAGAATCCACATTATGAGCACACTCCAGGGCTTACTTATGTTTTAGGAAAGAAGACTTGGATTTTCTTGGCTTGCAGATACCGGAAAGGCAATGGGAGCCCAGGTGTAGAAATAAAGCTTTTTTCTGAACATGACAAAAGAATTGCAGGAGGAGGGATGTGGCAGAGGTAAATAACACTGCTGGGATACAGGGGTGGAGCCAAGTCAGTCCTATTAAAAGACAAAGGATGCTGCCAATCTAAGATTGCCCTCCATAGCAACCATTGCTACGTGATTCTGGATGCTATAATAGGCTGGTATCTTGTTAGTGCTTCTGTCTGATAGTAGGGGCTGCATGACAGTCACATAAAAGCCTCCCAGAAGCATAAACTGGTGAAGCATTTGAGGTGGGAACCTAAAATGATACAGACTCCATGGAGAAGCAGGAACTTTTCGGGAGCCACCCAGAAATGGCCCAAACAAGGATCCCATCTTAGGGATCCTCCAAGAGAAAAGAAATGAGGAAAAAATGATTCCCTGTTCATTGCCCCAAGTCTTCCCATCCTCAGCCTCTTCCTCAGTCATCCCATTCCTTTCTCTCTCCTCTCTTTCCCAAATAGCAACTGACTGCGCAGAAGGAAGGAACAAAACAGCGTGGTGAAGCATACCAATAGCATTAAGAATATATACTTGCAGCCATAGCCAAAAAAATAATAAAACTATCCTACAGTCAATCAAAAAACCATTCCCAGGTGCATTCTTTTGACAGAGATAGATTGAATTCTTAGCAACATACACCAATGCATACAAAAGAACAGAAAACAGATGTAAAGTAATAACAGTTTCTGGGATGGCAGACATTGAGCAATGGATCAGAAGAGGATCTCTTTGGGCTGCAGCCCTGAACATTGAAACACTTGCTTGAGAAGAAGGGGATATGCTCTGATACAGACTGAGTTGCGGGGAATTGCTGTAGCACATAAGAGAAGTGTTGGAAACCTACAGCTCAGTGCAACAATCCTTACACACTCATATGCTCGACGGTGGAGCGACGGACAGCAGGATACCAACAAGCCAAGGGCAATATGGCTTTTACCAGTGAAACCATTCAGCTTGCAGGTGCACACAGCGCAGCTGTACACAGCAGCACATGGCAACATGTTAATTATTTATTAATTATCTATTTATAATTATCAATAAAACTGCTTTTGAAGTTAGCAGGAATTCTGCCTGAAGAGTGATGCAGTTCCCAAGGTAAAGTGCGTCTGGACTCCATTCAGGATGAATCCATCATCCTTTTGTCCCCTTTTAGCGGTGGTGAGAGGTATTTACATGGACAATAGGACCGACAGGAGAAAACGGCCTTCATAAAGAAGCCATTAGACTAGCTTTTCACAGTACAAAAAAAACAGATTTGAGTGCAAGCATAAGACGACTATTCTAGCAGTAGCTCAGCCTCAGAGTGTTTACACTGTGCCTGGGAAGAGCCAAATTTAAGAAATTTGTTGGTAGATGAGGCTGGTAATATGCATAGCCCTTCTTATGCCTAATGTATTCATACCTCATGAAAGAGAGAGCTTGTGCCTGTGCTACGATATGGAGTGCAGGATATCCACTATCTGCAAGCTCCAAAGCTAGGGTAAGATGCTTTTTTATCTCAGGCTTGAGGGATTACAATGCAGATGGTCTTAAGAATGCAGAAATATCTTCACTGTCAGTAAATGTTATTTCTTAATAGCTAGATCCAAATGCTTTTCAAATGGAATGCAAAATATTTTATTTATAACTAAAACCAAAACAGCGAAATTATTGTATTTCAAATTGAAATAACTGATCACTTAGTCTTTTGGTGTCCTAATAGGATGCCCTCAGACCTGTAATTATAAGACCGTAAACTGAGTAGCTCTAATAGCTGTCTTTTCATCCAGCCGTTCTTGCTCACAGAAATAAAGACAAACACAGTATGTTACAGTGCTTCTTCAGATCACTAGACTAACCTAATCTAATTTAGGCTGGCAACCTTTAATTTTAACTAGGTCAGTTCACGGTATGAAACCACAGAGAAAACCATCCTGACAATTCAAAATTATAAAGTATTGGAAACAATAAGAGTCTGAAATTGCATGTAGAAGAACAGTAGTGTACAAATGAAGGTAACCACAATGGAAAATATTGTGTGAAGCTGCCACAGGAAAAAGAAGCTCACTTTAGAAAAATGTCATTTACTTGCATTGGGTGAGCTCCAACAAGCTATTGAAGTCAGCAGGGGATCTTTTTCTTGCTTTCAGAGGACTTTGGCTCATAGCCATCGTTTCTCGTAGTTCAGAGAATCAATTTGATTCTTGGACTGTTGAGACTGAATTGAACAAATAATACTTATGTTGATAATATGGAACCCTGTTTGACTAATTCAAGCATGTTTTGCTCCCCAAACTGAATGACTATGTGAATGCCACCTTTACTGCTAGTGTCACTTAACTTTACTGAGTCAGGACCCTAAGAACTCCTCGCACCCGTGTGCTGCCTACACTTACTCTGGGATGCACAGTGCCTAGAGGGCTAAGATACTGGCAGGTGCTGCTTTCAAAGACCTTTAAGAGCTAATACACATTTTAATATTCCTAACTTACAGATTTTAATTAAATCAAATGTCAGTGGAATCATATTATTTTCTACTGGTTAGATTTTAATGAAATTTTAAACTGATCCTTCACTATAATGAAATAATTATGTAACACAAGGATATGTGCACTTTGTGTGCCGTCATCTTCTACTAAGGAAGAAGAAAATCAAGCAGTTTTCTCAATCTTCAGATAAATGATACATAATTCTCCCTATTTGTGTTTACTGATATCAGATGTGCGCTCTCCCCTATAAAGCATGTCTTACTTGTATTTATGTTGATCTACTATTCTCCTTCACCCTCTCTTACTGCTAAAACACATAGAGTGTATTTTGCTTCTGGCTGAAGAAGACAAGTTAGCATCGTCAGGACTGATGGCTATTGCCTGGCTGCTTGAGTAATACAGAGCCCAGAAAGCTTACTCTTCTCGGTTACAAAGAATGAAGTATTAAAGCCTTCTCTTGCAGGCAGTCAACAAAAATAAACAAGCTTGAGCAGCTTTGAGAATTAGGAGAGTACGTTAGGATAAAAATCTGTTTACAGGAAGTGGGCACTTAATGCTGAGATGAAAGGATGTCAGGAAGGAGGAAATGGCAGCAGTGTTTGACCTGATGGCATAATTCAAGGGCCTCTGACTTCACTCAAACCATCATGCTTCTCTTTCCTGTGATTATTCTATATGCAGTGAAGGAATTAGAAAGGTGTTTGGTGCTCTGGTGAACCCTCATAAGCCATTTTGTTCCCTTCTCCGCTCCCCAGAGTGGAGTCGTGTCTCTGTGAGGGACGTAAGGTCTTCAGGGAAAAGATGTAGAAACCCCACCACTGCACCACAGGGAAAATTCCTTCCCGCCCAGCAGCCACACACACTATGTGCTATGCAGCACACTATGTGCTGCACTTTTTAAATCTTTGTCTCTAATAAGTAAATGAAGACATCAGAAAAGAGACAGTTCTACAGTCTAGGTACGCATGAAAAACACTGCCGTGTCTTTTGGCCTGAATGTGGTTAGCCACTTAGTATGTAGGGTCATACAGGGATCCCTGTGGATAAGTTTTCTACATGACACCAGGCAGATGAATTCTCAGTATAATCTTGTCTTATTACAGTGCTGTATACAACGTCCTGTTTTCCTGTGCAAAGTAGAAGCAAAGAAATTGCCTGCTGTAGTTTGCTCAAAGTCACAATTTCCTATCCTTCCAAAAATACTGAGCTCAAGAAACTCTCTCTGCTTCCTCTCAAGGTCATTCCTTCTTCACAGGCCTTCTTCAAGCTTTCTGCTCCAACACGCTCACAGGCACTCAATTATCCACCGCCAGGAGTGGCTGAGTCCTAGCGTGCTCTTAGCCTACTGCCCATATTCGCCCAGCCCCTGCTGTTTTTAATCACATGACAGGGCTTGACTGCTACTTTTGTTTAGCCTGAAGGTGCTTTAATGAATGAGGGTTTGCTAGTGTAGACGGATCTGAGATTTCCCATTACCACCTCTCCATATAACATCCCACTTTAACCCTAAAGGAGGGTATGGAATTGACCATAGCTGCAGTTCTCATACTTTAAACATCAACAGACCCACTGGCAGTCCTCACATGTGTTCATGGTGTATCCCCCACGCAAATGAAGAAACTTTCAACGCAACTCATTTTAGAGTTTAGCATGGCTTCGTGCACCAGCCAGAAGTCATTTACCTTCATTCATAGGCCATAGCTTATACATGGGCTACAGCCATTAACTTACAGGAAATCTCCTGAGTCATCAAGCCCAGTTTCTTGCTATTTCAAATATTTCACACAATCTCTCCATAAATTTACCAAAAGCCGTCTTCCCACTTATCAAGTTCTGTTGCAAAGCTAAGGGAAAAATAATATGTAAAAAACCCTGTACAAACTCAGTACTCAATGTTTGCCAGTTAGGAAAGCCATCTCAAATCTAAATTAACTTCCAAATAAAATATCCTTGGAACTTTCCCTCCACTTTGCCTGGTTATCTTTCAGCCAAGGTGAGGACTAATTAACCATAGTCCATCACATCCCCCCTTTAGCCCAATGTGCTCCAGTGGATACTGCAGCTGCGATAACTAAGAGGGGACACTTCTATAGGGTTCCTTACATGTTTCTACTTTTTTTTGTGGATTATTATTCTGTGTTCAGTCACAACTCCTTCTAACTTGAGCTGCCATCACTGCATTATCAATTTTTAGTAGCAGGAAGCTGAAACATTGTCTCCTCCCAAATAGTCTTCATGTCTTGCGTCAAGACTTCCTGGAATCTGTAAGTACTGCTTGTATCTTTCCCCAGGGACTTTGATATATGGGTAGTCTAAAATAGGAATGGTCTCAAGAGGTTTTTTTCACACTCTGTTAAGTTCTGGGTTCCCCTTTTCATAAACTGTCACAATGGTTTTGCAATATAGGTAAAGCTTCTATGATAAGATCTGACCCCTGTGTGCATCTGCTGTGAGTATCTGTGGAGTTGGCCCAATTTGCACAGCTTCACATTTTTTTCTGATGCTGGAAATTCCCTCTTTACTGACTGTATGTGATAGGCAACTTCTACTATAGCAGCTGTCATGTCTCCAATTTTATTTTCAGAAGAGTACCTTTACTTCTTTCACAGTTTATAAATATATCTACTCCTATTCCCAGCTTTAGCATGTGCCAAGATAATACATAAGGACAACAAAAAGCTTGAGAAAGGCATAAACATGTAAGAACATCTGTACTGGGACCATCTAACCTAGTATCCTCCCTCCAGCATTGGCTATAAGCAGATGCTAGAGAAGGACAGGGCCAACATTTACAATACTTCTTCCTAGTGCTCTTCCATGTTCCAGCTGTGCATCATCGTCAGTGCAATTAGTACAGAACCAGCTCATAATGTCAGCATAGACAGGACTTCCGGAAGGAGGAGGTTTGTGAAGAAAGGTTTCAGCTTTAGCCTTTGCGTCCTTTCCGTATTATGATGTTGACTCTGACCAGGAGCATTTTGATTCTGCTGTGGGGATGTTGGCAATGTGCCTTTAACTTCCAGAATTGAGTCTCACACTGCTGTAAGCTAAGTGTTGCACCAGCCAAAGGTTTTTCCAGGTTGCTTCCAAGTGTGGAGCTTGGATCTTACAGGGAGAACTATAAATTTTTGTGACTATTGGAAGGGAGAACAGACCCATGTGAAATACCAAAGAAATGGCGGAGCAGGAGATGGCAGGGAGAAGTAAAAGAACTTGCAGAAGCTTCCTAAGAAGGTGGAGAAAGGTGGATGAGTTATTAAGCAGGAGGAGGCCATGTTCCAGGAAGCCAGATGTAGCCCTTTTAAGCACATTTTGAATGCACATGTACGATCTCAGAAGAAAGCATCAGAAACATACAGTAGTCAAACTATTATAGCAAAGAGCAATAGGAAGTGCCAAGATCCCTCATTGTGTTTATTTCTAGTTTGACAGTCAGTTATTATCTGCTTCTCATCTGTCTGTTTTTTATTATCGATCCCACATTTGTCCAGCAATGCTGTAAGAGGAAAGGCACAACTAGCCAAAGGCATCTTCAGAAATGACTTTCTTGGTAATTTCACTTGGGCTAGTGAAGAAGAAATAGGCATGCGTATGCAGAACCTTCTGATAAGAGTCCAAAAACTGAACTGCATAAGGCCATCGTGGAAAGAGTGGAGGCTCAAGAAAATAATTTTCATTTGCTTACATTTAGAAAAGCACTGAGAGCAATCAATGAAGTCTCTAAAATTAAGTCTCATTCTTTCTCTTTCAATTCTTGGTAACCCTAAGAAGTAGCAGTACCTACACAGATGATCCAGGTATCCGACACATTTCTGAGTGAGCAGCATTTTTGATGGTTCACCAACTTGGTGCCCTCAGCCTTAGGGAGGGGATGGTGCCACATATTGACCGTAATGGCATATACTTGTATGCTCTGTGTCTGGGGCTTGTAAGAAGAGCCTACTGTGGCCATTCCTAAATGATTTTCAGTTCACAGCTCTGTTTGTTTCTTTTGATGCCTAAGAAATAAATTGGTGTGACACATTTCTGTCCTCAGCTGAAAGACGATGATGTTTCATTCACTTCAATTTGCATTCTAGAGTTAGCCTAAACCTGCCTCTTGATTATTTTAGCTCACTCCTTACATCAGGCAAAACAGAGTTTCTCCCCCTTTTAAAGGCTGTAATATTCTTCTTCCTACTTGTGCCATATATCTGGTTACATAAATAGAGGAAATCTTTACGTGGACAACTGGATGCAGTTTCCCATGTGATATGAAAGCTAGTGGTTTGAAAGTCTCAGAAGGTTTGACTTCCGCAGGATTCATTTTCTGAGTCACCCCATTAAGCACTTACTGTCAATATCCCTCATCCCTAGGTGATTTTCCCTAGTCGAGCCGAACACAGGAGCAAAGGAGAAAGGAGGGTCATGTATCCACTTAGAAGGCACCACTTAGACAGGATCCTGTCTAAGTGATTAGCAAATCTTAAAACATTCTTAAGCATTTCTGTTTAAATTCATGAGAAATTATAATTCATCTGAAACATGGAGATGTCTTTTGTCTCCTATTGTTGTCAGAACAGGTGATTAATGAGTCCCTGCTTGTTATGTAAAAGTGAATAAGGCATTTGTTTCCTCATTTATACAAGTATGGAGGGAGCTAGAGTAGATTACCATAAACGTTGTGGTTCGCAAACACATTCGTGTCTCATACATTTTTCAGTTATAATGAAGTCCAAACCAACTATTTGGCTATCAAAGCTTCTTGCTCAAATTACAGAGGTCCACAGTTTGAGCACAAATTTCCTCCTTTTTAAATAGATGAAAACTCCCCACTCACTCTTTCCTCTTGAAGATGACCAAGTGGTTCATCTCTAGGTATCTTAGTATTACCAGATTAATCTGTGCATATGAGTAAAGAGTCCAAAACTCCTGCACATTTCACAGCTCCTAAGGCTAGCAAGATTGTTACTAATTTTGTTAGCTGCCTCAGCCTAAGCAAAACTCCACTTACTCTCTTTCTGTCCTATTCTCCACATTGTTTGAAGAACTTTTCCCTAAGTGCTTGAGATGCTTATTCTAGAATTGTTTTATATTTCAGATACCCCTCCTGGCTGTGATTAATTTTGTCACAGTATAAGGATGTACCTTAATTATTTCTCTCTGTTTTTCCCAGCTGCCAGCTTCCTGGTTTAAACCGAATTTAAGAATTTTTTCCAGCTGCTCCAAACAGCTTGAAACAGATGAGACTCCCTCTTTTCCATCCACCTTGGCACAGTCCCATGCTTACAGCATCCACTGTGGTGGGGTCCTATACTTCTTGCGTTAGCAGTTGTTTCCTCTTCTCTTGCCAGCGCAAGTGCTGTGATGAATACCACAAGCTCCTAAAACCAGACTTGTCGAGATTCCCACACCAGTCTCGTGGTCCACGACCAGCTAGGTTTGCCTCTGAGTCTACGCTGCAATCCTCCAGTCACCTCCTAGCCCCATAGCCCAAGAGCAGCCGGCTGGCCTGATCCAAGACCCACTCATCTCAGAGCAGTGGGGATCTAGCCATGCCGCACTGCAGCGTGGTCATCTCACGGCCAAACACCCAAGAAGATGGCAGACTCCCTGGCTGCAGCCTGCTGCATCAAGCCCTGCAAGATGCAGGAAGAGGCACCTCACAGACCAGCAAAGAGCATGCTGGAGAGGTCTACTAAAGCCCCAACAGCTGGGCCAGTATGAGATTCTCTGTGTAGTCTTAGTTAGGGTCTGGGCATGTGAGGAAGACAGAGCCGCTCGCATGCACTCTCTCATTGCAGATGGCTCACTTCTCTCCTTTCCAGCCAGAAACTGAAGCTGTTCAGAAATACAAGGAAGTGACCAGTCTATCATATTATTGACGTCCAACCTGAACAGATGCAAATAAGCAAACATTTTCAAAGAATGGAAAGGAAGTGGCATTGATTTTCTAATTAAGCATCAATTGCCTAATGTCACTAGCACTGAATATAAAGGTATTTTTTTCCAACTTTAAAGCAGTCTTTCTTTTCTAAGTAGATAGTTTTAGTCAATAGATGGGGGAAAAAAAAAAAAAAAAAAGGAATGACAAGTTTATACCAGGAGCGAGATCTGGTAGAAAATAGAAGGCCAAATCTTGCATATTCTGCTAAACTTCCAATTTTTTCAGTGAGAATTTTTCTTTAGAAAGGCTTTCACAACTTGCCCCTGTATGAATTAGGATTGACTTATCCACAGAGCCCTTTCCAGAGAGGGTTAAATAGCTAACAACATAATTTGTCTTTTCTTTGATCAAAGTTTAATCAAACAGTAACCATGGGGATGAGAAGATATAAAGGCAGAAAAATCAAACACCATGCATAATACCTTTTAATAGAGGTTCAGCAACCATTAAAATAAGTAGACTATCACTGTTTCTAGGTTCCTTGATCCAAACAGATGAGAACATGAGATTTTATCTGCATCGCTAAAGTCACAAGACTACAACTAGAAGAATACTGGAACACGTGATGTTCTATAGAAAGGATTATCTTCAACTAATTGCTGTTTTTTTCTGAAGGAGAGAAAGGAATTTTTTATTTTTAACTTCATGTCCAAGGTCTGTCAAAAATAAATACAATCGTATATTAAGGACTGAGGTTTGAGTTACACTAAGGTCCAAATCCTTCAGTCCTCATTCAAAAAAAACCCAAAAACAAAACAAAACAAAGGAAAAAAAACCCCAAGCCCTAAGTTCTTTAAAAGTTTAAGCTGGCCTCACTTTCACCAGCCACACACACACAGAAACACAGAAATCTGCAAGCTTTATATTGAATACAAAGACACAAACTCAGCAAACAGCATGTAATTATTTACTCAATTATTCTTTGAGCACAACAGCCAGTTACCAGAGAGCTGTGAGAGGAAGGTCAGGTAAGAATTTTTGGCTATTCTTCCATAGGTTTATACTGACAGATCTTGGTGGATCACCATGGGGACAACAGAGGCCACCTTCCTGCTTCAGAGCATTTAAAAATGTTAGAACTTTACCGTGGACAAAATAACATTTATTCCTTCCTCAAAAGCACTCAGACCATCATGGCTTGTAAATTTTCCAAAACTACTCAGTCTGAGCCAGGTATCTGGTGTGGAATATTATGATTCAAATCATAGAATTGTTATAAGCAATTGAAAACAGCTTCTCATGAAGGAAAGTGTCAGGCCACCTTAATAATAGGCCATGTTGCCCATTCTGCATGAAATGATAATAAAAAGAATACCAAATAAATAACACTTTCATTTATATCAGTCCTATCTTGCTGAGACGATCAGTGGTTACTGAATAATGACTTACTATAGCCACTAACGTAACAAATCAGAATCAATGAATTTCTCTTAGAGGAGGCTGTAGGATTTTGTTTTTCCCCACTGATGTAGCCCACCATCTTCTTATTTCACTCTCCTGCACCATAGGAGAGGGTACATTAAACATGCCACCGTGCAGCTCAGTCTCATTAGCAGCCGCAGCCTGACAGCAATTTAGATCCTTGCTTTTTGAGGAAGAAAAGGTAACCGAGTCAGACAATTTAGCTTAATTGCATAAGGCGCACAGCCGTGCT
Organism: Struthio camelus; assembly: GCF_040807025.1. Taxonomy (NCBI): domain Eukaryota; kingdom Metazoa; phylum Chordata; class Aves; order Struthioniformes; family Struthionidae; genus Struthio; species Struthio camelus. The sequence goes on along the minus strand of NC_090943.1, from coordinate 60,122,217 downwards.
GCCAGAGCTGGGGCGAGGTGCACCGATCTGCCCTTGCTAACATCATCTTCCCACTAACACCGAGGCCCCCGCAGAGAAACAGGCTGGGGCTTTGTGGAGAGCTGACAGCAAGGGCTGCTATAGCCTGCTCGGCCAGCCTTTTGCCTTTTATTCAGCTATTTATTAACTGATGCCAGCAGATAATTCCAATGTACTCTGGCCTCATTATGAGAAGTCAGACTGTCAATTCAGTAATCTCCCAAGATAAAAGAAAACAAGAAAAGAAGAGGAGAAAGCCATTTAGGTTCTTCAGGCACTGCCCTGAGGCTTGAGAAATCATTGCCCAGCTACCACAAAAGGCATCCATGGACAGATGGATGGCTAGCCTGTGCCTCAGCTTGTCATATTTAATGAAATGGTTGTATCGAACATGCAATTTTCTTTCTACCCCTCTGAGATGGGTACTGTCTCTTCTGTATGCTTGGCCACCCCCTGCTACAAAGGGCCTTTGGACTGATTTAGCACAACTATGATGGCAATAATTATAAAAAGATTGGGTTATTATTAAAGTCCAACTTCCTCTCTCACTTCTGCCTATGTTTTCTTTCACTTGTGCACCATATAAGCTTGAGCCCAGCCTCCGCTGGGCACCTGGCAGAGGTTCAGAGCTCAGAAGCGACCACCATGGGCATCCGGTTATTCTATCCTGGCTTCCTCTACAACCCACCACAACACTTTCCCCCGGTAATTTCTATGCCAAACTCACAATTTCTGTGAGAGCTAAAGCATAGCCTTTAAAAAAAAAAAAAGAAAATAAAGGGGGAGAGGGAGAGAGAAATACGAAATATTTTGCTCAACTCAGGAATCTTAACCAAAAAAAAAAGGTATGGATACTCTTCCTGGAAGAGCAGCAACAGTTAACCTTTTTCACTTTGAATCCAGAACAGTGACCTCCAACACCTGTAAAATATAAACCCAGGAGCAGAGCGAGACCTACCATGTTTCTGGAAGCTAAGCTCACAGCAGAAGCTAAAACCCAGGCCCTGCAGCTTTGCTTGAGGAAGCTGAGACTATACCTTACCCTGCCAAATGTGGTTCCCTCCTACTTGTACCTTTCTAACTTTGTGAGGCTGCCCTGTTAAGCTCGAATAATGAACTGATCTGAGTTAAAAATAACTTTCTTTCTCCCCTCAGCTACTTTTTTTTTTTAATCCAGATCATCCTCACAAATCCAGTCCACAAAGTAGCTCTGCAGATAATTCATCTGTCACAAGTGAAGGGGCTGCAGCCCTAGTGCAAGGGCAAAGGACGCAGCCCAGGGCTTAACATGGCATTTGCTGCTGATCTTCTCTCAAGAAACTGTTCCTGTGTGCAAAAACCTCACAGTTAGCCTCATGGGAGATCTGCAGGGCACCTAGTCAGGGCAGAAACTGCTCTCTGGTTTTTATTGTCATTTCTTTGTCAAGGCTGTTCCTCCCTTCTTCTAATTCAGCATTTAAAATGAAAGCTAGAGTCCGTACGTGTGTTCCAACTCCTCTTGCATCCACAATACACGAACACAGACGCAGCCTTTGGGAAATGCCAGGTCCCACACCAACCCTCAGGATGGAAGCCCAATGCACACCTACCTGCATTGCATTGCGCTGCAGGTGGGCTGGCCGTAGCTCCTTGTCCAAGCTGCTTGCGTATATCCCATCTGTGCTTCCACAAATGTCACACACTGCAAGGAGGCCCTTCCTACAGAGACAGAGGCCTTGGTTGCCTTGTGCCCCTACCCGCTCTCTGCTGCCTTCTCCAAGCATAGAAATCAGTGGGGCTGGGCTAGGGAATGCCATAAGCAGGAGTCTGCTTTCTGGCTCCTGCGATCACTGTAAAACGTAGCTCCTCATCTTTCCATGGGTGTTACTTCCCAGTACCATCTCCTGGTTCCCACTGGCAGCTTATAAAAGCTTGCAGCCATTTTTTATTAATGTCAAGGCCTATAACTGTCTTTATAACTGTCTATAACTGTTCTATAACTGTCCTCTGGTTTTATCTGCAGGCGGTTATTAAGCCTCTTCTTTCTTATCTCTCCTTTCACCACTACTAAGTATGTCAGTCATACTAATATCTGCTCCTTAGCGTACTTGCTTACTACTTCTTTCCTTCCTTTTACTAATCTATCAGCACTATGTACGCTATACAGAAAAACTAAGGGAGTTCTAGAGTACGGATTTTTTTGCTACTTGTGCCATTTTCACCTTGAGTGCTTTGCTAAGTCTAGTTACAGTAAATCAAACTTTTTAACACTGCATCAGCATCTCTCTGCTGGAGTAGTCCCTGGGACTGATCTATATGCAAACAGAAAATTTGCCATACATTATGACAATAAGCTTCCCTATCACTTTTGCATAATGCCCTTCTCAGAGCCAGGTCAAAATACTCTGTCATTCCACATGAGGCCAATTTAAATATCCCTTGCAATTCTAATATCTGCCACACTTCAAAGGTATAGCATAGACCATTATCCAAAAGGAACTGCACTGGCAACCTAGTAGTCTGTAAATTATCCTGGCCCTAGTAGTATCAGTAGTCTGATACTACTTTAGCTAATTTTACAGGAGAGGCTGTTGTTGTTGTTACATTTACCATTTCTGGCCAGAAAAAATATCCAGAAACCACCACTCAATGCATTTGCTTGTTCTTCCCTGCAACATCAGGGTGCTTCTTCAAAAATCTTATTTTTCTTTTTCTATGCAAACCCACTTTATGCTTTTCCGAGGTGGGGCAGAATTCAGGACTTCTCTCCGGGTTTTGTAAGCGTCCCACTTTTTCCCTTTACTTCTGTGCCATAAAGTACTAGGCAGCAGCATTTATCCTGGAAGTTATTAATCCATTATTCTTAGATATACAGCAGGTGCACTAGCTATCCTGTAGGGTAATTGCTCATACTGAAATAGTCCTTCATGCACATTCATTGTTTGAAATATTTTCAACTATATTTCCACTATGAAGATACATGAAGCGAGGCTAGTTTAGTAAGCTCTGCCCAGCCTCCAAGCTTTGCAAATAAATAAACTTAGGGACTAGATATTGATTCATTTCAGCTGAGATTTACAGCGACTTTATTGTACCCACAGATTCTTGCAGTGCCATCACTCTCTAGAGTACCTGCAGTCAGCGCAGTCCTTTTCATAAATTCCACAGATGAAGTTATGCTCTGCTTTCACAGTTTATCCAGGTGCTTTTCACCAGGCTTTTGCAGCACACATACCACAGACCTAGATTTAAGGAATTCAGAAGTGGCTTCATTAGTATGTGACTGTACTAAACACAGCTTAGCATTTTTCTTTTAAATTTTCCTTGTGTTCAGCACATTTGGAGCTGATTTCTACCAAATTACCATTGCCTTTAAATACCTTTGGACAAGTTGCCCTAATGGGATGACTGCTTCAGATTTGCTTTTTGCTGTAATTTAGCAAAAGTATGCTTGTTTTCATTAAGCTTGGCCTAGGACATCTTCTTTGTCCACTGTTTCCTGGGCCCTTGAAAGTCAGGGACTTCGCTGCTCCGATACCACCTCCATTTTCAGTACCATATTGTGAATCCTCATATTAATGACATATAGGCCTACTGTCCCTCTTTATACATGTGTGGTCCAAGGAAGCAATGCAGTACCTTTTTTAGGCAGAGAAACAGTTTGGTTTTTTTTTCTTCAAAGCCTGCCTATCCCTTGAGCACCTCTCTACTGGTGCAGCTCAGCTGGGTAGCAAACAGGGACACCCCCCCCCCCCGCCCCAGCCTGGCTCCTCGACACTGCAGCTTTTTCAAAATTCCTAGGGGCTAACTGCTAAGAAATGTGGCTTCACCCTTTTTTGTGGATCCTGTAAAGTGTCCTGACCCATGCTCCCCCCCCCTTTTTTTTTTGGCCTCTTGCTGAGGCCTTCATGAAGTCAGTTATGTTGCAGTTTTGGAGCTTTTTGCAGGTGGGTTTAGACAGAGCTGCCTCCCCACCTCCCTCTAGTGACAGATCCTTTTTCCACACAGTACAGTTAGTTCTCTCTCAATGTTAAGCATTTTAGTCCAAAAACCAAATGTGGCCTTCCTTCAAAATATCACCAGACTACTAACAGACAGTTTTGCAGGCTGGTCAGAACTACTTCCTGTTTAATGTTGTTTGTGACACTAATCTTAAGCTGCTCTGTTAAAAGCTGTAGCAGGTACATAAGGAGTACATCTTTATACTTCATCCCCTCCAGACTCATCGTTCTTGAGGCAGAAATGCCTTTAGGCTTGAGAAACATGGTTTTTCCAGTCCAAGTAAGGCTAGCAGCTCTTTCTCCAGCTGCATCTTCCACGGCAGGGGTTTCTTCCATCTGCATGTACCTACTCTCACAGCATTCAATCAAGCACAAAGTCACCATATTCAATCAATAGATATCTGTGTCTCTGTAGTGCCAAATATCTAATGTTCCCTCTAAGGAACCCTAGCATCCTCCCAGCCTCTCCCCCTGCAACACAAGCCCTGCATTGCATGCATATTTTCTTACCCTCTTCCCACTTCTTGTCTTTTCTATTGATATTTGCATAAGTGGTTGTATAAGAAGCCACACAGAATTTGACAGGTGTTTTGCTTGTGCTCAAAGGAAATGCGTTTCTGGTAAGCAATAGTATTATTACATTATGCCTAGTGGGATAATCATATAAGCATTTCAACCTTCTTGATAAGGTTTTTTTTTTTCTTCTCCTCCCAAATCACCTTGTTTTACTCGGTAAAATGAGGTGGAGTGAAAAAACAGATTCCGTACTAACAGCATAGGACATGCAAGCAAAAACTTGGCTGAACAGTTTCTCATAGAAGGCTTCATCATTGTCTATCACATATCCATCAATAGATTTGTTGGTGAACAGAGTTCTCCAGGAAAAAAAGCGGGATTCTGAAATAGTTACAGCCGTGACCAAAAGACAAAGCTTTGTGTCGAACAGGAGGGCTCTGCTGAGCCCACAGCCTGGCCGAGCCTTGCTCTGACAGAAACAAGCGCAGTCTCCTCATTAAAACTGAACGGAACGATAAAATCATGCCTAAAGAATTTCAGAACGAGGTATGCCAACATAATTTTTTTGGCAATTGCAAATAATATATACTTGCTTTTCTAGATGCTTAGCAATTTCCTGCTGGGATATTGTTTATGTTAATTGTTACCAAGACACAGGTGCCTGCGTTCAGCCTCCTTTGGCCAAGGAGCCTTGCAGCTGCCCCTAATAAAGCAGGCTCTGCCTTTATTAATTTCTGGCTTACTGTCAGGGAAAAAAACCTGGAGGACCCAGGTTTAGGTGTCACCTACTACAAAAGCTCATTAATGGGACTTGGCCCTGTTGTTGAAGTCAATATGTGATACAGGATGAACTTTTCAAAAGGTCTCAGCAGTAGCCTAACTCTGCTTCCTCACTGTGGTAATGCAAGTTTTAACTTCAACAGGATTCACGCCAATCAATCCCAAAGTCTTAAAAGATCCCTTCTATACGATTTCTAGCTACGCTGTTAATACAAAATGTCGTATTGTGTCTTTGGAGCAATAAACTATTTATCTTCTGATAAATAACTGCACAAACAGTGACATAAAGTTCCATGTTTATTGTGTTAGCTGTTTCTGAGTTAAACGTCTCCCTTTACATGTAAAAAAATTTCCTTTAGCTGCCAGCATAGAAAACGCAGCCTGTGATACAAAAGCAAAGTTGATGCTTGGTAATTCTCTTCCTGACAGCAATAAAAATTTAGCAGATCAAACTCTGCTTCCAGATGAACCTGTGTATGAGGGAGCTTACTTTAGCCTGCATTTGGATGTTAATTAGGGATCCTATTCTAAGTAGAGCATAAGACAGAGCAGAATCTTACAGAACTTTTGTAATTAAAGAAAAATTATAGTTAAGTTGACAGCTTTTGTTAAAACATACAGGAGAAGGAAAAATCTTTCTTGGTAAAATTCCAGGCTACTATGAAGAGTCTCTACTTTTAATGAACTGATCCAAAGCATTTGAATGGTTAAGATCTGGATTTCTGTTTTGGGGCATAGACCCACTTTTATTTGTAATCTTTGGAAGTATCTAAATGATTGAAAAATGTTTTTGCTGCTGTTATGTAGTACTAGCATCAGCAACGAAGAGCCTGAAAGGATTTTAAAATAGCACACTGCAGCCAAGTGAGACCGTTACATAATATAAGACATCTTCAGAGAACATGGAACCTCTCCAGCAGAGTAACCCAGCATAGTTCATACCTCCGTCAGGGACTCGGAATAGCACTTTCCCTGTGGCTTGAGTAGCTTGTCACTTCTGCTTTCTGCCGCGCGTCTGAAATAGGAGCGCTAAGTGAAATACGATTGCATTTTTTATTATATAAAATAGAGAAAGGGAACAAGGACGCTGGTGAAAGCTGTTCTGGAGTTCAGGAGACACAACATGCAAAAAAGAAGGTAGCTGCAAAGTCTAGAGAGGCAAAAAGAGGGCAGGAGTCAAGGAAAGTGGGTTAGAAAGAGAAAGGAGCAGAGTGGAGGGAAAATACCCTTTAAAAGCATAAGTATGTTTTTAATATATAAATATGTTCAATTTATGAATGGGATTCAGTTGTAGTTCCACTGTAAAATAAGGAGCATTATGACTTCTCCCAGGGTCTTACTGTTACAAACAAGGAGCTCTTTGAGTTTATAACTGCCAGTGTATCAGAAACTGAACATCCTATGTTATTTCCCATGTGTTGTTTCCCATCACTGAGGTCCTCCAGGCCATTACAAAGCCATGGTTTTGCCACCTTCGGTGTTTGCACAGATGCACATGCTCACACAGGCTGTTGGTGCCACAGCAGCAGAGGAGCCCACCTCGCTAGCACAAACCTGGCTCAGGTCTAGCACAGCCGCTTGTAGTTTCAGGGGCAGATTTTAGAGCCGGTTATTTTTGAGGAGAAAATCATCCTGCATGTCATAGCTGGGTAGAATACATGTGAGACCCAAAATAAGGCCACACTGCAATAAGCATCCTGAATGTGTCATCTATGCTGAAGTCAACATGAGCAATACATGGCAAGCGGCCCACATGGAGAGAACGTGTTAGTGCAACGTGTTGTGGCTTCTGTTGTCGTAGTGGCTTATAAGAACAGTGTAAGTAAACACTAAGAGAAAATAATTGAAGTTTCTTGATTTGGAAATTTCAGTACTTTACCAATATGTTTGCAGATGCCAAATGATTTTTACGCTGCCTTTCAACAAGATAAAAGTTAAACATTTTGTAGTATTATTTTTCTGGCTCGGGGGGGGAACTCAAATTCAGAATGATCCTTCAGACTTCCAGGAGGAGAGTGCTTAGGTTAAAGGCTTTCTCATTCATAAATATATTAAAAATATCACACTGAGAAAAGAAGAAAAAGAAGTCTGAAAATACATTCCTGTAGCTTCCAGAAATATCTTCAAGGACATCAGCAGGACAAGTGGATTCAGAATACACATTTTGAAAAGCTGAAATGCCCCTTGCACTTGTGACCTGAATTCTCAGAGTTTAACCATGCTATCTTAAACTTATCTTCAAGGATTTTAGGTGACTGTCTGGAGCGTGAAGAGGTAATAGACTTAGCCCATTTGTTGGGTGTCCTCTTATTCAAGCTAGTAGAAGCTGTGGATACCCCACATTTTCAGAAATCTCATTGGAAAATAAATTCAACAGCCAAAGAGTTTCCATTTGTTTGTAAACATCATAACTCCTCACGACACAAAACAATGTACCCCAAATGCTGTATTGATTTCCACAAATCCTTCATATGGACTTACGTCTTCAAGATACTACTGTATCTATTGCTTCTTTTTTCTTTGCTGTCTTCAGAGTGCTTTCTTCCTGGGGAACATTAAGAATTAGGTTAGTACACTTGCACGATACGTAATCCCACAGTTTATCTATTATACATGTGGCTCAGAGTTAACTTACCCAGGGGAAAGGTTTTAGCAAAGATGTCTTCTACCATGCGGTTTTGATGCCTGACAGAAGCTAGGCCAAACCCAGTGTTTTTCCTTAGATGAACCTTTTAAATCACCCACTCCTCCCAGTGCTAGGAAAACTGAGCATCCTTGCTCTCATCTCCTCTCCCATAATCTCCCATCCCTCTCACAGCGCAGCCACGTGCAGCGAGCAGGAATGCGGTGGCACAGCCACCTCCTGTCCGCTGGGCAAGACTTGTGATTAATTCCCATGCATGAAGCAACTGCAGAGTTCGAGTGAGGGAAACTGGTACAGCAACTGGATAATTATTTCTTTTTATTACGACTTTAAGAAAAATTAATGGATTTCTGAATCATGTAAATGGATAATCTCTACCAGCATTGCGTCTCTGCTTGCCTTCTATTTACCGTCCAATCAATCCACCTCAAACTTCCTCTCAGGTGGCCTCTAAAGAGGATTGCACAGATTGATCCTCAGTGTCCCTGGAGTCTCCTTGGGATTGCTTATAAAAGTGAAAAGTGCTGCCATTTTTTTAAATTGTTTTCTGCTTCAGTCAAACCATATTGGAGGCGGCAATCTTCTGTCGCAGCCACTTAAACTGAATTACTCCTTTGGCTTTAAATGAGCTCCCTTGGCCTCAGTAGCGAGGAGCGGATCGAGCCAGACACCCTTCCCCGTAGGTTTAGCCAGGTGCCAGACTGCCAGAGCAGGAAGGACTGGGCCAGGCTGCTGTTTTAAATATCAGCCACCTGGTCTGCACCTAGATCCTAAAGTCTAATCTGAAGCAGCAGAGCAGCACTGGGCTAACCATATGTAAGGTCAGGACTTCTATGTCCCCACGAGATCAGAACAGTTTTCTGTTATTCCTATGTCCTGTCCCAGATCGTAATTCCCTTCCTTTCTCCTGTATCGTTCTGTGCATTTTTTTTAGTAAAGAGCCAGATGCATTTCCTTCCAGTTTAGTGAAAACCAATGACAGCCTCTTGGTCTGTCAGTCTTCCCGTCCTCTGAGTCCAAGATTTTCTCAATGAAGCTTACATTAGCAGTAAAACATTATAACACTGATATGCCACCACAGTCACTTTCTCCTGCTCCAGAATCTGCAGGAATTATTCATACCTGCAGCTGTAAAGAGGACCCAGCAGCCTTGCCATTGGTGGCTGTGTCGATAGCTGCACAGTGTCTGCAAGCAATCAGCTAATATTCACAAAAGGAAGAAATAAGTGGGCAGCCGCTTACTCTTCCCCACATTAACCATTTCTGACCTGTCTTCCTAGAAACATTACAACCAAGAAAAATAAATCCAAAACATGCTAATTATCTGTATTAAAAAAAAAACAAAAAAACCAAAATAAATGTAGATTTATTCTGTCTCTTATTTTTGTTATTTCCAGACAGTTGGGTTTTTTTCCTAAATTAACATCTTGCTCATGCATTTCGAATAATTTAAAACTCTGATCTTCCTAATACTGAAATTCCACATCTGTGAAAAATTATGAGCGCAGCACACAGTTTGAATTCGGTATACAAAAAAAACTGAGCTAATGAGCATGCCATCCTTGCCGTCATGAACAAAATCCCACACCGTTATTTGGGCTGTAAATAACCAATCTCGTTATTTTCAAAATAGCAGGAAAGTGACAACAATCTAGGAACAATCCAAGAACCGTGATACTGGCGTGAGCATCTAAGCAGAGGTATCACTTTTCGTGTGACGCCCTCGGGCACATGTGGCATCACGCTGAGAGGTACGCTGAGACATGGCAATAGTTTGTTGCCTCCTTGGCTTAGCCTTATCGGGCAGGAGACCACTGCCTTCAGCTGGGATGACTGCTCCGCTAATAACAAGCATTGCAGTCTGCAGACCCTGTGGCAAAAAGCCGATGGTCCCAATCCAATCCTTTTTTGTGCTCTTATCACCAAAGCACAAATGTTGATGCAGTTTAGTTACTGCTCTCCTCTGGGTTGGCAGCCTCCTGCGAGAGGCCTGCATGTTCTTCCTGCTCTTTTATCATGATGCGGGGAACTGAGGAAGCATCTCCTCTTGCCACTTGTTGGTGCGTATGTCAGGGCATACCCAACTTCTTGCCGAACCATATTTTGTCTCAGATGGTGCTGGGCTAGTGCTTTTCACCACCAGCAGTGCTAAGTCGATGAAGGAAATGAGACGTGTGCTTGTCTGGAGATGAGCTGCTGCTCAGCCGTTCCTGGTAACCCTGACACCTTTGGAAGCCATTGACCCATTTCGATCACATTTGAAAAGAAGAGGAAATAATTTCAGCGCTATCTGGATTCCTACAATTTTTTTGGAAAATTAGGCAGCTAAGGAGAGGAGAGAGTGACTCTGTAGATCACAGCACATTTGGTTTCTCGTATGGTAGGCATTTTATAATGGACTTCCACGTGGAAAAGGAAATTAGGGGACAAAAGACACAAAGACATAGCAAACCAGGCTTCATTAACTCTGATGCTCGTAGAACAAGTTGTATTTGACTCTGGGCAATTATCAGGCTGGTAATGACATATCCAACTCAGCAGAAAGTCTTAGACATAGATAGGGGAGCTTTAGAGGCTATTCAGTTGCATGTCATCCTACGCATACAACCATGCTCCACAACAATTTAGTGTATTGGCATATTTTTATTTTGCTGTTACACAAAAGCATCCTAAAGATAACTTAGCTCAGAAAATCAATTGTGCAAGTGAGGAAGATAATTGTCTTCCAAAGAGAAAGAGAAAAGCACTGTAGTTTAGATTAGACAGCTCATATTGACCAGATGAGGTAGTATTTGCTTTTCTCCTTTTTTTTTTTTTTCTGGTAAGAATGCTCACAGAATATGCCATAAAGCAAGTCCTAATTCTCACAGCTTTTCCTTTTTAGGTGTCAATACTGTTTTATTTGTTTGTTCTTAAATTCAAAGGGAAGATTTACAGAAGTCCTTAAAAGACTCCCATTTTTTCACTTGGTTCCATTCTTCAGCTGGTGTTTGCAGAAGGAAAAACAGACTTGTTAAAAGCTGTTAATGGCATTAGCTATTTCCAAAAATGACAAGAAATTGATTAAAAAAAAAAAAACTAGGGAACTTTCACATTTAACCTTATTGTTGTTTTTGTTGTTATTGTCAGAGGTCACTGGAATTTTGCAAGACTGCCATCATGGGAATGGCCAGGCTAGTCTCTGATGTGCTCCTCAGCTTGCCAGAGGACACACGCTCTTCCATCACCTTGCCTACCATGGAGCAGAGGAAAGTCACGTACCATCAAGAGCAGCATTCAGGCATAAGGTCTGGCAGACACGTTGTTTACAACGAATTTACCTGTTAAATCTGTATGGATCCTGTCCAGACGCCCCAAAGGAAGAAATGTCATTTATATTCATATCCCAGAAAGGAGGGGAAAATTCTCACAGAAGAATTACAGGCTGCCAAGCATGGCTAAACGCCAAGTTTTCAGACGAAATTGGGGCTGCTGTGCACAGGCACAGGAAAGGTATTGTTCCTCTTTGCAAAGCCACTTATTTCTACATGGATGCTATTTGTCACCAATATCCTGATGTTTCAGGATGCTGCACGACTATAGTATAACTACACTTTACCATATGATAAGCAACTATAAAGAGATGCTGCAAGGCAAGGAAGGAGGAAGAACAATCAGTGCACTGTTGGTTTTTTCCCACTATATCCCTTAGGAGTGGCCTTTGTCCTAACAGTCTATTCTAGATTATAAGGCAGTTTATCTGGGTTGTGGTAGTCTTCTCCCCAGCTGCTCATGGTTGTAGCACAGTGTCCCTGAGAGACCTGATGCAGAGCTAGACCAGGCCTCAACAAGCCCCCTGGGCTGTATATCTTCCTCTGGTCTCGACAGAGAGATCTCTCTACATGTTTTTCAAAGATGAACGCACTAGATCTGTTCTTCTGCCCTAAATAATTTATGATTTGCATTATACATGTCTTTCCTTTCCTCCAGTTATGTAGTTTTCTTGTAGAACCTTGAATAACTGAAAGTAAGCTGTATCTTTCTGATAGTCAACTCTAGTTGTCAAGTCAAGTGTATTTCATTTAAAACTTGTCAACGTTTACTGCAAAAAATATATGCCTTGCAACTGAAAAGGGTACAGGATCTCCTTAAGTTATACAAGGAAATGGCACAGGCGGAGACAGACAGAAACAAATCTCCAGCTGCACAGAATAGCAACCACCTAGTGCGCACTTAGGAGATTGTCCAAACAATATCTTACTCAGATGAGAGCTTAAATCTTGGGCTTTGACTGTCTCACAGAGGAACACAGAGAGAAGGGCACCAAGATCAGCCCTACGATGCCTGGCACCTTCTGCGGTGCGTAAATGGCAAGAGACCATTTATATGATTTCCCAACATTAAGGCTGGTATTCTTAATCAGTGGGACATAGGGGAATAGGCTTAAATATGTGTGCAAGGCAAGTCCAAATAGGGATTGGATTTGTTTGATTTTACCATCCTATATAATATCCATTCTTCAGGCCCTGTAAAACTCTCTCTGCTGTTCCTATCACTTCTAATTCCCCTTTCATTGCTTTGGAGGAGCACCAAAAGTAGTCTGTATGCCAGAAGCAAGCGACATTAGCCTAGGTTTCTCTGAAGTATATAGGTTACCCTCAGAGCCAAGAAACTACAAATCGATGGGATTTAGGAGACTTGCTCGCTTCAGTCATTTAACAGAGATGTGCAACAAAACCCATCCAGCAATCCTCCAAAAGAATCCTAGAAAACAAATGAGCAGTAATAGGAGAATAAATTGTTTGATTCCGAAATCAGGAGTTGCTATTGACTATACATGCAAAGCAAGCTGAAAGACTTGGATTTCTCTACTTACTCAGTCATTTCCAGCATTGCCATGAGCCAGTGAGATTAAAGATGGATTTTATTCTCTGCTGGGATGTCCCAGTAATACTGTACTTCCTGTTGGCCAATGGAAAAGTGGTATCGGGGATTGCACAGAGCACCTGCAGGTGTAGCAAGCCAGTCTGGGAAAGCAAAGGCACGTTCCCTTCTTCCCAAACATGCTGCTTCTCCTCTGCTGTGTGACTGCATCAGTAAGTGACAATACGTGGCAGAGAGAAAAGGGAGAGAGAAGAATGGCAGAGAAGGGGAGACGGGCAACCAGAGCAGTAGGAGACGAGGAGACATCCGAAGAAGAAGGGAGAAGGTAGGAAGGGGATGCTAGTTCAGCAGATATCGTTGCCTAAACTAGATGTGGGGATTCCTGGCAAAAGGGGGAAATAGGAGCAATTTAGCTTCGATGTTAAAAAGACAATGATCATAGCTCGGCCTCAGTCTGGTAGAACCAGCCACAGGTACCTATGAACGATACGTGACATGACATCACTCCGGCTACAAGAATCGAATGACGGGGAAGTCTAAGGATGGAAGATAAGTTCAATGGCAAAGACAGTTCACTCTTCAGCCTGACATTAGCCTCCCTGTTTTGCTAGCACTGTTTCTGGCCAGCTAATCTCGAAGCAGTTGGCGACACTCTGAAAGAGAACATTATATACCTGACAGCAAGAAAATGCATAAATACTGTTTTGCGTACAGTTGGCTTTTAAAACATATTTTCTCACCACTTTTGAGACTCAGCTAATGAGTATGTTGAGAGAGGAAAAAGTGCACTTGTAAAACCTTGCATGTGACAGGAAGAAGAAGCTGTTGGTTTTTTGCATTGTGCAGTTTCTCTGATTTCCTCCTCAGGAAAAAGTGGAAGAGAATAATAAAACCAGGGCCAGAGGCTCATGTATGGAATGTCTCAAGCCAGTGCCAATCCAAGGTACAGTCTGCTCTGTGTATAAACACAGAAAGTGTCCAGCTGAGACAACTAACCAAGCAGAACTGGCCGCTATAATTTTTAGTACCCAAGCAAAGATTATCATTAATTTCAGCTATAAATTGCAGAGAGACAGGGGCAGCTGGGCTCCCGCACTGCAGGACCTTTGTTTTGCTACATGCTAACTCAACAATTGTGATCTGCCAGCCGTAAAAGTGGTCTGTTACTGCTTTTTATGCAGTAGGATCTGTACTCTTGCAGGCTTAAGAGCATATTCTGGGCTGCACTGACCCACAGGCTCAGCAGAGGATGCGCAGAACAAGGCAGTGAGAAGTAATCGTGACTAAAGGGCATTTCTACGTCAGCCATCCCCTGCCAGTTCTAGTATCATTTAAACCAAAAGGATACAGTTCCATAGGCCAGAAAATGTGGGGAGCTAGTAAGCTGGTCTTTACTTGTCTTTGCTAAGAGAAATGAAGGCACTGGCACTGTCTTTAGTCCAGGATTTGTGGTCCGTGGGAACCGTTAGATATCACATTCCTGATTAATCATTTCTAGGCTCTTTCTACAGGGGCACCAATTCACCAAGCTGGTGAATTAGGCCCAAAGGGAGCAGAATATCCAATTTCAGCATGTCTGTCATTCATCTGATCTTTCCCGTAAATGCAGCCTCTCGTTTGAGTCCTATATTCCCTTCCCCCTACTACTCCATTCTCCCCTGACTCTACAAGCTCCTCGGGCTTATTTTAAGCCTCGCTGATGCAGAATATCAGTCTGAATGAGGGATGTTTGCCCAGAGAAAAGAGCCAAAAAAGACTTTTTTTTGCCTTTTTTCACAGTAACTGCTCTGAGGGGAAGGGAAGCTTCACTGTAACTCCTCCACCCTCCCACCAACACTCCTTTTTTGTTTCTCCATCAGGAAAACAGGCATTAAGAAATAAATATCAAAATTTGATTCCTCAGCTTAACCAGATCTTCCTCCTAGCAGTCCAAAACCCTGTCTCACAGACTATGCAGTCAACAACGGTCTCTGATAGCATCCATCAAGCGAGAACTGTCCTTGGTAAATTTTGATTCTATTGCTTTTTGTGTATTTTCTAGGTAGATAAATAAGAGCAGAAATTTCTTGAGACGAAGAAAGAAACAGAGCACCCATCTACAACAGAACGGCTGTTTTGTTCAGAATGCTTTCTCTGGGAAAAAGAAACCAGCTACCAGAGACACTTCTAAGCAACCAGAATGTCATGAGATTCAGAAGCGCCTGTCTGGGGACGATACGCATCCTAAGTGCAGCTGGGTAGGAAATGTGCAGATTTCATTCTTTTTCCATTCCGGGGAAGGGGGAAAGGTTTCCTACCGCAACATATTTTCCCCCTGTCTCAGGAAAAGCTGCGTTAACAAGTAAGCATTACAGTATGAATCTTTGCCCTGTCTCCATCTGTTAAGCCACTACAAGACTCGGAAGATGGTCTTCACACAAATAACACTACATATAAATTTCAGGCTGCTCTTCAATTCTCTCTCAGAACTACGAATTCAGGAAGTACAGATAAATCCATGCTCCTAAGGTGAAAGACATACCCTGAAGGGTTACAGCATTTGCCTAGGTCCTTTATTAGTAACTGCTAATGTACTAATGGACCTTACTAAGCATTGGTCAGTTTTTTTGGCACTTGGCAGTGTTTTTTCAGTCAGTAGCTGGATGAAACCCAGAGGAAATGCCAAGCAGTTTCTGCTGGCCCTGGGGGAGCGCAGAGGTTATCTCCAGGCGTGCTCTCCCCGCAATGTGGTTAACAGCATGCGAGGCAGAGACCATGGGAGAAACCCAGGGCCAATAAAGCTTCTCCAGAGAAATTTCTCTCCCATCTCACCTGTGAAGCACTTCCCCTTTAACATACCCAAAGACTCTCCCAGCTATATTTTCTGCACTAAGGTTTTGCATAGGTAGGCACAGATGTTACAGTTACAGCAAAGGAGGATAAAGAGTGCTAATGACTGGATACTGGCACACTTCTCTTCCTCAGCAGTGAAACAAGCAGCTGCAACTAGGGAGCAAACTTGGATGAACTTGACCTTGGAAAGCAAACTGTGCCTTGGCAAGGTGGTAGGTTGCTATTTCAAGAGCAGGAAGGGGCAATTTTTGGAATAAGGTTAGCCACATAAATGAGATATGGGTAACATTTGAATCGATTAAGTAAAATTACCCACAAGTACAAGCTGAAAGCAGGAGGACAATAGCTTTCTCTTCCCTCTGAGATCAATTCCTCCTCGACAGTCCTTCGTTATATTAACAATACCTAATTTCTTATAATCTGTGTGCTAACCTTTAATTTTACTATCAGCACTCTTCTCTGTTACTAAAAGTCCTTGTCCATTCAGATCCATTTCAGCTGTCTTTCACAGTGTCTCTTTTCCTCCTAAGCTTTCTAACTTCTCTGCATCCTTACTTCTACGGTCCACTTTCTCTGTATACATCAGTCTTCTGAAACTTTGATAACATTCATTCGTGTTTCTTCATAAACTGTCCAAGAAGACCTCATAATAATTCACAGTGTTTTGAAATCTCCAAGTCCTTTCTAAGGCTTCAAGATCTGTGCTTTCTATACCGTTCTTCAAGTTTCTTTCAAGCCTTTTACCTTTATACGCGAGAATGACCAGCAATACTATAACGTCATTTTCTTGTAAACAGCTCGCCAGACTCCTGTGTCCAATGGATACTCTGATCACGTCTGGGATAACTCTAGCCAAGTACCATTTCCTAGCAAATCAACGTCTCTTTGGAGCTGTTTTTTGGAGGCTCGGACTCCTTAGGCTATCAAATCCTTTAGCTATTTGCTCTTTAACTCAACCCATCTGAATGCAGAGGAAGTATGACTCAGTTGTGCTGACCCAAAGCTTCCAGAGTAGCAATCACAAAAGGTCAACAGCTGAGTGCAGTGGGACTCGTGTCTGAGGACTGGATAAATCTCAGTGTCTCTTGCTTGGGTTACTTGTTTGATCACTAAATAAAGCACCTACCAGTGTACCCAGGAGGTTACCCAATACTTGTCATCCTCAGCCTTTGTGACCACGGCATCATTCTGCCTCCAGCAACAGGCTCAGCCAGCTTCTCTGCATCCTGCTCGTAACCCTGCTACTATGTAAGGTGCTATATAATACGTAGGAACTTGTTTTTCATATATTGGCCTGGCAGAAAATGCTCTAACTGCTATTTTTAGACTTCTTAACTAGGTGTCTTGTCACTTACCTTCTGGATTGCTTTTAAGTCTTTTTCTGTGTCCTCTCACTGAGAACTATTAATGTCTGCCAATAAATTTTGCAGCTGGGCCCTCACTCTCTGCTTCTCTTCCCACCAGTCCCTTCTGTCCATGGAGGTCCCAGGCAGACATCCCTAAGGTCATATTTCTACCCACTCCCCCAAATCTCTTCTTTCCCTCCATTTTGGAACATTTTCCCTTTCAGCATGCCAGATTCCCTTCCTGCCCCCCCGTACCATCTCATCTACTGGTTACTTTAAAAAAGCACACATCACTTCTGTCACCATTTCCATGAAAAAGTATATACAGTTCTTGTGACAAAGCTGTCACGGCAACTTGAAGTTTATTTTCACATTATACATAATCTGCAAAACTGCATACTATTAAACATGTTCTGAAGCTCCCAATTACAAGTTATTCCATTGCTAGATCCCACTGCTATATTCAGTCAACATTTGCCTTCCTGAAGAAAACCTCCAGATTAAGTTACCGTCACTTCAGGGCACTGAGCAGGGAGGGAAGTGCTCTGCCATGCCTTGAGCAGAATTAGAGGAGATCAAAGGCTCTAATACTTTTCTGGCTCAGTTGGTGGACTGAGAAGCTGTGAGAGGATGGGCTACTAGGGAAACATGATTACTTCTGCATGCATCTACTGAGCCTTGAAAACATGATACAGTGGCTGTTGTCATCCCTTTCTGAACACGTTCTTGCGCTAACATTCACACTTTGAGTTTCGTCAGCTAGCCTCAAATAAATGTACCCTTATAGATCTAGACATAAATTACATAATGCATCACATTCTGCTGAAACTGTAATAGGTACTTAACAGCCCTACACCCTTCAGCCTGAAGCCTATAGACCTCTATTACGTAGCCTATCAAAGTCAGACGTGTCATACACGTCTCTGCTGATGATATTTCATTCACTAAATTCATTGCCCGTTGCACTTGACCTGTGAACACCGAGTCTGAGTCTGGCTCAGCCTTAAGTTTGTGGCAGATGGATTCTCTTTTTTTTTTCCTAGGCAGTAAGGCTGAGGTGTGTGGAGACCATTTTATTTCCTTTCTGATCTTAATTTTAAGTGTAGTAACATGCAACTATTTTTCCATCAGTTACATGATTTTCTTCCTCATATGCTTCAGACCTTACTACTTCATGCTGCAAAAAATTCTTGCTTTAAGAAAGAATATAGAGACTACTAAGGCTTTTCTCTGTGGAATGCATTAATTGAATTTTAATTTTTAAATTTCTAGTTTTTCAACTCCCAAGAAACTTTTTGTATGGTACAGAAACTATACTAATGGATAAATAATTAACAAGCCAGTTATCAAGAATTAAAAAAATAAATTGCTGAATGAATAATTGAATAAAGCAGTATGTTGACATTCTTTTTTCCTGTATTTGCAGCGTGACTTTTAGCTTATTCCTTACCTTTGATGAAAAATCATATTTGCTCCACATTCTCTGAACAACCTGAAGAGATTTATTCTGTATTTGATCCCACCAGGATACCCTGGGGTAAAAAGCCCACAACAAAGCTTAAAATGCATATTTGCCACTGGTTCTGGGGAGAGATCAGGCAGAAGGACGCACGTTGCCTTCTCATCGACACTCGTCTCCACAAGGCTTGGCAGCATCCTGAGGTCCTTCTTCAACATTACTTAGGGGGATATCATCACAGTTTTCTCCATCATTTCCCAGGAGCCGTGTAACCCACTGGATGTCCACTGTGACATGCAGGAATTTTTTTTCCCATTTTAGTGAATTCTGAATGCAAAAACATCTACTAATAACTTCTTTTTAAGTCAGAATTATCTGGAGTCACACATCTCAGCCTCACCCCTTCTGTAAACCTCTGCCTAGTCACCTCTAGTCACATTAGAAACTCAGCTTGATCTCTGCACTTTATGAAACACACAGCCTTGTCCTGGTGACTGCACCTGTTCCTCCTCTATAAAAACCCTTTTCTCCCTCCTTGATGCTACTAGAGCAAGCAGGTGAACAACAGCAGGAGCTCTGGCCTGCTACCTAAAGAGATCCTCCTGACAAACACCCATTTCCCAGGTGCATGCCTTTATACTGTAGCACTTTTACCTCATGGTAGCCTCTGAACTGTCTATCCTCCACACGCTTTCTAATAATCATCAAATTGCCCACTCGCTGCTTTGGTGTTTCACTGCATTCCTGCACTTTTTCTGTTAGGGCTTCAGAAGTGGTAGCACACATCAGCTCTCAGTTCAGTGATCTGTGTGAGTATCTGAATTTCACCTGCATCTCTTTCTTAATCTGTATGATTAACCTTCCATATCCTGTTTCAAGGCCTCATTTTGCTCTGCTGTAGCAGTAGTTTGTATCCGTCACATCCTAAACCACCGCAGCTCTGCTCTATTCTTGACAGCATTGTGCTGTTAAAAAACAAACAAACAAACCAACCGATTTAGGTTTCAAGCAAATTCTGGCACGTTTGTATAATAACCTTTTTGAGAGAGCCAGTGCCAGATGCTGCCAAATACTTATCTATGCATCTTCCCAGAACATCTAGCATCCCAGAGCACTCACCGACTGCTCCCCGTAGTTCTAATTCGTGTTTTCAAGATCAGCAGCAGCCCAGTCTGAAAACAGGCTGCAAATACCAGCGTATTTATCCTCAAGAGATCATCAACTTTTCAACTTCCTTGAATCTTGGCACTTCTAATTTCTACTAACTTATAATTTTCCTTTTAACTCATACTTTATCACTGTAGGTCCCTGCTACTTTTGGTCAGTTATGTTTACTTTGCATTGCACCTGCTTTCCTTTCAGAAGATATTTCTTGCATTTTCCAGCACAGGGAGCACTCTCATTTGGTGTTCCAGTTTCACCTTTGCTCCTTCTTGCGTGATGCACCATTTCCTCTCACTTGCTACAGCTGCTTTCAGATTTATTGATCCTTGTAACCAAGCGGTCTCTTCATTGAATTGCCCAGTGACCTGTGAAGTCTCCCCCAACAAAGGACTTCCAGCTGCTTGCAAATGTTGAAAAGAGGCATGAACATAAAGCATCTGAGAATTTAGTGTTGTCTGGAAGAGAAACACCTGCCTACCTGCCTCAAATAAGCAGAAAAATTTGAGACTTCCAGTCTCTAGTCTTGCACTTCCTAATGGCTTCAAATGTTTCATGTGTTATTTTTGGTTTTTTTTGTCTTGAAATATCCCTAAGCTCCTCTAGCCAAACTGTAAACTTTGCATCCCAGCAAGCCACATCGAGTTGTTTACTAAAAGCTGATGTAAAGGATCCTCCTTACACATTAAACTTAAATATTGCCACAGCACTTAAGAAAGGATCGTGCACGAATCTTGTCAACAGACTCTGAACTTTATGGCAGAACAGAGATAACAAGCAAAAAGTCTCCAGCAACAGAAGGCAGTATCCCAGCATAAGCAATGAAGGGTGTATGAAGGACTCGCTGTCTATATAGAAAAGAAAATAGATCCACAGTTCAAAAGAAAAAAAGATCTGGTAAATAACACTAATCCATTGGATTAAAATAATAGACTACTTCTTTGTACTGTCTAGTAGCATTTCACCTATTGTTTCCATTCAACCTGGAAATTTAGTCAAGTTGTGCTCTGTGGGTGTACAAATATGCGATATTACTCATTTTCCCCACAGCATGGAGGGGCATCCATTCTGCCCCTTTCCTCTCCCTCTCAGAATATCTTTTTTTTCTTGATCAGAAAATATGCCTTAATAAATAAATATAATCGGTTGAATCCGTGTCTTCTTCTCTCCCAACGATCCTAATGTGAGTCTCCGCATGGAGTCTTCCTCAAAAATAGAGATTCCTTCCCCCACAAAAAAATTACAGCTGAGGCTTCCTTTTTTAACCCAACTCAAAACCACAAGTACGAGGAAATACAGGTAAGCCAGCACCACTCCTCCATCTAATATATCTCCTTACAAACCATCTGGAAGATATTTAAAAGATCAAGCCAGTCTCATTCTGCAAAGGAATTTTTTTTTTCTCAGCGGTCTCGGAGGACTTGCTTTCTGTGTAGTCTAAAGTCTCCCTATGCCCTCACCTCAGCCTAACAAACTGCTTTGGCTTTCTCAGCGTTTGGAGGAAAAAGTCTTGGCGTTAGTAACGATGGGGACCGGGCAGCTCCGTGACCTTCCACTTCACTGCAGCTTCAGCACAAGAAATACTCATTAACCAAAGCAGGCTTCAGAGAAAAACAACCGGCGAGTTGCCAGGGTTTGACTTGCCTGATTGAAGGGCAACGAACCTTTTGCTTCAGCGCTTGAGCCCTCTCCTGGCTGCCGGGTGTTCGCAGGAAAAGGAGTTTCTGGCACTTTATTCCAGTGTTAGCCAGGGACAGAGAGCGCAGCCGGACACGAGCCCCTGGGCTATGTTTGGTGGCAGCGGGCCAGACAGAAAGCCCCTGGTAGATCCTAAGAGTTTTGGGGAAGAGTCAGAACTCTTAAAAACGAGCCTATTTGATGTCAGAGCTGCAGATGGGCAGGAAATCCTTGATGCTGCCGTCACTTTACAGCATGGAAATGTATTTCTAAGAGGGCATATACCTTTAGTTGCATATAAATTTATAGATCATATATGTATTTAAAAGCGTGTAATGATACTTTCTAAAAGAAAGATAAATGGTTCCCCTGCCTTTCTCTTTTGCTTGGCCGACCTGACACAAGCAGAACTGTTTCCCTTCCCCCTCCCCCAAAATCCAGCTCCCATTTATCTTAATTTGCCATTTTTTATCACATCATCGGCAAACAGCAGTCACGCATGTACTGGAGGGGCTACGGAGGCTTTGCGCAGCTCCCTGCGCCACTACGGCCAGCTTGGCCCCGGTCCTCCGCCGTCGCAGGGCTGGGGGTGCAGGGTCCCTGCCGTGTTTCGGTGATGCCCTGACAGCATGTGACAGGCGCAGGGGGCCAGGGAAAGGTTGTGAGGCCTTCGAACAGCCTAGGAGCCCATGGCCCCTGTGCAGCCCTCCCCACGCCATGGCCACACTGGCGGCTCGACGCCTCTCCTCCCGCAGGTGAACAATGGCAATATTGCATATTTGAAGAACGGCAGTTCTTTACACAAAAGGCAGGCTGCCGCCTTTCCCCGTCTCAACGCCGCAAAATTAAACTCGTCGCTTGTTCCTTAAGCTCTCCAGCTGTGTAAACCTGGAGTAGGACTTTAATGGAAGGAAGCTATATAAAAATGTCACTGTCCAGCTCCATGCTTGACTCCTCTTCTGGACTGAACTAATAGGCACAGCCTTATTCTGTTTTGTTTTAGAAAAGACCCTCAAGGTGCTGAAGGATTTTTGAGTATTTCTGATTAGGAGGGAACAGAACAAAATTGTGTCTTACCTGTGATGCTCCCCTTCTTGGGTGCCAAGTTGCAAAGCAGCACTGAGTTTTTACCAAGCAAGCATTTCCATGCATCGGCTGCTCAACATGTCTGGCCGTCTGGCACAGAAGCTCTCAAGCTTGCAGCTTTTCATCTTTAGGCTCTGGAAATATCCCAAATACAACAGGGCCCCCCCCCCCCCCCAATCTCCCTGTGGAGGTGAGGCACGCACAGAGCAGCACCCTGGGGGAAATATTCCTCTATTGGCTGGTTTGTTCCAACTTCCCGAGTGACAGAGCAAGGGATAAAGTAGCAGGAAATTGTTCTCCAACTAAATTATTACATCAGAAGTAGAAATCAGGTTTCCAAATAGGGCTATTTGGAGATACCAAGGGGTCTTTGTCTAAAACATAGAAACAGAGCTCAGTGAAGTGAAAGCATTTCTCTAAATTCAAAATCAGACTTTTAAACCATTTGGCAAAACTATGTCAAGCAAACAGTGATCCCAGGAACCAAAAACATTGAAGGAAAAGCTCTTGGCAGTTCTGGTGAGATGAACTTGGGGCCATTTACAGAAAAAATCTTGCAGAGCAGATACCAATGTATAACTTCTATAGAAAGCATGATATTTTTGGAAAACTCTGTTGCTGATGGTTCAGATAGGCTCCTTTTTGTGCATGACAGAGCAGACTGCAATCCCATTAAAGTTCATGGGAAATCAGGGGGACGGTTATTGCCTAACACAGCCACTGTCTTCTCATAAAGCAACGAAACATACCCCCTTGACAGCACTTCTGCTGCAGTGCTTTTTGCCTCTTGCCCACAAGTAAACATAAATCTGAATAAGAGGGAAATACGCAGTCTTCATTTCTCAGACACTGGTGATCTCTTCATTACATTCACCAATGCATACCACAGCCCAGATCCAAACACCACAACAAATAAATCTGGACTTGAACGATACGTATGGCTAAACCTCGTTTCTGTAGTGGGTTTGCCCAAACCACAGGTTGAAATGTTCCCCGATTCTCTTTCTGAGGCTGGGTCATTTCATGCCCATCCCATGGGGATGCACGTCTGATCTCAGTGCCTTTATTCCCTGCTGGATTGGTCTTCAGTACAGGCAAATGGAGAAACTGGAGAGCACCTAAATATGCTCTCCTACCGCGCTGTTCAAGGCGGAGGAGAGCTGCGGGCAGTGTGCATGGGGCAGCTCAGCACCCAGCCAGTGCAGCTCTGCACACTGAGCAGGCGTGGAGGAAAAAAACTCCAAAGATGCCCCCAAAAATCCCAAACCACCTCAACAGCCCGACAGCTGTGTAAACCTGTCTTATTTTACAGACTGGGACCAGGACTAAGTGTTGTACAGTGCTGACAGCACAAGAAGTTGCTGCTACTGTGCTTCTCTCCTTTAAAACTTATCCACAAATATCCCTTTAAAATGCACTGAAGACTTGACAGCCGACAGAGGGGGAGATGGAGGCCGCAGGAAGGGACTCCTGAACTTTCTTCATGAGCCTCGTGGCCCTGAATCCAACCAAGCTCTGATATGACCAGAAGTCATTACCATCAGCTGCCCGCAGCGCAGCTGTGTGAGAAGAAGTGGTCGTGGCGGGTTGGCACTGAGCGACCAGCCGTCCCAGGCACGGACAACGCTAGCAACCTCCATCGAGAACAATGCAGAACATTTTGAGTCACAGCAATTTAAAACACTGATTTTAACTGGGGATGGAAAGCAAGCCAAAACAGCTCAATTGAAATAGCAGGATTTAATCCCAAGTTGAATATGTACGCTGCACTTTTTTTTTAAACCAAAATTGAACTGCATCAATAAAGAACCACTGGTGACAATACAAATAACTTTTGTGCAAAACTCGCCTTTTACTTTTCCCTTACCTATTGTTATTCAGGAGCGTATAATACAGAGATGTAAATGCTCATATAACTTAAAATATATGCATTGAAATTCCCACTGTTAGCATTTTTTTTCTTACAAAAGGACAAATGACATTATTAGTTAATTCACTTGTGATATGCTTTGGATGCTGGAGGTAGATCTCTATTTTACTAGGGCAGTAATGTAAAACTATATCAAATATACTGAATAAAGAAGAGAAATAGTAAATTGACCTTAGGTGTTCTGCATTTAAAAACAGTTTATTACAAAGGAAGTATAATCAGGGGTAGATGAACTTGAACCTCAAAACTTTTGGACTGATAGATAGCCCCTCCTGCCTAGGTTGTGAGCATAGGGCAAAGAAACCAAGCAAATATTTCTCTATATTAAACTTCCCGTCACTTTGCCTATTATTACTTAATTATTCTTTGGAAGGAACTACACTGAAATAAATACAATATAATGAACAAAACATTCTATGAGTCTTCAGAAGAAGACATAGGTTTCAAAAGCTATTTTATCACTTCAGCAAACTCTGGCCCCAGTCATTTAGTTAAGAGCTTCACATAGTTTCAGGAACTTTACTCTATTTTACACTTCAATGGCAAATATATACTGCGTTATTTTTTGCTTTTATTACATTGTTTTAGTAGAATATAGTAATATTAGATATTGATATAAATTATTATAATTTCAAATGAAATTTTAATTAGATTTAATCTTTAAGTAAGCATACTTAATTTGATTTAAGTTCAAATCTGATTTAACTCTAACTATTTTTTATCTGTCTACCATCCCTGAAATACAAAAATTGAGCTGGCTTGGAAAAATCAGCTCTCTCATTTGGTGGTGCTCAATCCTGGGAAAGCATCTTTCAATCTTCCAGATAGAGCTTTTCCATATTTTCTGTTTCATTAAATCAGAATATTTTCTCCCTGAGGAAAACAGATACAGAGATTCTACTACGAATGGCAAAAACCCTAGCCTGTGAAATTCATGCTCTATCAGACTTGGAGTGATTTAAAAAAAAGAAGAAAAACAAACTCCGTTCTGAATTAGGTAAAGCACAGACTGTATTCTGGATTTTACCGATCTCCGTCTCTGTCCAGCAGGATTCAAATACACTGTCTGTTTCCACAAAGCTGGTCAGAAGTTCTGCTTTCTTCCAGGCTGGATAAAAATCAGATTCTGGAACCTCAGCAAAGGTGCCACTAAATGGAACTATTCTCCTGCCAAGTCTGCTGCAGACTTTGTCAGGCCGGCATCTCCTTCCCAGGCTCTGTGCGACGGCAAGCTGAAGCCCTTGCTTCTATTTCTGTTCCTGTACACGTCTGCTGATGCTCTCAACATCTTCCTTGAAGAGCAGCGACTCCTTGATGTTCATGGGAGCATTTTTGTTCCATCTTCCGTCAACAGGTGCCCAGTCGGCCTTGCTTTGTTCCCTGGAAACAGCGCATTTTCCTTTTTGCTCTGAGGCGTTAGCAGTATAGTTTCCTTGAGAGGGTCTTAAGTGGAATTCAGATAGACAAGTATCAATTGCCTAACACTTTAATAGACTCTCCATTGTTTTGCACTTTACTCAAAGCGAGTGAGATTTAGTAGCTTTTGATACGGTTGCACTTTGAACGCTTCTGTATGGGTATGCATTACTACCTGAGGGTTCAGGTAGGAAGACTGTTTGCTTTAGTCTGAATGAATGGAACAATCAAAAACAAAATAGCTGCAAGATATCATTTAAAAAATATTTGTTCCCTGACATGAATGGCTAAAAGCAGACAGGCAGATTAAGCTATGATTATTTAATGCATTAAGATTCAGCAGGATACGTTCCTGGGATATTCTGAGACGCTGGCGGATCTTAGTTTGTGTCCTGAATTTCCAAAAGATCAGAGCTGCGTTGAGAGCAAGACATTACACTGTCAGTAATAACTACCTGAAAAGAAAATGACTTACTGCAGATTTCTGCCTACTAAACAAGCCTTAACATACTCAGCGGCCACACCATTGCAAGTGACATCTTATTACATATAAGTTGCTGCAAAATGAGTATCGATGCACAGAAAAATCCTTTCAGCTACATATCCAGCTCCATACTGATGTATCTCCTCTCTTAAGAGGAGAGCTAAAAATTTCCCTACAGTTTCTTTATTAGAATGACTTAGCTTTAGCCATTTTATCTTTTTGCCATATATCTATGTCGTAATAACTCCTCAGCCTCCACAACAACTGTTTACTGCTTTGCACTGGAACTGGCAACCTGAATCTGTATAAAAAGCACATGAAGACAGGCAAGAGGCCTGCACACAGTGTGCAGAAAAGAATCAGGCTCCTATCCAGTACTTTGCAGTACTTGCAGTGCTCCTTTGCAGTACAACTGATCAAGCTCTAGTTTAAATTCTGCTTGCAAAACCAGGTGCTTACCCAAATGCCTTATTAGAGAAAGCGTGAGGCTTGCCTCCAGCACAGTGGCATCGCCATCTCAACTTCTGTAGCTGTTCAAGCCACTATTTCTTCCTTCAGAGGATGACTTTAACAAAGCCATCAGAAAGAGAAGGCACAAATGCTGCTGTTTAAAGCATTATAAGCAGAAGTGACAGTGACCAGCCCAATTCCATCACCTGGTGGGAACTTAGCAGAAAAAGAGGGCACGATGCCCATGTAAAACCAGACTGTGGTTCTTTGTTAAAATTCAAAAGACATCAAGGTACATCTGAGGAAGGTGTGCGTGCAGGAAGGGACAAAGAGCTGGGAACCATTCTCTGTCAGGTTCCTCTTGGCGACTGATGCGAACCATCTCAATGGGCACTTGTCCTCCTTGAAACCACCTCTGGCAGGACATCAAGAAGGAGACCAAGAGCTTGGAATGTGGTCTGGTCCTCTGCAGCGTAAGGTTGCCCTTAGTAGTAGATAGATGCAGATAGTAGTAGGAGTAGATAGATAGATGTAGATAGTAGATACATGCCTAGTACAGATAGATCCACGGCACATCCACTATGCGTGCCCTCGCCCACTTCATACTGCAAGAAAGCCTACCAAAGCCTGGTAACAAACATAAAGCCAGATACAGTGACAGCTCCTGAGAAAGAGATGGTGAGTTACCAGACAAGGAAAGCAGGCTTGCTTGCAAGAGAAACTTGAGGTCATAAGCCTTTTTTTGTTCTCTGCTTTCTCTTATTTTGTTTTGAAAAAAAAATCCTCCAGGCAAGATATTACAGATGGAGTTTTTACACATGGGTGTTTTACATAGGAGAAATCGATGTGTCACATATAGCTCCTAGAAAAGATGCAATCAGTGGGCTTCAGAAAATTATGATTTTGACTATACTGGACCTTCCATACAAAAAGACCAAGAAGAAAGGTTATCTGTGTTTTCTGAGTTATTTTCCACTGGAAGCCCCATACTGGATTTCATTTTTCTTTCTTTTTTTTCTTTCTTCCTTGGAGTGGGGATGCTCGAGCAGTGCTGGGGCAGACAGTCACAGTTCAGTCTCCTCACTCCTCTCTCTATGCTAGACTCCATCCATACATTTGCCATCCGGATTCTGGGCAGAGAGTTGCTGCTGCCCATTCCTCCCCTCAAAGCCCTCTCAAGCCCCACTGAGGTCCCCCTCGCTAGTCATCTTGGGAATGCACCTCACAGTGCCCACGAGATATTGGGAAAGGGGACAGAGCAATGGCAGCAGCTCAGCACATCTGGAGGAAGCCTCAACAGACAGTGCAGGATGGACAGAGGATATCCTGCACAGCTGCACAGACACAGCTGGGCAGGGACAAGTGGTAGGAGCTTGGTGGGCACTTTCAAGAAGAAACATGTGCCAAATCACACCCTAAGACACCACTGCTGAGGCACACGCTCTGCTGTGCGCAGGGCTGAGCTTCTGAGAGCGTAGTACCTTTGTGTGGATCTGCAAACAGCAAAAACAAAGAAACCTGTTTGATTTATCCTGTCCTTCTGGATACAAAAGATATGACCTTAGAAGATAATAAAAAATGGGTTTTCATGTGAGACATTGTAAGAAACATGCAGCCTTCCCATGGTTTTTCAAAGCGGAAGGACTGCAGAGAAATAGTCTGTGTAGAAGCACTTACCTGACCTGATCACGTCAGGGCTGTCATGGGTTGTAGCCCACGTTCTGCTGTGCACCAGGACAAAAGGTGGGGATATCTGCAGCGCACGGGTCTCCAGTGGCAAGTTCTCTGAAGCAGAATGGAAAAAATCCTAGGTACGCTGCTTGAGCTACATGAAACCCATTATTTTCCACTGAAAAGCACTACCATGCAAAGAGCTTTTTTTATGAGTGAACTCAAGGACATGCTGAAATGATTCATGAGTGTGTAACCTGGCTACAGCTGACAATAAGATGACTGTAGATTGACAGGCAGGGATGACAGGCTGGAAGAAGAGCTCCTAATGAAATCAAGCTCAAAAACAAAAGTAGAGAAAGGTCTAATGGCAGTTAATTTAACATAAAAAAATTATAACAGCACATGAAAGTGCTCAGGTGTGCAATTCATGACCTGCATGTAATAAAACAGATATGAGCAACAGTCTCATGTGCACGCAGAGGTGAAGGTACAACAGCAAGACACAGCATTACAAGAGAAGCAAATGTACAGACACAGCAGGTTTGCAGCAGAGATGAATTGCATCATGCAAAGTAAAAAGCATGCCCAGCAAGAAGGAAGATGTACAGGAAAAACTATAAACAAACCCATTCTGCATGAGTTCACTGCATATAGACTAACAGAAAAGATCAGGGCGTACAGTGTAGAAACAGTGACAGAGATGGTTTGGGGTTATCTGTTTTTTACTACAGGACAAAATAAGATAAAGACAGTGATAAGGCATTTGTAACTCACTATCTTAACAGGTTCTGAAGAAATCTCCATAATATTCAAAATCTAGGCACAAATAAGACTTCTTCAGAGTAAAAGAAAAAGTCCAAACATTAACACTGTCTATATGAATGAGACAAGGATGTTAAACATTCCCCGTTTGCAAAAATGCTGCATTAAAATGCAGTTATTGTCAGTGATAGGAGAATGTCAGAATCCAGACCTTTTCTACAATAAACGTTTTCACATCAGTACTAGAAAGAAAATTCTTAAGACTGTGAACTTGAAAAGAAACCCATTGGCAGTAGCGCTCATAAAATGAAATCTCACATCAGAGGACATTGAGAAAAAGTGCCCCGATTCATTTAAAAATCTCACCGAGCTTTGAAAACTCATGTTTTCTACAAGTACTGCTAACAACAAGGACCACAATAAAGGAGGGATTTCAACTTACGGTACAATTACGTATTTTGGAAAAGGCAGAGGATCCATTGGCATGGGCTAGGTTGAAAAGAATAACACAGGTGTAATTCAGGTACACACATACACACAGACACACACACACACATATGTGTATATATATATCTATATCATTCTCTCTCTCTCTATATATATATGTGTGTGTGTGTGTGTGTGTATGTGTGTGTACACACATATATGCTGCAAATAGCTCTTTAAGAACTATGAAGCATAAAGATACTATAGCCTACGAAGCCTAAGACATCAGCTGTAAGTCCTTGCAGTAAATATATTCTTTGAACAAACAACTCAAGTCGGATATTGGCAGAGTAGAAAAGATAGAGAAACAAGTTAGCTGCTTTCACAGTTCCACACTTTTTCTTAGAGAACTGATCAACGTGGCATGCGATGTGGAACGTAAAACAGAGCACTTCCCAAATCAGGGGAAGAGACTGTATTTGAATTACGTAAGAGAAAGAAAAGAACAGTTCACTCTCTCTGTTTCCTACTAATGCAGAACTATTCCTACCACATTAATTCATGCTTCTAGCTTGTTTTAGATATCCTAAGTGATAGACTATTCAAAGTCTATCACAAGTCTGCACTGAGCACTAGCTCACCTTTCTGCTAATATTTAACCTAACTTTTAAAAATCATTTTTAATTATCTGTCACTTGAATAATACCTATGCATGAAGGATTCAGCACGTTAGTTATTCGTTATGTTCAGGTAGCCTAACCCTTTTAGTGACAAGTTTCTAGATTCTCTATAAGGCTACCTGTATGAGAGAAAAGCATTGACTCACTGGTCAGGAGGAGGCAGGAGGGTATGTTTACACTGGGTATGTTAAACAGTAACGTTATTAGACAGATTATAACATTAACAGCAGTGACAAAAACAAAGTTAGCTCGCACTGTATGTGATTTAGAATGGTGTTTTAGAGAAGTTTTTTGAAGCAGTAACCATACGATGGACTGAATAAAGCATTTCTATTAGACCAGGATACGTTATTTTTGTAACATCTAGCATGTGTATCCGCAGGCTATTATTTGAAGCTTCTGATGGCTGTATTTTTGTCTTAAATTACTGTTTTGAAGTTTCCCTCCTTATTTCTCTGTGTGCAGCTAGAACTGAGCAAGGTGTGTTCGTTGTGAAGATATGGAGGTGCAGAGCTCTGCTAGCTGTAGTACAGGGAGGTCCCGCAGCTCTGCAGGCATCACTGTGCAGCAGCTGCAGGCCTCCCTGAGCCATATGCTTCTGTTTAACGATGAGAAGGAAGCTGTTGATTTTATCCAGCTCAGACCAGCCTGAAAGCCAAAGCTCCAGTTTGGAAGCTGTGACACAAGCTTGGGTTCCCTTTGCTGCCCGACAGGTAAGTGCAAATAGGAGAAAGACAGTATTTATGGTGGCAATCTCAAGGCACAGGCCAGGAGCCAGTCGGGCACCTAGAGCTGTGCCGCGGGTATGTCTGCGAGGCCTAATCAGTTAGCACTGTGCTCCCCGTAGGCCAGCTAGCTCTGCCAAAGAGCAGGGCACGTCTCTCTGGATGAAGTCACACGGTTGTCTGGCCCTCACCTAGGTGAGACCTTGTCTGGTCTCACCTAGAGCTAGCTCAGGGATTTTTGGATGGCACTGCGATGTGCTGCATAGATATCCCCCTACCTCCCCATTACAAGAGTTGGTTCTTCCGAGTCAGGGCTGCACCTTGCACTGTTAATACCTGTGCTGCACCCCTCTTGCGAACACAGCCTCTAACAGGTCTCTTGGTAGAGTCCTGTAACATCATTTAATCCCAGTAAAACACCAGCCTCTACAGATACCAGTTTACAGCACTTAAAGCTTACCAAATATCTTGCTTCACTTGTCAAAGTCTTGGGTTATTATTTTGCTGTATCTCCTGGGCTTCCTGATATTATGTTCTACTAATATTGTGCAGAACATACCACGTGCCTCGGGGAGCAGTCAGTGCTGCCGTGTGAACCGCATCAGCACGCAGTTCTGCGAGTGTCACTGGGAACGCTGCTGTGGAGCCAGAGGTCCAGCTGAATGTGCCATTGGTGGGTCACTCATCAGCATCCTGTGAGGGGCCTGGGGCCCCGGACCACACTGCTAACCTGAAGGGAGCAAACATCATGAGTAAGAGCTGAAAATAACTGTACACTTAAGTTTTTACAACTCCAAGCCCTTTGAGGACTGCTGGAGGACCTGTGATCCATGAAGCACTTTCTGTAAGTCAGCACTGCAGCTTTATTCATATGCCATACACACTTTTCATTTTAAAATAGCCCGTTTTGACTTACTCAGACCATTTGAAAATAGGTTCAGATCTTTCTAATCCCTTTGCACTATACTTTTATGCAGTAGTTACAGTAAGTGCCACTTTCAATTACACATGTATATAATGAAATACAGTAAATACTTCAGGCGTGCTACTAATTATTCTCCCTCCCTGTCACCCTGAACTTGGCCTTTGCCTGCAACTCCAACAGGACATCCTCCCAGTTACCTCCTTTTTTAACATCTGGCTGCCCTGAGGCTTTTCTCTTTTTTTCTAGGTTAAAGACAAGTCAAGGGCAGTAAACAGCAAGGAAGTTGAATTCATCGAGCGGGGCTAGACCTCCTTTTCTGTGATGGGCCCTCAAAACCCACATCACTTCCTGTGCCTCCAGTGCCCTAAATAAAACCAGCCTAAGCAGCTCCTGCACTGTCGCCCAACCTTCTTCTCCTTTCCCCACACTTCCCTCCTCCTACCCGAACCAGATTAAGAAAACCAGAAAACAGCAGGCTCTGCTTACTGTTTCAGGGACCTGCAGCCTTTCTTTAAGGCGATCGGAGTTCAAATGCATTGGCTGTGGGGAACCACTCTCTGTCTCCCGCTCTCCTGCCACAGCACTGGCCAGCACTAAGCACCCAGGGCTGTGATTGGGAAGGAGAGATCAAGAAACTCCTCTATCCTGGACAAAAGGCAAATAAGCTATGATTATTCTAGAGTCATACTGCACATCAGAAACAAAATACAGGAAAGGGAGTATGTTCCAGAGACTGCCTCTGGGGTGCCAGTCCCAAGGCACCTCTGGGGCAGTGGCTTATATCCTGGCACTATGCTGACTTGGGACGCTGGATCACCCTAGAGTACCTGCCAAACCCAGATAACATCAAGACAAATAACATTATTTCTCCCTCCCGCCCACCCACTTTCCTGTCCCCGTCCATATGACTTCCTACTTCAGCAGCCTCAGAGTTCACAGATGTCGGTATAAAAACGGAAAGATTCTCCCTGTCTTTCCTTCCCCCACTTTCCTTATCAGGCTGGAAAGCCCCCAGGATCCTTCTCTTGCAGGTTACAGCTACTCTCAACTCATGCTGCCCCCTCATACCAACTCGTTTCTTGCAGTCTTCAGTAATCATCGAGTTAAATGAGAGCCCTGCCCCCAGCCCTCACAAAACACACTCTCAGATAAACACTCAATGGAAAAATCACATTCACCTTCTTTCTCTGCTTCCTGTGCAGCTTTGCAAGGCCTCATACCAATAGGTAGTTTCTTTGTTCTTTGGAAATTTTCTGTCCCCCTAATCTCTAGCCCCTGAAAAGGCCTTTGGATCAAACCACTAGCTAGCATGTTGTTCAGGCCAAAGCTGTTAAAGTTAATGACTCCCCATACCTCATCTGCCAGAGACAAGCTTCAGCCTGTGTCAGCAAAGCAGGCATCCCTCCTTCACGTAGGAACCTTTTGCAATACAGCACTTTCTGTAACATCTCCATAGCACCAAGCAGAATTAATCAAATGTACTTCAGTGGACTTCCTATAGTGTCCCACTGGAACAGGGAGATTTTTAGTGTAAGAAGCAGAAAAGCAGATACTTAAAGAATGTGATATACCAGCCTGTGCATGACACACCTTACACTTTTTTTTTAATGCTTCTACATTTTCAAAAACTGCCTGGGTTCAGACTGTGCCAAACACCTCTTGAAAAACTCTTCTGATAGTATTTCTATTATGACCAAGCTGTTTAATAAACAAAAAGGAAACCTGTGGCAATACCTGTTTCAGATTCTATTTAGTAGATTCAAAAAAGTCACTCAAATGTACCCGGTTTTGAATGGGAAACTCGATGTGCACAGCTGAGATTTAAATTTGCCTGAACTCGTGGCCAGGAGTCTGACTGAAACCGGGAGGGCAGGAATTCAGTGGGAGGGATCACAAGTTGAGACAGGGTCACAAACTGCGAGACATTTGTATTCAATACTTTAAAATGAGATGGGGAGACAGCAGAGGGTTTTTGAATAGGATCACAGCTTGCAGTCACTGGCGGGATTTCACTGGGCTTGAGGAGTGAAAGGGGGAAAAGAATGGGGGACAGAGACACTTCAAGCACAGACAATGGGAATTGCTAACGAAGGACACGGGGAACTAAAAGGAATAATTAAGAGCTCCAATACCTTTATTGGCGAGTTTGACATCTGGTTAAACAATATGCACATTTTAAGCTTGACATCCAGTAGCTCCTGTACACAAACCAACACGATACGTCAGCAAATTTGCACTGCTGAAGATAAAAACAACGTGGACGCTCCAGGCTCTGAAGCGCGGAGCAGAAAGCAGTACGCAAGCGGGTTAGCTGGGAGGAGCAGCGCGGATGGAGGGAAGAGAAGTGGACACCCAGCGATGGGCATCTGTCTTCGCTGGCTCAGCTGAGCCAGCCGATTTCCACGGACTCTGTCTACAGAGACAGACCTCTACAGAGGGCGATTCACTGCACGTTACACTCCTGTTCCTGTGAATCCATTCCCTATGCCCTAGGGGAATATATACCTTTTACCACCAACTACCGCACTGGCCGAGGGAGACCTGGTGGCTAATTTTGCTGCCTATAGTTGGGGAGTGGGACGTCTCCCTTCCCTTCTCCCTCCCTCTTAAATGACCCCTTTGAATTAGCATGCATACAAGTGGTGTTCACCCTGTGGTCACAGCAGAGGAGCTTGTCAAGAAAGAGGAGATTTTGCGCACTGCCATGCATAGGAGATACACATACGCAGCAGATTTTGATTTTGTTTTGATCTGAGATAGACTTTGGTATTTTGCCATGAAACCAGGCAGCATAAAACTCTCCCCGCTCCCCCTGGCCCAAATAGCATAAGATTTGCTCAAGCAGTGTCCCTTCAATAAGTAATAGAATCAGTGTGAATGCCAAGTACTGTGTCCGTTTGGGTGAAAAAATCTGCATACACAAATCTCCTGTTGGCAACTCATGTGGATCTCAATCCATTCAAGTCAATAGGAGGCTTTCCACTGATTTTAACAAGATAGAGTAGATTTAAATAACTTTTGTAGACAAAATCCATTCACATAGCAAGCTCAAGTTGCTCCTAAAATCTAGCTGATTTGAGAAAAAATACACAGCCTTTCCTTCCCTGTCCCAAACTCTAACTGAACTGTATCCAACTTCTCAATGAATCAATTAATGATTAACCTAAAGGAAGCAATTTTTTTTTTACCAGTATTGACTGGTTGTAATTATATATATGCTTACAATATTCATGCTCCCTTATTAAAAATTTACCCAAATGATAACGTAGCAAAGAGATGCTGCCTTCTGTGTTTGAAGGGCAACAACTGCACATACTGACGTTTGTTGCTACATTAACACAGACAGATGCTGCAATTAGAAAGTAAAAGGCAAGTGGAGGAATCGTTTTGTGCACTGCCTGGGCTTCTCCTAAAATTGAAACGCTTCTTCAGGGAAGTGATAATGTCTTCACATGTGACCCTGGGACTACTATAAAATGCCAAACATCCATCCCAGCAGGTATGATCCTCCATGGCTACACTTGCAAATTGCTCCAGTTCATGAGGTTTGATTCTATTTTTAACCACTATTTCTATTGAATTTCAGTGTTTCCAGGAGTGTGTTATTTCTCATTTGGTAAGTATGCATATTATTTTTAGGAGTAATCTGTTCACGTGCTGAATTAGATGCAGAACACAAATGAAGGACAATTACATCCTGCTTTCAGTGCAACAAAAGAAAAACATTTAGGTCTATCACAATGAAATATAGTGTAAAGCAGGCAGATGATGCATTAATTTCATGTACTGTACTAATTTGATTGCTGGAAAAATGGATTTCTATGTTGGCCCAGAGTACCAGAGAAATTGAGTTAATGAACTCAAGATGGTGTCTACTAAAAGACAAGGTATTTCCTCTACTTGCGGTTAATACCAGTGTAGATTCTGTTTGAAGCTAGTTGATTTCCAACATAAAAAACAAAGGCACAAATATTAATTAGAGAAAACACACAGTTCAGGGCATCTAGAAGAACGGGTCAGGACCGTGATGGCACAAAGTCTGCATATCAGGTAAAGAAGTGGAAAAATACTAATAAAGCAAGTCTGTGTTTCATTCTAGATAATGCTATATGTCTCTCATATAGCATGTGACTCTGAAAACCAGGAAGGGAAATTGTGTCCAACATTTGCTGTCCTCCAGGTTCTGCTCTCAGGGGCATTTCCAATTAAATTTATTGGGAGCAACCACATGAAAAGTTGCTGTTGCTACGTTCCTATATGCCTGGAAGGATGCAAGGCATCAGAGCAGGGTAACGTGTTGTCTAGTTTTGGCGCACACCAAAAGGCACTGGGCATGGCCTAGGCTCTCCAGCCCACCCAGAGAGCCCAGGATTCACAACTAGTCAAAGAAAAGATAATGAAACAGAAATAACAACTGCGTGATGAGCTCTAGTCTACACCTTTCCTGCTGCCACATCCCTTCTTCCCTAAGAGCAGCCTCAGGAACTGATTTTCTCTGGTCATTCACAGTGCTGTTGGATCTCCTCTGCAAGGTCAAGACACCGCAAAATTCGCCATTTCTCAGCAGCCAGCTCTTCCTTGGATACCTGGCCCAGCAGTTTTTTGGCAAAGAGGTTCTGATCCTGCATAAAAAGGCCCACAGCAGACCTCGGGGCTTGAGGGAAGTCCTCCAGGCAACCACTTGTGAAACAGAAGTTGATTTTCTTTTCACGTCTCATCCCTGGTCCTCTTTCTTCAATCCAAGTCAGAGGTCTAATGTGGAGGAGCAGAGAAACAAAAGAGCATTTATGAAGAAATAAAGCAAACAGTTCTATTTCTGTTCCTCAGCATTTACAGAAAATGTCCTAATAAATGTTCCATTTTTAAGTTTTGGTCATCGCATGTTTAGATGACACATTCTGACCACTGTGCCTTATGGAGCTGAACACAAGGTAACAGTCGTAACTCTGCTACCACTTCATGCCATGACTTTCAGCACACTACCTAAGCTCTCTCCAACTTTGTCTTCCCTAGGCACAAAGTGAAGCCAGGGGCCTCTAGCCACCTTACAGGTGAGAGGGAAGTTTAATTCATTAATTTGTGGACTTGGATAAAAAGGGCAGTTAAACATCCAAATATTTTGTGCATGACTCAATCACAGCTAAGCTCACAAGGTCCTCAATATCTGGTCATCCCTCCAGGGAGAATACATACATGTAACTCAGATATATAATGATGATCCATGTGCTACTGTGCAAGCTAAACTCCACCCCTTTAGGATGAGCTTGACAAATGACAAGTAAACTCAGGCCGACACTAGCTTCTGTACTCTCTTTGAATTTTTCAAAAATTGCTTCTTTTTCTTTACTGGGAGCACCGAGTTGATCCTGAAGGCTATGCCAGAAGGTGTCAGTTTTGCCCATTTCAGCTCTCAGAGAAATATCCAGCCTGATAATCTGCCCAATCTCCCCACAAAAGACTAAACGCTTGCCTGCAGGAGAAGGAAAGAATCAGGCAGGTCTTTCTTAATCAGAGCAAAGTCCTGTATTATGGCATGCAATGAACTGCAGCTGTAGCCACCACCTCTAGGCCACGTGCTGGTGCTGCTGGCTACCACAGCTCCCCAGCCCCTGGGCTTTCCTCCGCAACTTCACAGAGGGAAGCACCATGGGACAGTGCTGCATTGCTGCCAGGGTCTTACCCAACCCCATATCGTGACCCAACACAGCAAACACTTGCAAAATGGTCCTCAGCACCCACTACAGACAACCCTTCTCCTCCTGCTCTTCTTTAAGCTGCCTAAACTGTACCATTAACCAACTGCAGCCCATTCATTAGCACTCATTACTGCTTCTGCTTAGAAGATGCAGACTATTTTTCTCCCTTGGTTATTGATAGCCCTTCCACAGTCCTTTATGGCCCACTTTAGTCTGCCACTAACAAATTACATGGGCATTGATAGCATGCGAGAATAAATGCTGTCTCCAAGTACAGCCCACTAAATCTTCAAGATCTTTAGCTCTGGAAAGAAAGTCCTTGTCAGTCTATGCTGAACGCGTTCTGCAGAGCCCTCAGCTTCACGACTCTGCACCTCTAATCTTTCACACTTAGGAGCCAGGTTGTATATTCACCCTGCAATATCAACTATTCTTTGCTCACTGTACTGCCACGCACAGATCCTATATCCTTGGTCCAGATGGACCTGACTGAACACAATTAAACTACTGAAAAAAGCACCCACATCACAGCCTAAAAAAAAAATCACAGACAGAAAATCTGCACAGGACTATTAAATGCAGGGATGCTACATCTGATTGAGGAAGTTCCAAGGCTACATGCCACTGCGGGCTAGAAGGCTGTTTGAGGGACGTAGCACTCGGGGCTTCCCATGGCTTCAACCACGGTTAGAGGCAGGATGCTGAGCTAGCTGGATTTTCCTCTCACGCAGCACAGCCTTTTTTATATCCTCAACAGCAAATAGCCACAGAGGTTCCAGGCCACTGTTGTTGGGGGCTGCTTTATCTCAGGTAGGTGCAAAGAAACCGCAAGGCAGGCATAAGCAAACACCTTCCACTGGGTAATATCGGGGAGTCTGCAACATAGTCCCAAGTGGGAAATGTCAATATAGGGTCACCTCCCCAGGGTGATCTAGAGCAGATGCAAATCAGTGGTGGGAGTCAAGCTTATAACTTCTGCTCTAGCTGAACCAGAAACTGGTTCTGCTGAACCAGAAACATAACCAGGCAGAACGGGTAGAATTTGATCAAAGTGATTAAAACGACTGATTTAGATCAGTGAGCAGGAAATTCTGATTTCACTAATAGATGTATCTTCTTCTGCAATTGTTTTTTTTAGTCATTTAACCAAAGTGAGGTTGATTCTATTTGACTGGTAACCAAAATCTGCTAATACACAATGAATTACAGCTTCTACAGCAAGATTGGTCCCTTTCTTGCTGTAAAGATACACCGTAACTGTACACATTATTTAAGCAGTTATGTAGCTTAAGAAACAAGTTTGCATTTTATGTCAGAAATGCGTGATGGGCTGCTGTTTTTTAATAGATGATTATCCATTTTCATTAAGGATTTATATCAAAGCTTCATCTGGTTACGGATGTATTTAGAAGTGTTAGCAATGTTATTCAGAAGCAACAAACACAGTATTTTTGGCAGATAAATAAAGCCACATTAACTATGCCGGACAGTTAAAGGTAAAAAAAAAAAAAAAAAAAAAAAAAAAGTTTAACCAAACATATTTTCCACTTTTTTACTGACTTTGTACAAAGAAAGTACTATTTGCAGCAAACAAACCCCAATGCCTTTTTATGTCCACCGCAGCTTTCTAGATATTAGAATAGGAGAGCTCTCATAGCTAAATTTTTTTCATAGTCTGGAGGAGGAGACTTTCTGCTTTTTTGATTCCCAGTTTCCTCAGATGATCAGTGGCCCCTCAGATGATCAGTTGGACTCTACTAGCTGAATAAACCAAAATGAAGAACATACATACCCTCTTTGTACTTGCAGAAGAGCTTAAGCTGGTTTCATGCTTGAAAGCATTCTGGGTCCACTCAGATCAGTATTTTATGCAATAGCTTCTGCAGAAAGCATGTACTACATGATTTTTTTGATGTTCAGTTTGAAGTTATTTCATTAGACTTTTGCAAGCTTAGATCTTGATAAAAGCATCATTTCAAACGTTAATTGTCAGAATATGTATTCAGAAAATGTATTCAATTTCTTTCAAACATCTGCCTTTTTACGCTTCGAAAAAGTCAATAATTTTTATTTACCATACAGTTGACAAGGGCTACCTTACCTTGGAGGAGAACTAGACCTTACCCCTAGCTAACACCAAAATAGAATGCACAAAGCACTACCCCTCCAGCTTGCACTAAAAATTCCTTTTTGACATTTACTGAATCCAGGCTCTGTAACACTGGGATAGGAACTGCAGTCCCAAACCAGCCGTGCTGTCATTAGAGGTTTGTCTTTTTCCAGACTTGCTCCACGTTCTATCACAGAGAGGCTGTCAGCTCATCTGTCTTGGAAACACAACACAGACAGAGGTCATCTCTCAGATAGCTGGGCTTTAGAAGTTAATACACACCTCCAAAATTCACCCGGAGACAAAGCGGCAGCCAGCACGGGTATGTGGGAGAGAGGGACTACAGCCTTTGCACAAATCCCTGCTTAGCAAGCAGAACGCAGGCTGCTGCATTCTGCACCTGCTGCATTCTCCGGGGCAGAAAATAGGCTGAATTCACCCGATTTCTCAAGGTTAGTGTGCTCATGCCTTTCCAAAAGGGATGGGACAACTCTCAGGAAAGATGCAGACCTTTCTCAAACTGCAGCGAAATAGAGGTTGGGCAAAACCAAGCTAGGACAGCATCGCCATTACTCCTGGGCCACGGCTTTGCTAGATAGAGAGGGGGCCAAATTCTCTCCCGCTGTCACTCCGCTGACGTCAATGGAGGAAGGTCAGCAGGAAATCTGGCCCAGCAACTGAACAGCACACTAGAACGCTATGCAACTTGCCAGCCACGTAAATTATCCTAGAGGCATAAAACAGGCCATCGCTGAGGACATTAAAATGCTAATGATGGCAAAACACTGACCCACATAAATAGTTAGCAGTGGGCTAAGAAAAGCAGGCCGCTGTTAGAGCAGGAAAAAAAAAAATCAGAAATGGTTGTGTATCTAACAAGTACCATCCACAGCAGCTGAGGACTACCTAAGAGACAGCAGCTAGGGAAATGCTTGAGCCACCCGCTAGTTCCACCTGCTGGAATTAGTTCAAATCTCACTCCGTACAGTTCATCACAGCTACTTGCATTACCGGCAAACTGCTAAGAGCGTAAATGTTTTATTTAGAGAGGGAGGAAGATTTAAACGGCAGAGGGTTGACAAGCTGCAATGCGTTTTGTAGGAGTTGGCCGATAAATGCTTCAGCTAGACCCTCAGTGAAACTAACAGTTCAAATGAGCCCTGATTTTTCACTCCCCCAATATCTAGTTCCCCTAGTTGTTATTTTTTTAAGTAAACGCTTATCTGAAATTCTTAAAGAAGCCATTATTTCCTTGCTTTATTTTTTAAGGATTTGGTTCTAGCAGTATATATGCGCAACAAAAAAGACAATTTATTACAAAGAAAGATAGGCCAGAATATGTTTCCATGGTGTATTCTTTTCCCCTGCTCTCCCTAGTCTTCTCATGTGCCTCTTCTCATATGCCTATAAGTCTCCAAGGCAGAGAGAACACGAAGGAGAAAGAGGAAAATGCGAGTGAAAGGAAAAAAACATAAATTGTTCCATCCCCATTCCTACCTCCTAGGAAATATATAAATCTTGGGTAACTTCTCTGTACCTTTTAGTATCAGACAGTTCTTGTGTTGCAGCTCCAACATGCAGGAGACTGCGTTTATAGGGGACTTCAACCCATCTGAAAGGACACGACCTCCATGTGGATGGCCCACAATGATCAAAACAGAGAATTTCTAGCAAAATGAACGACTAGGCTTGGGACCAAGCTGAGTACTCAGGAACACAGTATGGAACACCGGCTGATGAACTGCCTCATGCATATAAAGTACTTAAAAATAAATTAGTTTGCAGCAAGGCTATTGTTATCATGTAATAAAAGGGAGATTAAACTCATTATTATAAAATGTATAATCAGAAGAGTTTTACACAAGAAAATCATAGTGTAATGGTTGCACAAACAGAGAGGTGATTCTGGCTGTTGGATTCCTAATCTTGCAGCATGAGACTGGTGCAACAAAAACAAAAAGACAAGAAATGAGAAAGAGACTAATGCCCTACTCAGTAAAATCCAAGAAAACTTCAGAACTGTAGACTTAAGCATTAGTCAAAAGCGAACTCATCACCTTGGCCCTTCATTATACTTAGTTCAGTTCATTATACTTCCATCCAAAACATATCCTTCCCTCCTAACCTCCACTTGAGGATACTACATGACGCTAGTACAAGCATTAGCGTGCCAAAAAGCTAACTATTATGAACAGTGCCTAGCTTTTCAAACAGTCACATATTAACAACCATTAAAGAAAAGTTACCTTTTGACATACAACACAGAATGTCTGAATGCCTTCCTCTGAACAATTTTTCTGAGCGTGAGACAGGGGTCTTTCACAGCTGGACATGGTAAAATACATTATGGACCCACTCCTATGCGCTGGCATTGGAAAAGAGCTTTTTAAACTGTCTTAGGCTCTTAAACGGACATTGCTCTTTTTACTGCGAGTACCACAGAAAACGCTGTCAGGCCTGTTTCTCTTGTTTTACTGAATTTACACTGTCATGCCAGCATTCATCCATTCTGTTTTCACGGGAGGAAGAAAAGATGCAAAATTCCTGCAAAGATACCTGAGCAGCCTGGCCATTACTCACTTCTTGTTTGCAGTTTGAAAATGAACTGTCATTCTGGAATAATTCTTCTCCTTCTGCTCTTCTCGGGTAGCTGAGGTAACAGTGAGGTCTCCAAAAAGGTCAACCAGCCAAGTCAGTCGGGCAATTCCACTGAAAGCTGGGAATCCTGCTTGCTTTTCATCAAGGACGCTACCTGGTACAACAGCAACACAGAGACTTGAGAAATGGGGAAGAGAATACTGCCCTGCACAGAAAAGGCTGAAGAAATTTCAGAGGTGCAGGCTTGGACATCAGGGTGTAGAGATCAGCGGAAATTTCACCATTTGGGAACCCAAAAAACACGGTCTACCCTGAAATGGATCAGCTATGACAGCAAAGGCTGCACAAAGTGCAGACACAACAAACCATTGAGGACATGTTGAGGGC
Source organism: Struthio camelus (assembly GCF_040807025.1). Lineage (NCBI taxonomy): Eukaryota > Metazoa > Chordata > Aves > Struthioniformes > Struthionidae > Struthio > Struthio camelus. Next base: position 60,079,592 of record NC_090943.1, on the reverse strand, counting down.
AGAAGCATGTCTGTAGCTTCAGAAGGAGATGGAGGAGGGAGTAAAAAAATAACTCAGCAATCTCTCTCAACTCTTCCAGGAACGAAACAGCAGTGGAAAAGCCTGAAGGTCCCCTGGAGGCACTTCCTCAGAGCTTGTCTTCCTCTGTATGAAGGAGGGGGACTGGTCACTACCATCACAGTACAGGAGAGATGAAGAAGCACTTTCTCCCCCATTCAATGAGGTACACACTTGCATTCTTCATCAGAGGTAGCAGAGAGGTTAACAAAACAATGGCCAATAGAAGATAACTGTTAAGGCAAAGGTGTTTTTCAGATAATTCTCTAATTTCATGGAAACATCCAGAACTGACATGCATATCTCTAGCCCATTTATAGATAAGTCTCTCATCTAAAATGAGTGAATGAAGCCTAGAAGGGCTGACGTCTCTGCCGAGCAGGCAGACAAACCCAAGCAAATTTAGGTCTCCTCATAGCTATTGACCTGTGAAATGCAACATTCCCTTCACCAGGTCTTTCCCAGCCACCTCTTTCTTCAGCTGCTTGTACTCTTCGGTCAGCAGTTCAATGTGCTCCACATGGAGGACTTTACCTGTTGGTAAGAAAAACAAAAATCAGGCCAGATTAAATAAGAGTTTTCTGCATGAATCACAGAGTAGTGAAAGCTTCAACAGTCACTGGTGGGAGATCACTTAAAAACATCCTCATTCATGACTGGCAACATGATGTCAGGAGAAAAATCAAACTCATGCCCAGTGCTGAGGCATCAGTTTGGGTTCATGATTCTCAGGAGGCAACAGAGTCTATAATAACAGTAACCACAGTGATTAAGTGAAACTCTGCAAGGAAACCAAACACCCAACTAAAGCTGAAGCATTCGTCTTCAAAGTAAAACAAGGGTGAATTCTTGGCCTCTTTCCCCTCACACTTCTCTGTTCTGCACTCTTCCTCCCAGGGAATTAGGAAAACAGATTAAGAAGAAGGAAAAAAAAAAAAAAAAAAAGCACAACGCTGAGACCCAGATTGTAACAATATGTTAAGGAGCACCTCTCTCTATTGCATTTAATTGGGCTACTTTGCAATAGAGGTTAGTCAATCCTCATCTGAATCTGGCTCTCATTCAATACGTGCTTTTCTGGAAGGTCTCCAAGAGAGTCAATTTAGGCTGCTGACAGTAACTGCTGCTGCTTTGAGAGAAGAGGCATAAATTCTGCTTAATGGGAAGCCATTTGGCTAGGAACAAGTCAGTAAGTGGGGCTGGTAGAAGGAAATAGCAAAATAGGGAATTCTATACCTCCGGTGTTTTAGGGCAAAGTGACAAAGGAAATTTTTAAAAGGCAGTGGTATAAATAGTGCAACTTGTCCAAACAGCTTGCACTCTGCTCCTGTCCAGCACTGTTCCCTTTCTTACAGCTCCATACAAGCCCACTGACTGGCCTCAACTGACTTGTCAGCCTCTGACCCTTAGTACTGCAGGGATGGGAGCACATGCTTTCCAGAAATAAAGAGATTTTACTTAGAGACAAGCTTTCTTTCAAACAGGGAGGCCTTGCTGGTCCACAACAGCAGGAACAACTGCGTGATGAGCATACGTCACAAACACTGGAAGCTAAGGGTGCTGCTTCCAGTTTTATTTTCAATGAGAAAAAGGGCAGGGAGGTGCACAAGTCCAACGGCTACATTCATTAAGTGCTTTACTATCACTATGACAGAACTTTCCTTCTCTTTAACTGCATTCTTAGTGCCAGAAACTTTGAGATCAGAGCTCCTATGAGAGTAAACACACCTTAGACTTTAGCTTCAACGCTTGTGCGTTTACTTCCGCACTGGCATACATCTTAAATCCTAGACTGACAGCTCTCTGAGACATGTATACTTCCTTGAACAGCATGATCAGTGGGGCCCTACTCCCTGTCAGATGTCTTTGGTGCTACCCAATGTTTAAGTACGGATTAAGTTACGGTTTGAGAATAAATGCCGTTACCTCTCCGCTCGGCCATCTCCCAGAGCTCATGGGCTGCCTTAGCAGACAAAGCCATGGGGTACTCAACGAGGACATGTTTCCCAGCTTCTAAAAACGTTCTGAAAGGAATACAATATCATTCTTTAAGAAGTATATCATCATGATCATTTCTGTCCACGGTGCTAACTGCTCCTCACTCCTGCAGTCAGCCCCCTTTGGAGAAACACACAACATGGAGTAACAGAAATAAAAGGCATCTTTCCTAGCAAGAGGCTGTGGTGGCTACATCACACGTTTAAGCACCTGGAGAGCTAGGTTTTATTTCTGCCTTCTCCACAGATCTCACTCATTGGCTGCGAGTCACTACAATGCTGCAGTATTGAGCACTGCAATTTCTAACTTCCAGACACCCAAGGGGAAAACTGAGCCCTTCCTCTATATGATCTGTGAGGAAAAGCTTTGAATCCTGCTTTAAGCCACCTGCGCACCATACATAGGCCTAGAGGTAGCTGACTGCAATTATGAGAGAACTCAATGCATCTTAATCCCAACTACTCCAGGGCTTATTCAGTGCTCTAGGGAAGTCACTATCACACACTTCATACTTCCAGTCTGGCAGTCTCTCTTCAGGTGTTCACATGCTCTCCTTCAAAAGCTTAACACAGCTTCTGTATGCTTCTAACTTATGGAGGGGAAAAAACCAAAAAACAAATCAAGACCAAAAAACCCCACAAAATACCTGATGGTTTCTTCATGAGTTCTGTTCTCTGTGCTGATGAAGGCTGCATGGATATCTTTGCTTCTTAGAGCATCTTCCATGCTAATCTGTTTGGCCTCATTAATTTTGCCCAGGTTTCTCCTGATTATTAACAAAATAAACACATAATAAACGCAACAACACAATCAGAGCATAACCATTACAGTCCATTCTTCCCAATTAGATGCTGTGCAGCAGCACTTAGAAACTGTTCCCATGCCCCACTGTCACAGGGTAGAAAAGGAAGCTTGTGGTCCAGGAAAGAGATAAGCATGTTCAGACAGCAGTGGAGTGCACAAAATAACAAAATATACGGGTCAGTGTGTAGGTGGTGGTATCAGTATAGAAGCTGCTGACCCGCGGAAGTGTTTTTAAATAAGCATTATAGCACAAGAACAATTTTAAAAGTGTAACTTGAAAGGGGACAGTGCTTCTACGGGAGAACTTCTCCCTGATGTGTTGGACTTCATAGCCAAAAGCACCTAAGTTCTCTGGACCATGTGCAACTAAAAGCAGCGCAGAGAAGCAGGAGAGGGAGAAAGCAACTACTTGGCTCTGATGGCTTGGGATGCAACATGCACACCATATCAGACAACGCTGCGGGAAGGATCTCTTGGCCACCTCCCTGAGCATATCACCCAACAAAAGCCTTCTGCGTCAGAAATGACTGGAGCAGACACCTTGACAGTATTAGGACAGAAAGGATGAATGTAGGCCACAAGCAGGACTTGAAAGCAAAGATAGGTAGTGTTTGTGTGTGATTGGGATGCAAAGAGCGATGCAACATTTCCAATAATGAGGGAGGAAAACGGTCTCTGAACTGTGCCCTTTGCTAGCACTATTTCTCCACAGAAGTAGCGGAAATCCTATCAATAATGGGTTCAGTGCTAGCTCAGCCCTGTTTGGCAGGGCAGTAAAGTGGATGACCTAATGGATCCTTTCCATCTCAAACAGCTCTGACTGCATGATTTAAATATAGCTGGAAAAAATACATTCACAGCCTGAGATCCATACATGTACTGCCTAACTATGTAAAACCTTCATGCTTTGCTGTTACAGAGCAGGCGCTCTAGCAGGAACGCTCAGAGGGAGGTATATGTGTAACACAGACCTGCTAAACTTCCACTGCTCCAAGCTAGTGACAGAAACAGCAACATTTCTCTCTAAAAGGCAACCTTACTGTAGCCACTAAATTAGGATTTTCTTTCCAAAAACCTACAGTTTCAATATCTGGCTTTAAAAAATTAAATAGATTTTTATGAGGCCGTTATGAGTGTCAGGAGTTTTACAAAACATATATTTTAACTTTTCTTTTCGCAACACTTTAGACATTTCTGTAAATTTATTCTATACATTTCATACAGACATTAGCTCATTCATGTAACTGTTATAAGTTTGTACTATCCTGAACCTACAGCAAATTTTGGTCAGTCAGAATTGCATTTCTTTTTAATCACACAGATCCTGTAGTGAGAAGGGTCTCTCAGCTTTTATTTTAAATAGAGTCAAATCTGCACAGCGTCTCACTAAGGTAACCTACTTCTTCCCCTTGCAAAGCTTTTCTGTGCTCATTTCCTAGCCGATACTCAGAACGACAGGCACACTTGCATAAACTTTCCCTGGTCAGAATGCCTTGATCTTAAGAGAAATATAAAACATTGGATATTCACGCTCCCCCATCCCCCTCAAGTAATAGTCCTCCATATGGAAAAACAAGTGCACAGGGAGAAAGAGACATTGAAACATACATATGAAACACGCTAAGATGAAATTTCTAACCTGGATACAAATCCAAAGAGTTTCAGATGCTCAGAAGGGCTGGAAGGCATTGGATTCATCAAGTCTCGGATCCGTGCTAAGCCAGCAATTCCAAGTCCAACAACCACAGTCCCAAACATTTTGTTAATCTGATCAAAGGAAAAAAAAAAAAAAAACAAATGATTTTTTTGGGAGGAGGAACAGCTGGGGTGGGGCAAGCTGGAGGATGCCCTAGTCTTCAATCCTGCTTTTATACAGCCATACCTTATTCAGATGACAGCAACTAGCTAACACAGATGGGATGCTACAAGGTACTGAGCCCACTCACATCCTATTGAAACGTGCTTCAAGAGTTTCAGCGTGTCATGCAACTGGCCTTGAGACTTGTATTTACCAGTTGTTATACCCCAGCTCTAGCACAAAGTTCTTCCTTTCCGTGAAAGGAAGGCAGACTTCAAAGGTGAGACGTTCTTCTATTTATATTACAGCGTCCACGCTGGAAAGAAGCTGAAAGGTTCTGCAAACCCAGCAAAGTTTTATATAAGCTCTCTTCTCTTCCTAAGCCTCTGCAGCACAGCCTCCTGCGGGCTGACACATGGACATTAACAGCGCATAGCAGCATAGCCAGAACACTTTGAGACAGGAAGTAAAGAATATCTATTTTTTCCCCGTTGCAACTGCTGGCAAACTCTACAGTGTCAGGATGCAATTACCCACCTGACAATTTGGCCAGGATGCTCGCTTGAAATTTCCACACATGAAGCAAGCTCCACAAGCTCTTTAATGACGAGCTGGCACAGCCTCAAGATTTACATCTTCCAAAAGCACGTCCCAGTCACAAAATTGCATCCTGTGGAGCACTAGCCAGGGGCAGTACCCTCGCTGCCCCAGCTGCTGGGCCACAGGTAATAACCTCTCCTGCCTGTTCTCTGCTTGGTCATTGATTTGCAGATGCACTGAGCAACCTGGTTAACCCTTCAAGCTTTCATTGTTCCTCCACAAAAAAGAAACCCTAAAAATCAAGGGAAAAAGAAAAAGCCCTAAAATCAAGCCACGTTGGCCTCTCTGTATATTTTGTTCATTCCACCCTATTACAATCCCCCTTCAACTCTGTTTCTTGTATTTTGGTGTTCTCTCTCCTGCCTCTGCCAAATCCTTCACCTGAGTGAGCTCTTTTGATTACTTCCACTACTTGACTTCCACTTCAAGTCCTTCTGAGACTTTACTAGATAAATGGACAACTCCACTCCGCTCCTCCTTGTGCCTCTTGTCTGATGGGATCACAGCGCAGTTGGCACAAAGGAAAAAAATGAAAGAAAGCTCTTATCCAATCACATGCCATGTCTGGATTTTCTTTTCTTTATAAGCTCTTTCCTACATATGTATTCCTGTCACTGCTGAACTTGGCTTACTTTATACATGCCAAACGTGTATGAGGGTAAAACATACAGTGACTTGTTCAATACGAAAGAAGAAATGATCTCCAGTGGGATTACAGTGACGTATCATTACCAAATATTTGTAGTATAACATAATGACACTGCTCACCAGGGATGACAGATGTATGGGACTCTCAGAGAGAGAGGAGAAAAGAGGACAGCAAGATCACCACCATGTAATCTATTATGAATTGCATCCACAAACAGAATTTAGGATTGGATTCTCATTGATACCCATTTTTCTCTACAGCTACAACTCAACTCAGAATGACAGAATAACCTAGGTTGGAAGGAACCTCCGGGGGTTATCTGACCCAAACCCCACTCAAAGAGGGGCCAGCTACATCGGGTTGCTCAGGGCCTTGTCACGTTCTGGCTGCGCCCACAGATGGAAATCTGGTAACCTCTCAGGGCTTCCGTTACAGGGTTTGTCCACCCTCATAGCGAAAATTTCTTTCTAGTATCTATTCAGTTTCCCGTGTTGCCTCTTGCCATTCCACTGTGCAGCTCACAGTCTGGGTTCAGCTCCTCTATACCCTCTCATCAGATAGCTGTAAGCACCAAAAACCTGCCTTCAGAAAGCAGAACAAACCCAGCTCCCTCAGTCGCTCTTCATATGCTCCAGCCCCCGCCCATCTTTGTGGCTCTCCACTGGACTAGCTCCTGTACATCAACATCTTTCTTGTACAGGGGAGCACAAAACTGGACACAGCACCCTAGGTGTAGCCAGGCCCTTCTGGCTACACTCTTGCTAATGCAGCCCCGGATGCGGGTGGCCTTCTTTGCCAGAAGCGAATGCTGTGGCCTCTGGTTCAACTTCTCCACTAGCACCTGCCGGCCATTTTCTGGCTTTCCAGCCAGTCAGTGCCCAGCCTGTACCGCTACATCCCTGCCACAGGACTTTGCATTTGCCTGTGTTGAACTTAATGATCTTCCTGTCTTTCCATCTCTCCAGCCTGCCTACCCAGGAGGAACGTATACAAATATTTTACAAGCTTGCGGGAATGGAGTTGGAAAAGCCCAAGCGCAGATGAAGCTGAAAGCAGGATGTGAAGGGCAACAGGAAAGGCTTCTATGGGTACACTGGCAACAAAAGAAAGGTTGAGGAAAATAAGGGCCTGCTGCTCAACGGGGACTCCATGCCTTTTTGCCCCAGCTTTCACTAGTAAGGTGAAGTTCAGGCTTCCCAAGTTTGAGAGTCCACTAACAGACTCTGTGGGAATGTAGCATTACCCTCAGTAGAGGAAGCTGGAGTTAGAGAGCTCTTAAGCTAATTGGACATACACAAGCCCCTGGGACCAGACAAGGTGCATCCAAGGGTCCTGAGGGACCTAGCTGTTGTCACTGCGATGTCTCTCTCTATCACCCCTGAGAGGTCATGGCAATCAGGTTCCTGGTGACTGTAAAAAAGGTGAGGATTGCACCCACCTTCAAGAAGGGAAAGAATGAGGATCTTGGGACCTGCAGGCTGGTCAGCCTCACTCTACTCCTGGGTAGTCTGTCCTGGCTTCTGTCTACGGGCACTTTCTTTTCACGTTTGAGCTCCAAGGAGGTCGTTCCTGAAGATCAACCTCCAAGGCAGTCTCCCATGGGATCTTGCCAAGTAGATCCATCAACAAGCCAGAACTTGCTCTGCTGAAGTCTGTGGTTGTAATTCTTTAAGATTTAGATTCATAAAGGGCTCCAGTGTGAATCAGGCCCAGGTCAACTGAAGTTCAGAATCAGTCCAGCTGGAGAACGGTTGATCAGGGCTTATCTTAAGGTCAGAAATTTTCAAGGTTACTGGAGTCTTAAGCTGCTAATATTTGCTTACTGCCTTTAGTGGGATTGGCGTTGGGAGTTACACAGCAGAAAATTCCCCTGAATCTTCCGCAGTCGTCGTTTCCAAGAACTGCTTTTTCTGGCTAGCTCCTGACCTCCACTTCAGCTAAGCGGAGAGGGTGGGGGGAGCCGACTATCTTCTTCCACTGACATAAACAACGAACACTTTTCAACGGATGCTCAGGATGCCAAACATCAACATTTTCACTTCTCCCTTGAAAAGCTTCCCTAATTTCATCTGATGACCAACTTCTGACCACCCAAAGCAGTCATATTTAGGAGAAGCAAGATGGTTTCAACCTAGGAATAAAAACTGTTACTATGCAACTTGTTGTCATAGCAACTAGCCATTCCGTTCAGGTCTTTGAGCTCTTCAAGGTTTCACAGGTGAATACAGTATTCACCCCAAAAGATACTAAATGCACATTACAGAGCCTTTGCTTACGCAGGTAGCTAAGAGAAAAATCACTATGTCTCCATCACTGGTGCTGTTTTTTATTTCCTTTATTTTGTAGGGGGAACTGTCATGGACCAGAGAGAGTAGAAATCAGTCCTGATGATTATATGAAAACTTACTCATTTCCCCTTTGTTTCAAAACTTTTTAGCAGGACAACAGTTACAGTTATCTTTCAAGCACAAAAATGATGAAAGAGGAGGTCCAAACTGTAAACTGCCTTGCCTGCCTTCCACGGCTTTTTCTTAAAATCGGCGACCTTTGCTAAAGCTTTGACGAAAAGATTTCAGTGTCATTTTTCAAGGCTGCTGAGCCTTGACTCCTGCCATATTGAAAAAATGTACAGTAAGTGGCATAACAGTAAGACAAAGAGCATCCAAAAGCATTTTTCTCCATCCTTTTTCTCTCCTAACCAGCTGAATGAAAGAAAAGGGCTGGTGAGAAGATTATAAAGGAATCTCCTTCTCACTCAGGGCATGTGATTAAGGAGTCCCCCCCCCCCCCCCCCCCCCCCCCCACTGCCCAGCAGCCAACCTCTCTGGCCTAGGCACAGAAAGTGTTGCCAGCCTCCCTGAAGAAGTACTTGCTGAACTGGAGGCACGGTGGCTGTACGCCAGAGCACAAGCTCTTCCTGACTGACAGAGATGAGCCCTGCGTAACACTGAAAAATAGACTAGGGAAAGGAATGAAGAGGATCATTTATCTCCCCCACCCCCCCCACACACACATCTATCATTGCCCCTTCACCCTTCTGCTCTCTATTGAGCTTTCTGTGCTGACGTTGCTTTCTGATGCCTCCATCAGCTAGATCTAGGTTACTCTGTAGCAAAAAGTGCTCTACGCCTAAGTATTCTGGGGAAATTTTGCAGTAAAGCAGGAATATTCAGCAGCAAAACAGGCAAGGGGGTATGCCCAACCGGATCAGTCACACAGCAAGATGCATTCCTCCCCAGTGCAATCACAGCAGGACTTCAGCCCTTGGTCTCAAAAATGCTAACGCTCACAGAGGCAAGCTTTAGGTAAGCAAGCTTTACCTCCATTTCGTGCAATGATCCTAAGACTATGCAAAGCCTGTGAAGAGGCAAGATCAAGGATGGCACTTAAGAATAAACACCCTATTTATGATAGGGCATATCATAAATGCCCTTCTTCACACCATCTCTAGACATCACAGGATGAGGGCAGGTACCTTCTCTTATGACATACAGCATATTTCAGTAAGCTTTATGCATCCTCCATGCAGTTTTCAAAGACTATTTGCTAGTTCCCACAGGTATGAATGAGTGACTCATATCAGAAAGCAAAATAGTTTGCATTAATGTAATCTGCAATAGCGTAACACTGATGTGGGAGGCTTTGCTGAAATGTTCCCAGTCTGGTCTTTTTTAAATGTACTACTTCAAATGACTAGCACTTTACTGCCGCACATATCTTAAGACTAGCAGAAACCTTTAATACGAATACTTAACCTGAAAACACTACTGTCAAGGTCAGCTCACTTTTACATATTCAATTATTAATTCCCCAAATAACTCTTTGGGAATTTGCACTCTCTCCAGTGCCCCCTTTCACCAGTCAGATCTTTGCTTATATTAAATTTATAACTCTCTCCAGTCAGAGAGCTTGAAATGTTGTCACTTCCCTCCTGCTATTTAAAAACACACAACACAGTCACCGCTGACCTGGCAGCCACCTCCCACTAAGAGCAAAGAGACCCTAAAGGCAATCCAGGCTGGACTGAGGAAGTTTCCTGGAGCTTCATTTGCAGCAGACTCATGGGTAAGACGTTACAGAGATTGTCTTCTCTATTACCGCAGCAAAGTGCCAAGATAGGGTTGCAGCATCATCCTCACAGGAGGTTTTTAAGGCATGCTGGACAGACAGCAGCAGTCACTGTAAAATCGACAAGGCAAAACCTTGAGGTCCCTTGAAGCTCTGCATCTCTGATTCCAAACACCCAGAGCCCTAGCAGCATCCGCATTCACGGTGCTGGCACATGTTGCAGGCTGCGTCACCATCTCTTACTCTCACTATTGTCTGCTCGTAGCAAGACGCATCTGCCTGGAGCAGAGAAAGCAGAATCTCAGCAGCGTGGCTTTTGTTAGAGTTGTTTTTTTAAAAGGGTAGAACTGCACACATGCCCCAATTTCGCAGACTATTAAAAGGCATAAATATCCTCTGTTCAGGGAACTACTTAGGCACTTTAACCTCTTCACGTGCTCAAGCTCCTTTGCCAAGTAGACACAGTAAAGGCTTCATCAATCCTAAATAAAGAAAAAGAAAAAAGCAGAATGGAGATGAAAAAAGTAATTGTCTGACCACTAACATGCTAGAGTGGGAGCCTGTGTTTTGCTCTGCCTTTGCTGCAACCTAGAGATAAAGAAAAGCCCTTCTGGAAGAAAGAGATAGTCAAAGAAGTAACAGCCAACACTCTGCCCCTTTGTCACATCTCTTTAGAACAGTAACTGCACAAAAAATGAGTCACAGAGAAATTTTCTCGAAAAGCTGCCAAGTCCTTTTACAGTCTCCATGTTCCAGGGAAAGACAACAGCATCTTGGGGTTTTAGAGCAACCACGTACATTTTCTCCTGAGACCACTTTGCTATGGTCTTATCTATCAACACTCCTCAGCCTCTCTCCATTTCTAACCGGCTATCGCAGCCCAGGCCAGAGTTTCCTGGCAGGCACACAGGGTCCGGTTATAACTTCTAGGCACAGAAGGCATAGGCTTCTGGTTCTAAAACTTCTAGAGTTATAACTTTGAGGCACCACCTCTTACACTAGTTTGCCACCAGAAAACAATCTCTTGTCCTGACCGGCACCACTGTACCTTGGGTACAGCCAGAGCAAGCTTTTTCCTCTGGCTTTTAATGGCTGTTTGAAAAATACACTGGCATAGTTTGATATTTATAGATAGATGCCTCTTTGCCCAGGATTTCTGATTAAATTCTGGTTTTCCAGCTGGCTACCAAAGCTGAAATTGATATAGTTATATTAAGATACGGCCAGGTGCTATGTTACAGGTGCCAAACAAGGGCTTTTCAGGAATACTATGATGGTTAATAATAAATGACTGCACTTGTAACGGAAATACCATCTCCAGCATTAATACCTGAGCCTGAGTAGAAAGGAAAACTTTTAATAAAACATACTTCTGAAATCTAACTCTGCTGACTCCAGTGAACACTGTCCAGAGCTCTCCTGACTCACACCACTGAGACAGGCAGCTCTCTGTAGCCTGCAACTCCGTACTGGCACCAACACATCTGCAGAACTAATATGAAAGCATGAGATGTACTGAAAGAATCTGAAGACCTGTTTTTAATATATCCCACATCCCATCCTGTGCAGGACTGAAGTAGAAGCGCTGTGAGAGGGTGGTCTGCTAGCAATTACAGCGCTGTTATGTGAACGGCTGAGTGGAAGCAATACATGAGTACAAATGATCGGTTTTGTCTCGTTTCCCTTTTCTGGCCACAATCTCCCGTTTTGGTTCAGATTTGGCGAGGCAAAAGAGGAAAAAAGACAAATACCACTTCCGAGGAGGAGCCTCAGTTATAAACAGAGAAGTTGGGTCCTCCTTGATCTGGCTGGTTTTGTTTGTAATTCTGCTCTGGGACACACTGTATTGCTTCAGTTTTGGGGAAAAAATGGTGATCCGTGTGGTCAGCTCAAATGGTGGGCTTTGCCTATTATAAGTGCTTTGCTTGAGATATCTGATTTCTATAGGTGACAGCTGAGAGCCAGATTCCATTTGGGTATACCTACACTGCTAATTGGACACCCGGAAAAATTAACAGGAAGATGAGAAGGGCTCTAGTTTTTATTTTATAAAAATATCTTTTTATTAAAAAAGTTACTTATAACACCTATCACATTAAGGTTCTAGGGAATACCCTGGAGTGAATTACACAGTGCTTCGTGAACTTCTGGTGGATAAATAAACATCTCCACGTAGCTGTAGCTCCATCACGGCTATTCTTTAACCAATGTCTATATGTGGCTGATTAGAATACAGCTACAGAAAAGAGAGCCACACACAGTTCAGAAACATTTGTTTTAGCTTTTAGTATGCTGTAACAATTTTTGAAAGTGAATTTGTGCATGGTGCTAGAAGAAGAGAAGAATGTTATAACAGACAACTGCCGGCTACTTTGGAGTAAAATCCAGTTTAGAGGAGTGTTCAGGAGAGTGGGCTGTAGTATGGAGTTACCAGCAATTTGCAGATCTGAATTCTCCATGGGATCAAACGCTATTATTGCTACAGGACCAATTTGTGCCTCAACAGAGGCTGGAGGATTATAACCCTGAATAAAGCTAAAAACGGTACTATCCCCCGCCCCAAATTATGTGAAACACTACTGATCAGTGATTGCTCTCCCTTTCCCCGAACGTGTGCTCCACTGTTTACTTGCTTAATGTTCATGTAAGCCCTGAACCATCAGAGCTGAACTCAAGAGTTGATCCCAGAGTACTGTGAACCCGTATCCCCTACCCTCCCTGCAGAAAAATAAAGCTAGAGTAAAGTCTCCGCATGACTAGGCAGTTGAACGCTAACTACTGAGATTCTGCTTACACGTGTTTCTTACACAGACGCCGCTGTTTTGTTTAATTTTAAAATTAAGAGCTTCTCATATTCTATTAAAGAAACAGCAGGATTACTCATCCCCTACCTGTTTTTGGGCAAACATTACTCAACCGAATCACAAGAGGTAAAGCTGACAGGGCAGCAGGCTGGGAAATGCCAAGGAATCTCAGCGCATTCCCTTCCCTCCCCACGCTGCTCATTTTGTTTTCTATGGAGATGACAGGCTCCTTCAGGCATAGCCTCTACCTTGCTTGACATATTCCTGAGTGCCAGGCAGGTAACGCCGACCACAGGAGCGGCTTCCAAACCATTGCTATAATACAAATGAAAGCGATGAAGGACAATCACAGAAAAGTGTTCTGAAAGGTATGCTCAATTCCTTCATCTGCCCCGAATGTGCCCACCGGTTACTGTGGCTCTGTAAGCAATACCTTCATCAGAGGGCATAACGAGTCCAGAACTGGGCTGGGCAGACGCAGGAAAGATGTCTTTCCAGACTGTCTTCTTACTTTCTTCCAAAAGCTTGCTGGGTGACCTAAAGCAAGCAAATCACATCACCTTTCCCTGTCCAACCTGCCCAATTCCAAAGCAGAGGAAATTTGTCTCTTCTGCAAAGCATTTTCAGACCTAGTGATGAAAAGTATAATATAGGAGGTAGGTATTATTACAACCTCTCCTCTTCAACTGCAGGAAATCCCACACAAATAAGATGTATAAAGTGGCTATAACCAATTTTGTATTTAAATACCTAAATAAAACAATGCAATACAATGCACAACATGAAAATGTCTCTTTTCTTTCCTTTCTGTTGCTTTCTATTAAATCTATCTGAAACCCCAGCCCTGCAAAGAATTATATTCATGCTTAGCTTTAATCATGAGTAGTCCCACTGATTTTAACAAGAATACTCAAACCTGCACACTAAGAAATAGGAGCCTTTTCTGTTAAGCGTAACATCATTAGGCACAAGAACAAAACACATATCCAGCCACAGGCATGCCCTTTTAATATCTTTATAGGCTCCACTCAAGAGATGATATCTATCTTCCGGTCCACTAAAGGTCACCAAATCCCAGCTCTGTGACAGGATGACCTATTTTGAGATTCCCCCAAAACAAAAATCCCCCCCCTCCTGCTACAAGCTGCAGTCACTATATAGCTCGTGCTTAGCACGGCTGGTGAAACCCTTGGCCTCCACTGTGAGCATGATGGCAGTTCACATCAGCAGGCACCTGGCTCATACTCTCTGCATAGTAAACAATATATACGTACAGAAATTGTAGCTGGTCAGACAAGTGCCTTTTATACCCGACGTTCTCCCCCATAACTCCATCAAAAATGTTTTCACCCATCTAAAATAAATGGGTTGTGATGGAAAGCATTTGTTTTATAACTAGATTAAAATCACCTGAGAAGTAGATAATGTTTTACACAGTACTGTAATCTTAAAAATGATGCATTTGATGGCTAATGCTTAACTCATTTTATCAGTTTACCACTCTTCAACAGGGCCTGGAAAAAGCAATGGATATTCTCTATTCCTACTAAGTTTTTGAAAGGTAGAGGAGGCTTGAAAGTAGGAGAAAGCACATTTCCAGAAAGAAGAGCAACAACTTAGGTTACTCAAGTCTCTCCTACCTTTGAAGCCCACTCAGTGTTTTTATGTTATTGGTCATCATAACACTCAAAAAGTGTACAGGCCAGCCACTAGCCTTGTCTCTCAGGAACCATCAGTCTCCATTTCAATGTGATTTAGCAGTCAACTAGTTCTGATTGATTACCTCTTACCTACTAAGATTGTCCCAAGGAACTGAAAACACCTTCATCTATGCATCAGTCACTAGAGGGAGCTTTCGTTATTCTATTTATATCATAGTGATAAAAAAGTAAAGTGAATAAAAGGTTATATAAAGGTTACGGGAATACTTTAGAAGTATATTTCGCACAGCACTTCAACTGCACCTTTATGTCTCACGCAAATTTTTTGGAAGAATGATGCTTTGTGCCTTAACAGGACACATTTCAAAAACAAATTCCACACCTCCCCTTACAAGGTGTACCCCATTAAGCCTCAAGATTTCTACAAGCAGAGAGGCAGTTCTATATGCCAACCAGCTGGCTAGATTACCCAGTAGTTTTGATCTGCATATACAGTCAGACAGCTCTGAGCATGCCTAAACCTGAACCTTCAAATTTGAATGTGCCAACCCAGAGCTTTAAACTATTACGAAAAATGAATGAGCAAAAGAATGACCTACAAAGTGTCTCCAATTTACAACTTTCTGCCTCTTTACAGTGTAGTCACCATCATCAGATTTATCACTACAGAAACCCTCCAAAAGAAATTTAATCAACAGCCATCAAGCTGTGGCCCACAGCAAACAAACAGAAGCTCCTACTTGATACAAGCCACTCGATCAAGTATGAATATTAAAAACATGACTAAAGAAAGATGAATACATACTGCAACTCAGAGAACAGGTATGCGCGTCTTATGCATAACATTGACAGCACTCTGATTGCTGCCTCCTACAGCATGGGCCAAAACAACTACAACATTATGCTTTTAACGTTATGCCATCTGTTCAGGCTACTGGTTTTTTCTTTTCCAAAAGACAGGTCCCCTTTTGTACCCTAAATAGAACAGCATGTAGTCTCCTCAAGGCACTTGCATTTTTTGTTTAAACCAAAACCACAAAAAGTATGGACACATGCAATGAATATAAAACTCATTAAAAAGCAATTTCAGGACTCTATGGTTGGGCCCATGCAATAATGATAGCTGCAGAAGGATACGGGATGATTTTTCCAGCATACCAGTGGTAGTGTAAGTTCTAGATACTTTGTTAATAACAATCTGGTTGCACTGGGACCCCTATTAGCTCTTGAAACCTGCTCGCAGCATCTACCAAGTTCACGGCCCCCTCCAAAACCTCTGTAAAGAAACCTCTAATAGCTGAATATGCTTAAACAACATTGCTCTTCATCATCTGATCTGTCTCCAAAGATGTGGAGCAGGAAGGGTTCAGTGAAGCCGACTACCTGCAGGAAAAAAAAGGGACCATGGAAGTAAGGGATTTCCAAGAGTGAACACTTTCCTCCGAAGCGTGATACAAACAGTCTTATCCAGATTATATCAGAATATATCTATTTCATTTTGTCAGCAATATTTTGGTAAAGTGATTTGTCAATTCCTTTTATAAGAGAAGAACTCCACGCTCTTCTAAAAGGTCATTTTCTTAATGGTACCATTCCTTTACGAGGCCAAAGAGGGCACTAAGTTCTGACAAAAAGCGAATGGCTGTATTGGAACACTACTACCCCGTGCTACCAACGGGAGCAGAAAAGACATTTTAACATGTAAAGACAATCAGAGTCATTAGTTTAGTCGACCTTGCTGCTTTTTTAAATCTCAGTCTAAAACTCTTATTTTCTCATTAGCTTATGCTAGCCTAACTCAATCAAGCATTTTGAGGTTCTGGGTAAGAAACTCACAGAATAATATCTAAGTCATTCACATCTCATGCATGAGACCGGCTCCGATTGAGGCCTCTCCATAAAATGGTTTTCAGACCAATCATTTTTCTTATTTATTCGATCATTACAAATGGAAAACACAAGGCATCCTACTTTCACACCATAAACACAAACGCTACACACGGGTATTTGTAAGCCAGGGCTGTTTTATAGATTTCTGCTTTTGGTATCAGACAATGAATCTCTGTTCTGCCCTCCCATGGTCAGACTGCTGTACATAACGAAGGCAGTGGAGCCTCAGCAGTTCAGAATATATAACCAACAACTGTTTGCAATCATCTGTGAGCACAGCCCATCCAGACCCATTTGCTTTGGTTAGGGTTAGATGGAGCTGGGGAAAGGGCATGACAGTGCGGCCAACCACTGGCTTGTGAGCCAGACTTACAGCCCACAAGCCTTTTGAGTATACTTACTTTAAGGCCAGTTTTTCCTCCTGACCATATGGATTTTAGTTCAACTGAAATAGGAAAGAAGTTCATTTCAGACAGACATATAGATAAAAATAAGGTCATGCAGGAGCCAGAAACTGAAAATAATTATGCGCACAGTGTAAAGAATGTACCTTGAACTTCTTTTTATTCTCCCTACTCACTATGATCCTCTTAATGAAAAAGGCCATCTCTGTCTGTATGGTGGTATGGGATCTCAAAGGCAAAAACTGAAGAGTTGAAGCCTCATTTAGTAGAGGTTTAAATAATAGAAACTTAACGGCTACGTCTTCAGGATTATCAGCACCCTCATGCTTTCTGAAGAACTGATAACTCAGTAGTGCCTAGCAGGACTACACCCCTCCCATGTTTTAAAAATGGGACTTCTTTTTTTCCAATATGGCGGGCCATTTGAGGCTGGGAAGGTCTCAGCCAACAGGTGGGGACAATAATAAGCTTCAGAGGATCAGCAGTAGTTGTAAAAAGCACTCCTTCAACTTGAATATAGGAAGAGAAGACAACTGCTGACCCTGCATTGGAAAAAAAAAAAAAAAGTCCATCACACTTTTCCCTGGTTCAAAATTAGCCCTCCTTTGCAGCCAGCAGGGAGTAAGACTTTGCTCTCCATCTCTGCCCTCATGAGAAAGCAGTGTCCTTTCTGGTGGAGCTGAACAGCAGAGCTGGCTTCAAAGCAGTGAGAATTATGTTGCCATCTTTCCTGCTCAGAGGACAAGTGGAGTAGGAGGGACGTGAGGTTCCTCCCTTTCTCTCTGAAACAAGAGAGGATCAGCTGCAGGCTGATAATTTTATGGTTCTTTTCCTGTGCTTTCATTGTGCCAATACTGCAAATATCATTAGATCAAGCTGGTTGCCACCAGGACCCATTCAGGAAGGACCGGGTTGGAAACACCTGTCAGAATATTGCTTTTAAACAGCAATCAGAGTCAACGAGTGACCTGTTTTCAACAACTGATCTGTTTATTTCAAAAAGATTTATTCAGCAGCCCTCAGTCTTAAGGAGCCATTACAAATGTCAGGCATATAAGAATGGACACTATGTCTTATCTTTGTAAATACTGGGCTAAATGCAAGGAGAGCTATACTGTGCAAGAAAACAAAAGTAACATTGATTTCCAAATCAAAGTTTTGCTTAGCCGTTGCCACTTAAGAAGGTTACAAATTCCAAATGAGTATCATGTTTACGAAAGCATATATTTTCAATAGCCACCAGTACTGGTTATCCTGAGTTCTGGACGATGAACGTAAGGCACCTCAGGCCTCATTCTAGCAGGTATTGCAGTTCAGAAGAGTCAAACTGCAAATTCAAATAATCAATACTCAATAATTATGAAAAATCAGGCCTACTCTGTGTTAAATGGGAAGTAATGAAAGCAGATAAAGTCTGTGGTCACTTCCCATGCCAGGACTGTACCACCCTGGTTTATAACCTCATCACTTAACAGACATTGAATTGTCACCAGTACAGAATTTATCTTCATCCTTTTCTGCAAGTTCCTCACAGATTTTTATCATGGGAGAATCACAGTTTTAGAAGAGAACAGAGGTCAGGAGTTAATTTGTGCTCTCCATCCAAATTTTATGAACCTGGGATTTAATGAGGACAAAATCTCAGACCTCTAAATATTTGTATCTGTCATTAGGACTAAGCACAGATAGACATTTATACAGACATGTTGCTCACACTTTCAGCAGAACACACTGTGGATGTGCCTGAGAAAAATTAACAAATTACTTCAAAGACAAGTACGAGCAAGCCATTGCAGCCTCTAAATTAATCACCAAATAACAGGCTACCCAATCTTCTGTTGCTAATCTGCATCGCAGTCTACAAAAAAACCAGTAAATGTTGACTAAGGACTGCTTGCCCTAGCAATGGAAAGATTCTTTATAGTTTTTAGCATAGCTAAAGACATCCAAGGTATTTCAACTTGAATGACTATAGTCTAAACTTTTCCCCTCATACCCTGTACTGTTTCTCTCTCTTTTTTAGGGACTACGTAATTATTTACTAATTCCATATTCTTTCTCATAACTTTCACTTGTCCTCATTCACGGAACAAAGGTAGCGACAAGACAATACAGATCTCACATTTTCTGCCTACACATCTTATTAAGAGGGAAAGCTAATAAACACAGTAACATCACGTAAGTCATGAGAACGGCTTGCTTTATTAGCAAATGCAGTGCAGCCTTTAATTTAGTGTTTAGCATAGTTATACTAACGTAACAGGAAAACTAGTTGGCCAACCCAGGGTCTTTCTAGCTGGCTTACAATACAATACTCAGGGGGGAAAAAAAAAGAAAAGAAAAGAAAAAGAAACTTCTGTTATGCTAACAGTTGAACACAATTTGCTAAAGAAAGTTCAATTCTATTTTTACATGGTGGATTCCATCCATCTGGAATAACAAGATTAGTAACTCTGTTTCGTTATCTTTTCCAGTCAGGTGTGTTTTCTGAAATTCTTCCTAATTAGCACAGTAGATCTCTGTCTGGGTTGCAAATGTTGGTAGGAAACGTTTAAGTTCAGTTAAACAAAGAGCCAAACCTCTTTTTGCTTAGTTGAGAAGGCCAACCATATATTGCACTTACTTTATGAAGTTTCAAGATGTAGGCCCACCAGTTCGGCCCCGTGTGCATGAGAACACTTCATGGTTTAAGGCCAGCTCCATAGGAGGGGGCTAGGCCCTCAACAACCTTTGATCTCCTAAATTAAAACTGGGCATGTATACACTCAATACTTTTACCACAGGATTAAGTTGCTAAGTGCCTTAGCTTTCAAGTCTGTTTTTTTTTTTTCCGTAAGCCCCATTCCCACCCCTATCAATGAAGCAACCATTTTAACTCCTTACATTATGCTTCTAGTGTACTTTATTGAGCAAGTTCTCTTTCTACACTGAGCACTAACTGAAAGCTTCAGAAGGATACAGTTCCTGAAAATCAGAAGTGAAAGGGCCGTTCCTGGTCCCATATATGTCAATGTTGCTGTACCGCTGTGCTTCAAGGAACTCCTTGCCTGGGGGGTTGTTGTCCCACTGCAGATACATATCGCAGCCCTTTCTGTTAGTTTCTTCACTTATTTCCAACAATGCTTTGTTTTTAATCTATTTTCTGACTGCTGTTTACCTGGCCAAGGAGGGCAGCACAAATAGTACTTTAATGGACTACTTTGGGGCTAACAGATAATTATTGAAGCTTCTACAGCAAATCTGTGCAGAGGAACGCAAGGCGTAACATGCTCTCTACGAGCCATATGCACCTGTGGTGACTGAGAGGTATCATTAAAATGCACAGACGTCAATGTGCTTTTCACGCCTGCATTTTACTGAAATTTTGACGCCCCAGTGCAAGAGAGGAAGCAATTCCAGTTTTAATTCAGGAATTGGTCAGTTCATTTCTCCATTCATCTTTGTTTTTTTCAACATGGACGGTGCATATTCAGTTGTGAAAAGGAACAAAGATCAAGCTGGCTTTTTGCTCATCTTATTCTCATACGCTGAGCTTACTTTCTGAAGTTAGTGGATACTGTAGACGTTCTTCACTAAAACTGAGTTTGAAAACTAGGAAGAAAAGATTCTCCGTTTTAGCCACACAAAATAAGTATTGCCCGTTCTTTAAGAATAACACGTGCCACACTTCTTTGATCTGAACTCCAGATGCTTCCAAACCACAGCTCAACTGACTTTCTAAAGAAACTATGAGGTTAGTATGAGAAAGAAGTCTATTAACCATGTGCATGTGAAAATTAACAGGACAAGGTTACATCAGCCCTCAAGTAGAAGGGAAGTTTAACAATGGAAATGATACAATTTCCAATACTAGTGAGATGAAAGAAATACAACATTAGGCAAGCTAGTGAACTAAAATTAGTATTTGTTTAGAAAATACTACTAGTTCTTGGCACAAAAATCTGTGAAGAATATTTTTATTCCAAGCTGGAAACTTCATTAGCTAGGCTGATCGCTCATTACTTCTCTGAATATAAGTTTAAACATTTGTCAGTTGCTCTGCAGTTTGTGAAAACTAAAACTTTACAATGGATTCATATCATTAAAAAAGATTTCTGTATTTTCTCATTTACTGGCACAGACCACAGAAAGATGCTCAAACGCTATGAAATCAGTTTTTGGCATTGTGTTGTTCTCTGCTAGCATCTGTGATTAGAGGATCAACAGCTGAATGACTGTCTTCATTAAATGAAAACTAATTTGGCAAACCAATGCAAGGAGTCTGCTGATGCACTACATTATCATGTTCTATTGCCCCTGATACCTGATAAGTTATTTTGCCAAAAAACACTTCAATAAGCTGCTGTCCTAATTAACATTAACTAGCTTGTTTTTTTGAACAACCTCCAATACAGAAGTATAGCATGATGCCAGGAAAAGGCTACATGAAGGCTGAGCCTATCTTTCATTGTGCGTAGACTGGAAGCAACCACTGAGCCATGATTTATGTTTTCTAAGATAGTTAGATATAAGTGGTAACTGTGACTACAGCATAAAGTAGTATCAATAAAGTGTCAATGTATTTTACACATGGATTCTACACTGTATCTGAGAACATAAGAATCATCTCTCTCCCACCAAGGGCCATCTGGAATATTTCAGCATCTCACAAGCCGCACCACATTCCTTTGCAATAGGAAAATACTATCATCTATGCTTTACACATGGGTAAAATGAGGTACAGCAAGGTTAGTGGTCTATTTTTCAGAAATAGGGTCTCAAACACCCACAATAGCCATGGTTTTTAACAGGATTTGCAGGAAGCTCTGCAGGTCCAAAAACATGCCCAGAAGACACTACGTACAAAAGGTTTTGAATGACCTCTCACTATCTCACCATGCAGAGCTCTGGCCACCTCCTGATACTACTTGGTTATTTTCATATCATTTATGAGCTAACACTCTACTTCAACACAGGGCACCTCTGACATATTTCCAACCAAACGTTTTTTCTGGGTTTTTTTGTTTGTTTTTCTTTCTCCCTCTTTTTTTTTAAAGCCCCTCTCAAGTTTGGCCTGTCTCCTCTACTCTGGTGGGTGTCTCTGTCTTTAGAGCAACTAGGGTAGCACCTATGCAAAGACTTGCTAGACTCCCCCACCCCTTCACAACAGCGGGGGGGGGGGGGGGGACACTGGTGGCAAGCAATCTTGGGAAGGGTGGAGGCGGTCAGAAGACTAAAGCGGTGCTTCCAAATCCTAATTACTGTTAGCAGGGATTAAGTAATAGTCACTAACCTCTTCAGTTCACAGAGGAGAAACGTGATCCTGTTTAATTCGCCTCCACTCCCTGCAGCTCCTTCTTATACAACACTCAGCAGCTCCAGCATATCAATGTGCTGCTCTCCCTGCTGCTACTAGGGCTGCTATCAGTGCAGCAACACCCCCTTGGCCAGGAATCCAATAAGGACACTACAGGGGCGGGCTATAGCCAGGAGCAGCCATAGCAGCAGAAAGGCTGCTATAGGCACTGAGCCTGGGAGATATCACCTCACCTAGGAAACCCGAAGAAAGCCACACCTGGCTAGCAGGCGGCATCACCTCCCTGGTGCCCGGGGCAAGGACCTGATTAACCCTCCGCAGTGGGGTTTCTCCCAGCCAGGCGTTATCCAGAGGAGCCCA
Organism: Struthio camelus; assembly: GCF_040807025.1. NCBI lineage: Eukaryota > Metazoa > Chordata > Aves > Struthioniformes > Struthionidae > Struthio > Struthio camelus. The sequence goes on along the minus strand of NC_090943.1, from coordinate 60,057,203 downwards.
GCTGTGCACTGGGCTGTGGAGGCTAGTACGTCAGCCTCCTATGCGCCCACCCGGCTGCATCTGTAGGCTTTGCTACAGGCTGAGTCCTTGCTTGGGGGAGCAGGAGTTTCAGCAGCGCCAAGCCTGGGGTAGCCTCCCCTGCGGGAAAGCAAACACGCCAATCTGTGTCTGGCTTTGCCCTGGCAGCCTACGTACAGGAAGCAGCTGTAGGGACAGCGCAGTCCAGGTTATGCAAGCTCTTACTCAAGATTACTTCTCCCCATTTCTACAGAAATTGCTTCCTGGCCCACAACACCACACTGTGCTTAAGCCCTAGCTTTTCCTTAGAGAGCCACTTTTTACCAGATCTTACTCCTAGCCTCTTCACTAGTTTCCGCACGTGCGTGTCTTATCTTCATACAGCAGTGCTTTCAGCTGGTTCATTCAGGGCTGGGAAGATAAAAGCCTGGGAGGGTGCAGCTATTTTCCCTGTAGCTTGTAGTTCCTGCAATGAACAGCGCGTGCAGCCGGGATAGTCTGAATTCCACAGACCAGTCTACACTGCGCCGATGCTGGGCATTTGCAGGCTAGTATAGCACCTCAAACTGTGTCACATTAGGACTACAGGTACAAAGGATCAAATTCTGTAAACATTCATCTCAGATGTCATGTAGAAATAACTGGAGAAATCAGCAGCAGTATTTTTTTGCACCCGAGTGTGTTCAATTCATTGTATTTCTGGTAAATTTTGGGACTTGCTATGCGTAAGTAGTAATGGCATAAATAGTAATCTGCCTTCTTCCTATAAAGCTTAAAAAAAAAATCAGCACAGCTCTAGATTCCTTAAACTCTTTATTCTGAAATTCTGTAGGAAGGGATCAAAAGGATATGTGATACATCTTTCTTTTCATCTTTTCCCATTCATTTCTTCTGATTAGTTAATTTCCTTACCAGCAAGTACTCAGGAACTCAGTCTCCTGGGTACGTTTGCTTTTCTGGAGTCATGTTTTCTGAGCCAGATACGGAGTTCTAAGTCAGGCAAAACTTCCGTGGTCCAACATGACTTAATCTGAACACAGCTTTTATACTGACACTACTACCCTGGATGTTTCAAATATGTTACAGGATGTTTCAAAATTCTCTCCTCCCCCTCTCAAACTCTTAATAGCACCATAGGCTAAAGCACAGATACACAGAACAACAGCTCTAATTACAGTAGTTGCACAACTGCAGTAACAAGGAGCTTCAGAGTATGACTAAGGAACTACATCCTAGACTAACAAGCAGGAAGCTTAAAGTGCAGCAAAGAAAGAATGAAGGCCTGTAACAGGTATGCACGGTAATAGCTAAAGCAGGACTCGCTGACCAGGAGATATAGCATTTAAAGATATATAACATGATTTCAACATGTGGGGCTGCTAGTGACTAGCACATGACTATATACTTAGCATAAAGGAATGAATCAATTAGCACATGATAGGAAATCATAACGAATGGCATAATGTCTGAAATAATGCATATGGGATGGATTAGAAGCAGCTGTAGCTCCGAGTCTTTGGATTCAGTAATAGTGCTAGCATTTGTACAGCGATATATGTTCAACAGGATCCTGGACCTGTTTGATCTCATAATTAACCTCAGAAAAAAGAAAAAAACAAAACAAAACGAAAACATAAACCCCCCTACTTTCCAGATGGATCAGCTCCCAAAACAAGGGTGGGAGTGGCAACACACAGCTAAAGCAGAGCACAGTTACCTCTTTCCAACACAAGCGCACTGCAGATTTAGGTTAGGTAAAACTGATCAGGTAACTATATTTTTTGGCACCACTACTTTCAGTCTGATCCCCAGTATACAGCTTCGAGCTCGCTCTTTGCCCTAGGTTTGTTTATTTACTCGGGTGCCTAAGTCATAAATCAAACACTTAATTGCACTGTAGACCTAGGGAAGTTCAAAGGGGTTGAGGGGCTGCTCCTTCAAAGAGGTGGAATGAGAAATGAGCGTTGGGGCAGGCATTTGTGGCCAAGGAGGGGGCAGCCGGCATGGCAGGAGAAGCTGGGATCCCCAGCGCGGCAGCAGTGGTGAGGGGGAAACACAGACCTTGGAAGCAGCAGCACACAGCTCCGTGGTATATAGATGCCTTAAAGAGTCTGTTCCTCTTTCCAGATGGAAATTAATATAGAGTATCTATAAATAATGAGTAGCTTTCAATACTAATAAAACTTCACCAAAATTTCATGGTTGCTGTATAGCTTTCATCATTGCTAAATAACAAGGACAAGGCCTGTAGGGGTGGTTAGGCTTACTTAGGCATAGCTGGGAACTATAGACAAGCTTTTGGCACAAAATCCTTCTTCAGGTGTGAAACATATAAAACAGATTTTCAAGTGAAACACAAATTGAAAACCGTTTTTCAGAGAGACTAGTTAGATGTGTAAGAGTTGGACGACCTCTGAAGGTAAACGTGGCTGGTCCCCACAGCGAAAGGATGTTAGTAGTGAGGGAGGAGGAGGGAAAGAGGTTAAAAAAACCCTATGTGACTTTGTATACAAAACAGCCTTTTAACAGGGCTTATCTGCATGAGCATCGGAGGAGTTCCCATTAGAATTAGCTGCCTCCAGTTCCTTCCAGTTGTGCTGTATTTCTCCTTGTCATTTTTTGCCATATCTTCACATCTTTTTGTCTCGTTTTACTGGTTGTCTTTTCATGTCTTGTTTCTCCCCACTCTCACCTTCCCCAGTCCCACAAGCATTACAAGTCCTAGCAAGTAGCTGATGTATTAATTAACTTCAACTATAACCTAGCAGTCTCTCACTTTTTGATTTCGCTAGGAGCAACAAAGCAATGCAAAATAACGTAATCACTCTGATGACAGGACTTCATTGGCAACCACTGGAAGCTCTACAAGGGAAAAAACAGTTATATTTGGAAGAACTCCATAAGCAGACAGTATTCCCACTAAAACACAATGGCAGAAACAGAAGTTACAATCACAAGCCAAAAGTGTAAATAAGAAGTTGGAAACTACTTGGATAAGAAAACAAACTGAGAAACGTTTGGTTCAACTTCTCTCCGCCAGGAAGCTCATACAATAAATAGCCAAGCATGTATGCTGTAGTAAGAAATAGCAGCAGAGGACACTCTCAAATTGGGACAGTCGTCATTTTAATTTCAGATGAATCAAGGGTTCTGTGAGCCTGGTACTCAGGACCTTGTAATCTGGTAACATTCACATACACTTTACTGAACGCTCAAGCCTAAACGCTGATCTCAGTTACACCGCTAGAAAGCCTACTAAATACGCTCCAAGAGTGAGTGACACCAGGTTATGCGGTACAACGATGGGGGATTATTTAGAGTGAAAAGATAAGCAGAAGAGAGCGGTAATTAAATTAAACACGCCTATCTCTTTGTGGAATCAGTTCCCAGGCAGGATCTAAAATTCAAACCCAAGTCTCTCTCGACTGCTGAAAAGATGCTTACCGAAACTGTTTATTTTACTCTAACGCGTACGGGTGGCTTTTTAAAATATTCCGTTTTGGGGCTTGCCCTGGAAAAATAATAAAGTAGCACAAAAAAAGAATGACTTCCAGAACAAGGTAGGAAGTTTGTGTTTTGGATTATTGTTTCTGAACAGGCAGGATTTTGGATACACAGCAGCCTGCACTTTGCCGCGGAAGTTGGCCGAAAGGCGCAGCTGTCTCTACACAGGCTTGCAAGACTCTCCGCTGCTAACTCTCCTTGCCAGCAAGTATTATACCCTGCTGCCCTTGAATAGCACAAGGCAACTGAGGAAAAACAAAGCAAACTTACAGTGTTTTAACCAGATAGTCACAGGCAACAGAAAAACCCTTTTCCGCAGATCACCACCCCCCCCCCCGAGAAAGCAAGGAGCCCACTCAAGCCGCAGCCCCCACTCATTTCATCACCAGGGCCAAGGCCACCCTCCTCCGGCCGCAGCGAACGGGCGAGGCACGGACCGAGGAAACCCCCAGCCCAGCCCCCGAGGAGCAGGACCCTAGGAAAAATATCCCCTTAGTTTAAACACAGAAGGAGCCAGGGCCGGCGGGGCGGTGGCCGCCGCGGCAGCCACCTTCCCGCCGGCCGGCCCTCCCCTTCCCTCCGCGCCGCCCTGCAGCGCCCCCTGGCGGCGTCGGAGCCCGCGGCAATGGCGGCTCCCACGGCCCACGCGTGAGCCCTTCTGTCGACCGCCGCGCCGTGAGTGGGGGGGGGCAGCGGGGGCCGGGGCGCGGTGAGGGCGGTTACGGCCGTTAGGGCGGGGCCCCAGCCCCCTCCCTTGGCGCGCTCGGCGCTGCACAAAATGGCGGCCGCGGGGCCAGCTCTGGAGGGGAGCTGTGGGGAGCGGGGGTGGAGGGGCAGCGAGGGGGCTGAGACGGGGGGGGGGGGGGAGTTTACATTCAAGGCGATCGCACACCTGAAAAGCAGTGTTGAATGCAAGGAACCGCGGGCGTGTTTAAAAAAGGCAATAGCGGTGCAGATGCAAGTGAGATAACCTAGGCCCGGAACAGCTGTCCAGCCAGGTGTCCCAGTTCCTGCGAAGCGCGCAGGCTTAGCCGAGTAAGAGGATGAGGCAGCGCAGTAATTACCACGCACATCATCTCACAGCGCGATTACTAGAACAGTTTTAATGGTAATTTTATATTTAAATACATCTTAACTGTTTTTAGAAACGGTGCACGAGGCAGATGCATCTCGTAGGCTTTAAGCAAAAGCCAATAAGCCGAAAACGGTTGAGTAATTATAAAGCTCTGAGGACTGGCTTCCTCTAAGGCTGGTTTCGGCTACTTACATAAATATAAGTATCATTTCCAGAGGCCGCGCTGCCCAGGGCCTGTGCTGGCGAGGATGAGCTGGAGAAGGCGCAGGATGCAGTCGCTTGGGCCCCAGTACGCAGAGGGCGACGGGGGTGCGGGGACACGTGAATTTAAAGCAAGTCAGCCGTGGTGACTCTTGTCTACCTACCGAGAAACCTCGGGCCGGATTTACTTTGTCACTCACATACAGCTTGAGAAGTGATTGATGCTCCTTAAGCATGTATTTAATATTCATTCTGATGCCACAAAGGGAAAAAATTGCTATTTCTCCCCCCCCCCCCTTTTAAAAATCCAAGCCCTCCTGTTAAGATCACTCTTGTCACTAAACCAGACTAGTTTCCCCCATCCCTTTTTACTGTACATTTTATCATTTTAAAACGTTTAATATTTTACACAGCAGCATCTCTGAGGTTTGGTGTACTTCATTCATTTCTTCCTAGTGAACCAGATGGGAGACCTGATCTGATTTGAAACTAACTCAGCAAACTCCCCCTGCCTCCCGGCCTGCCTGGTTTTAACCCAGACCAATTACTTTCTGCTGATTTACATGAACTCTTAAAGCACCATAAGCGAGTGGGTAGTGCAGAGTGGGCAGGATTGCCTGATTTTGATAAAGTATTGAACCATACACGTGAGCCTCCCCCCTCAGGCCAGCTTCACAGGTTGGAGTAATAGCAGGCTGTCACAGCAAGATGGCCCTGTTCCACTGCCCCAGCCACTGCACGGTTTGTATCAAAAACCAAGCGGATCCCTAAATCTGAAAGTTGATTTTCCGTTGTATTTGCAGCTTGCAAAACCCTGCAGCTATGCAGTCCAGCAGGAGGGAGGGAGAAGGGGCGAGAGCACCTCTTTCAGCAGAAACAGCCATGCTTAGGTGCTGCATTAAACTGACTCTTAGCCTTTTGGTTTGAGTCTATGCTTTGACTCACAAATTTGAGTGGTAAACCAAGATTTCATTTCATGCAGTAGCCCATGTTGAAGTTTTTCATACTTGAATGGAGGTTCACGTAGAAAAGACAGATGTGTGCATGTTGATGCAGAGATGACAAAATACTGCATTTTTGGCAGCCTGCTGCATCAAGATTTTTTTTTCTTAGTTAACACTTGAAAAGAATTGCTGGTCCTCAACTTCTTAACTTTTCTTTGCATTTTATGTTATATGTTCACTGGCTGATTTTGGATATTTCAACATCTTAACAATTGACACTTTGCTAGTTTAAGATAACATAATAATTTATTACATTTATTTCCCCTAAGACAGAAGGGATTCTCACCAAGAGGGGAATGAAAAGGTTAGTCAAATGTAATAAAGTGATTTTTTATTGTTAGATGAGCTTTAATTTGGATTCCTGTAAATTGAATGAAAAAAAAACATGGAGAATGGAGATAAGGCGCTTTTGTGATTAGAAGAAAAATAAAACCGAAACCCTTCATTACTATCTTGCAGCTTTTTCTAAGTAGCACTTTGCTGTTGCAGTTCTGGAATTAATGAAGTGTGCATGGATTATTGCAGTACATATTTCACTTCAAAGCTGGTTATTGCCTAGAAGTTGGAGGCTCTGCATGGCTGTTGAAACATACTTATCTTGGCCACTTTTCTAATACAAGTTTTGGGGTTTTGCCTCAATGCCGGAGTAGCAAAAAGAGTAAAATAAATCCTTACATTTGCAGATCTGACCCCAGCATAACAGGAGGAAGAACTGATGCTGGGGGTTTTCACTAGACTTAGCATATTATAGCTGAGTATTGTCACCCACCCAAAGGGACAGGCATACGCATGTCTTCTCCAATAACATGGCACTTGACCTTTAGTTTATACCTGCCACAGGCTACTCAACACAGATGAATGTGACTTACCTACTAAACGCCAGAGCTGCATTCAAGCATTGCTATTTCACAACAGTTTCTCTTATTTGACCCAGAATAACTTACCTAAGGAAGTCTGCAGGACAGACTTTAGAGCGGCTCTGAGGATTATGTGATGGCAAACCTAGTTGTGGTTGTTCTGAGAATTATAACTGATCTCGAGATACAGATTTAAAGGCCACGTCAGTTCTAGCGTAGTTCTGTGCAGAGAGACCTCACCACAGGTCTGACTGTTGACTGTACTGAAGAAGCCACAGAAGCCAAAGTCAGCAGCAGATGTGCATGAACACTTGATCTTGAAATGTTTGCCTATTCAATGGAAAAGAAAAAACCTAGTTAGATTTTTCTTTTTGTCCATAGAGCTGTCCACGACTAGGTTGAGAACTTAGAGTATGATTTTGCATAGCTGAGGAGGTTGCAGAAAAAGGCCGTATTGTTTCTCGGTTTTTCTAAGTAAGCAGCAGTTATTTACCATAACGCTAGTGTAGGAGGTAACCTCTTGAAGACGCAGACTTATTTGTTCTGTTCAGCATATCATAAGGAATAGAAACAATTTGAGAGCATACTTGAGAAAAGCCACTTGAGAAGCAAGCAAGAGCTTGAAACTTTACTAACACGGTTGGACTGTCTAAATTCAGTGTTGCATCTTAGTCTTTCCTTATTGTGAGCAGCTTGAAAAGCATCATTGGCTACTTACACTGACGTTTGCTTTTAGAAGTGCTTCAGGAATGCATTCTGGTATTAGAGTATCTTTGCTTATGTGATAAAATACTTTAATGTGGTGGGGTGAGTGTTAGTCTTTTGTTTTTAAGAAACGCACAGCAGTAGTTTTTGTATTTAAATCTCCCCTCCTGCAGGACAGGGTAGTTTGTTCTTCTTACTATTGCATATTACATGAAATGATTGTACATCATACCACAAGCAAAGACTACACAGTCCCTGTTTCTGGAGCTGTCTCTTACAGAATGGCTTCAGATTACGTTAACACCAGTAGGTAGCAGATTGCGGGGGCGGGGGAAGGAAACAAAAATTAAGTTGTTCCTACCATTAATTTAAACACAACAATAAAGAAAGTAAGACTAATCATCCTTTGCCTGCAAGTGGATTCTGCCATCGTGTTATTAGACCCTTCATAGATCAAAATGGAGACGTGAACAGGAAGTGTTTTCCTTTTTCATATCTGTAGCTGTATCTGCTTTGAAGAATGGCTTCATAAGCTTCTCCCATTATTAACTAACAAAGAGATAGAGATCTTCCACATCCCTGTGTGCCGCGCTCCAGATGCAGATTAACTTCATTAAGGCCAGCAGTAATTTCCCAGTCTGCCTGACAGGTATCGGTCTATATTTCAGTATTAATGTAGATGCTCACTTTGATGATGTTAAATGAGTTAGAGCCGAGAGTGGTTCAGATCATCTCCATGTACTGCACTTTGGCTTGAACGTGAAGTTCTTTCAGCTGGACCAGCAGAAGCTGCACTTCAGGAGCATGCCTTACACCCTCCAACTCCAAACAGGTGCTGGAGTCTGTACGACTAGGCAAGAGCTAGTTCAAACTAACCACACATCCCCAAAACTTACATAGTGGGAACGGATGCCTTCAGCATCAGATACTTGGACTTACAGATCTGCACTATTTGCTGATGTAGATACAGCAGCCATAGTTGTGAAAGAGATCAGTCTTAACTGTCAGTCAATTAGAAACGGATCTGTTGGGACTCTCCCAGAAGGGAGTCCCATAGGGAATGTGAACACTCACGGGGAATTTTGATCCAGTAAAAATCTAACCATCCTAAAGATCAGTTCCTTGGACTTTCCAGCTTTTAATGCTTTCCAGGCTTTTAGTGGTCTGGAAGAATCTCTAGAATTTCTGGTATAACGTTGGAGAAAAACCACAAATTGAGGGAGTAAACAAGGGTTAGCCAGTTATACTGAGATCTAGAATGCTTGGAAAGAGGGACTCATTTGAACAACATTCTTTTGAATGTAACATGCAAAATCATTCACCTGAGGATGGGGTAATATATGTAGGGTATTTGAAAGGTGGGAGACAACACGCAGGAATGCAGAGACAGTTGCATATACAGGGTGAATAGACTGCCCAACAAGAGCTCCCTGTACTGGGTTGTAGGCAGAAGGAATACCAGTCCTGGGTGCATAAGCAGAGAGACAAAGTAACAGCAAAGCACGGATTGGTGTCCTGTTCATGGCATAAGAGGGAACCATGAAGGCAGTGCTAGCATTAAAACCAGGCACAGAACTTTTATGATTTGAAAGATTAGAAAGAGACCTTTAAGAATTGACTCTGGAAAGCGTGCTAGATAGGACCGATGAAGCTTGAGGAGGCATATTTAGAGGCAATTCAATTGCTCTCCACATAGGTATTTTAGAGATTTCTACTGGGCCTACTAGGCTCGGCAGTTTTAGCCTGCCAGGAAAAAGAAGCATGAATCAGTGGGTGAAAACCAGAGCTGGAGACAGGTGAAATTCAGGAACAAGGTACATGATCTCACTGTGAGGAGAACAAGTAATGGAACAGCTTATTGAGTAGAACAGTGGTTTTGTTTAAAGCCTTAAAATCAGGAAAGGGGATTGTCTTAAAAATCCTTTAGGTCTTGTCAGCTCAGTGCAGACATCACTAAGGAAGGTTCTTTGACTTCCTTACAACATGATCTCATTTTCTATTACCTCTCCCCAAAATTAGATCGCGCCCAAACGTACAGTGAGCATCTCTTCAGAGGCCTTCCCTGAAAGCAGCCTTGCCAAGCAGCCGACAAAATCATTTTTCCTTTATGCTGCCTGTCCATCATTATCCCCAGCCATAATAAAAGGGAGACTGCAGAGAAACATTTGCCATGCTTAATGGGACTACTGGTCCAGCAAGTATGTTATTAATGCACATTCAGCAGAAAAAGAAATAGGATATCTGTCTAAATGGTGACGTGACACTGTTTCCCCCATGACTTGGGATATCAAGCACTTAACCTGCAGTCAGAAACTTTAGGATTACATTTTGCTATGGCCCTTTACTGTTGTTTTTCCTCTGGATTGCAGGAGCTGCAATGTGATTTAGGTCATATGCCAAGCCATTTTGACTCCTAAGTTTAAATGGATGAATGATGTTGTTTATTCCACTAGGACTAGAAAGCAACTATCAACACTTAGAGCTGCTGCATGAGCTCCTATAAGAAGCTTGAGAAAACCTTCTGTTATATAGAAAACAGAGAACTGCATGCGAGTTATGAGAACTGTGGCTGTTTAAGTTTAATCCTGGCATTCGAGAACATTACCCTGGCTTCTGACAGAGAGGTACATTAATGGACACAGCTGAACAAGCACTGAGAGAGAAAACCGAAAGCCTATCTATCTGCTTCAGAGCCTGCAGTACATTTACAATGGTAGAGCATATTGGCATAACTGAAGAGAAGAAGTTTCTGTATCTGAGAATAACATTAGAGATCCTTTTTTTTTAAAATCATTTCACTTGCTCTAAGCAACTACACAGATACAACATCACTTTGGCAGAAGTGCTGGTTTGTTGCAGTACAGCATTTCTACACACTACATAGCTGGAAAGCCTACCTGAAGAGGTGTTATACAATAAATAGTACCTCTAAGATTCCCTACGCAGTACAGAGTAAGTTGAGAGATACCAAACAGAGGCTGGCACACAAGTTGGCAAAAGACAAATCCCATTCACACCAAATAACAAGCTTCAATCCTTTGAAAAAAATCAAATCCTTGTATCCTAACACATTTTTAAACACTTAGTCTCCTGCCTAAAGTATCTTTAGACTCCAGCTGTAGAATGACCCTTCCTGACCCTGGAAGCTCTCAGCTGTCCTCTTTCAGTTCCTAACCTCCCATCACGTGCTGCTTGTATCACCTTTCTCCTTCGAGCCTCCCAGGTGCAAGGCTTCCCACTGGAAGATGTGCTCTTTAACTCTTCCTTTCCCAGAAGTGTTGGGCAGCATGTTGCCCCCAGTCTTTCCCTTGCTGGGCATGGAGACCCTGATCCTGAAAAACAAACGTTCCAGATTTTGCATGAGTAAAAATGAGTTGTCTGAATTTACTTTTACTTCCTTTTTCCAGTCAGAAATGAATTATGAGTTCCACAAGCTTCTGAGCAAATGAGTTGAAATCTAAGGGTGTGTATGGTTTACAGTCCCTGTTAAACACAACATATTTTTCCCCTTCATGACAAAAGGCGATCTCCATTTCTTTCTCCGTTCTTTCTACAGTGATCTTCATTTCTTCTTCCATTTAATTAGAGTTTTGCCACAGACCTAAGTAGGAGGTAGTTCAGGTCCCAAGCTTCTTAAAACAGTGGAAAGATTTATTCCAAATGTGGGACATAGTAGAAGGATGATTGGAAACTGAGCGCTCCCTTTTGCATGGCGAACATGCCCTAGCTTGGTGAGGTTCTTTCCTAAACCTAAACTGTGAGCAAGCGACCATGCAGAGTCACAAACCAGAGTATAGTATAGAGGCATACGCCTCTTGGAAATCATGAGCAAAGCTAATTCTAGTCTTGACCTCACTGAAGTTGGTGAAGTATCTTCCACGTACTTGAATGGAGCCAGGATTTTACTATAGGCTCTTACTCTCTTATTTTGCAGGAGTTAATGTATACTGCACAGTAAATGCCACTGAAATTTGTTTTAGCCATCCTCCCCACCTCCCATTCTCCCTTTTCCTGTAGGACAATTGAGTTTTAAAACACCGGTGAGGTGGCTTGAGAACTCGGTGAGGTGGCTTGAGAACTGGCTGGATGGCCGAGCTCAGAGGGTTGTGGTGAATGGAGCAGAGTCAAGTTGGAGGCCTGTGGCTAGTGGTGTCCCCCAGGGGTCAGTCCTGGGCCCAGTCTTGTTCAATATATTCATCAATGACCTGGAGGAAGGGACAGAGTGCACCCTCAGCAAGTTTGCTGATGATACTAAACTGGGGGGAGTGGCTGACACACCAGAAGACTGTGCTGCCATTCAGAGGGACCTGGACAGGCTGGAGAGGTGGGCGGAGAGGAACCTCATGAAGTTCAACAAAGGCAAGTGCAAGGTCCTGCACCTAGGCAGGAATAATCCCATGCACCAGTACAGGCTGGGGACTGACCTGTTGGAAAGTAGCTCTGCCGAGAAGGACCTGGGAGTGCTGGTGGACAACAAGTTAAACATGAGGCAGCAGTGTGCCCTTGTGGCCAAGAAGGCCAATGGGATCCTAGGGTGCATTAGGCAGAGTGTTGCCAGCAGGTCGAGGGAGGTGATCCTGCCCCTCTACTCAGCCCTGGTGAGGCCTCACCTGGAGTACTGTGTCCAGTTCTGGGCTCCCCAGTACAAGAGAGACATGGCACTGCTGGAGAGAGTCCAGCGGAGGGCTACCAAGATGATTAGAGGGCTGGAGCATCTCTCCTATGAAGAAAGACTGCAAGAGCTGGGCCTGTTCAGCCTGGAGAAGAGAAGATTGAGAGGGGATCTCATCAACGTGTACAAGTATCTGAAGGGGGAGTGTCAAGAGGATGAGGCCAGCCTCTTCTCCGTGGTGCCCAGCAACAGGACAAGAGGCAATGGGCAGAAACTGAACCACAGGAAGTTCCATCTGAACCTGAGAAAAAACTTCTTCACTGTGAGGGTGACAGAGCATTGGAACAGGTTGCCCAGAGGGGTGGTGGAGTCTCCTTCGCTGGAGATATTCAAAACCCGTCTGGATGTGATCCTGGGCAATATGCTCTAGGTGACCCTGCTTGAGCAGGGAGGTTGGACGAGATGATCTCCAGAGGTCCCTTCCAACCTAAACGATTCTGTGATTCTGTGATTCTTCAGCCTTCATCATCTCCATTCCCCTTTTTATAGAAGAAACTGTATAATGATCTCTCCAGCATTCTGCTTGAGCAGCACTGTTGGCATCGCTTTTACTCTGTATTAATCATAATGCACGCTAGTATGATGTCTTCCATCAGAATTTTAATGCACTTAACAAATATTAATTAAGTAAGTATTGCGTCTCTGTGAGGCATGTAAGTAATTAATTTTATAAGTCAACACCATAAAAAGGAGAAAGAAGGGTTGATTCTCATATTAGTACATAGCCTTATATTAGTTTACAGTTACTTTCTTCACAGGTGTCTGGACCTGAAATAAGTTCCTAATGCAGCTTTGGTAGGGGCCACAGCAGCAGGAACATTTTGTGAAGCTTAACTGCAAGACACCTCTCACCTTTCCGTTAAGTGAAAGCATGTCCTTCCACCTTTGTTGTAAAATGGAGTCATGGTACGTCAGGTCGGTAGAGAAGGTGAGAGAACAGTCTGAGACTTGAGCTCCAGCCCTGCGTTCAGTTCATCAGAACAGATGTTCCTAGACTTCTCTTGTCCCATAGTTGCTTTTCTACAGGTAGAGAAGGACTCTCTGGATGTAGCATGCTGCCTGTTCCCAGACACGTTTACTCTTTCTGCCTGGAAATCACATTTGGGCAGATTTTGAGGACTTGATAAATTTGTCTGGGATTTCCGGATGTCTGGTAGCTTTAGGGAGCAGATACTTCTAAAGTAGTTGCTGCATGTCTGGAAACTCTGGACATTGTTGCGGCGAGCATGCACTGCAGTCGCACAACATGAAGGAGCCTAGTAGGAGCAGCTCTGTGTGTGTGCGCGCTGTGCTGTGTAGCCGTGCATAGTTAAGTACAAAACTCTTAGAGAACAGCAGACTTGCTGTGAACGAACTGGGCAGTCAGTGCAGTGCTTTCAGGAGGGAACTACGCAGTTATTTGCATATATATTACACATCCACTGGTTCTTAGGCATGCTGCAGTTAACTGCATAAGCACACACTTTTTTTCTGCGCAGGAAATCCTCTGCAGACGTATGGGGTTCCTACCCCTCAGGTTTGCCTTCTCACATCCATCCCCCCCCTAAGCAACACTAATCAGGACCTGTACTTGTTCCACTTCTCCCTTCTGCTTCCCCTTCCCGTCCTATGACATGTCCTCGCGCTGAGGCTGTGCTTCCCCGAGACACATGGAGACAATTTCACAGTTCTCCACCAAAGAGAGGTGCCAGTCCCCAGTCCTTCTGCCTGCCAGCTCCCCTTGCTCTTGGTCGCCCTGCTACTTACCTTGCCCCGGTTCTGGCATTTTTTGCATCCCTCCATTAGTCACTTTAACCAACTAGCCTGGATGAAAAATAACAGAAAGGTGGATATTTTTCTGCTGGAATAATGAGATAAATCAGCTCTCAAAATGATAAAGGTAAATGATCTGAGAAGTACCCGAGCTGCTGCAAGCGGGAGCAATTTGCAGCTGGGAGGCTGGGAAAGAGATAGAAAGACTTACCCTCTCACTCATGCAGCAGTGACTTGTTACCTCAGCTCAGCTGCTGCTGGAATGGTAGCTTGATGACTTCCTTCTTTCTTTTGCCTTTCTCTCCCTTGCCATTTACAGCTTTGTCATTCCATTTGGGGAAATTTGGGTAGATTCCCAGTGTTCTCCGTACCTCCACAGAAGAATCATATTTTTGGTAGGGTTATCAGGGATTTTCTATATCGTGATCTTACAGGCAATTCCATAAGAAATGTCTTTAACATACTTCTGTGGCTTAAAAACAGTTAAGTTGTTTTGGGGTTCTGTTCTTTTTTGGCCCAGCTATTCCTCTATCAGAGGCTACCAAATACATTGCTACTGTGATGTTCAGAAACCTCCCAGCTTTTTAAACATACCTATTCTGATACTAAGGTATCCTCAAAAAAGGCTTTGAATGCTGTCACTTGCCTACTTCAAAAGGTTACTGGTTTCTAAAGTGGACTTAAAGCTGAATACAGCTCCCATATCTTGTGGAATCTGTGTTTCAAAATTAAACCGAAATTTGAGAAGCTTCTGATGACCACCTCAGAGAGTGTCAAGCACACGATCTCTTCTCTCCAGCCCTCTGCAAAATTCATACAAAATTTAAAAATCAATAGGTTTTCCAACTCCATAACAGATTTGAGCTAGAGCAGAAGCTCAAAACATGATCAAATGGTGTTTATTCCTTCAGTATTGTTTGAGAGATGATATAAGGCTTCAGCACATTAATAAGGGAATTAGACATCCATCTGCCACAGTGGTAGAGCGCTGAGGATCAAAAGCACATTCTCATCTGCTTGACACACACACCCAGTGTTCATTCATTAGTGGCATACTTTTAGCGTAGGTTATAACTGTACACATCATACAACAAAGCCATGCCATGAAGGCCCCTGTCCGTAGGGAAGACAGAGAGCAGAAAAAAAGTCAGATTGATTAAAGCATTCTCGGCGGCTGAGAACATGACTAACGCAGACACAGTTTGCTGTGAACTTTGAAAGGGTGGGAAGAATAACTGCGCACCATTGTCTTTGTTTGATGGTATTGTTCAGAATGAATGCCCCACTGATAAAATAATTCTTGATAAAACGCGCTGTAGCTTTCAGAAGTCGTACGATCAAAGTGCACTCGGTGGATATGTGTTGGAGTATCAGCGTTCTGGAAAATATGCTCAAATTAGCAGTTTGAGCTGTCCATCTGTTTCAGTGATAGAAAGTGACGGTCTAAGTGTATGTATTTTAAACCAAATACAACCCCTGTTATGTTCTGCGGAGGAAAGAGAGGCTGGCCTTTCCTGAAAGAGGAAGGAGACGAAACCCATTGTGTTTATTCTCATATTCATGCCATAGGAATCTCTCTAAAGACCTAGACTTTAATGGGAAAGTAGAAAACATTTACTTAGTTGTTTTGTGTTTATAGAAAATACATTTCCTCACCTTCAATTTAGGAAAATCCCAGTTGTAAAGAGGCTAACTGGGCAGATTCCAGGTCAAATTTGTTCCTGGCATGGTGGTGCTGAGTTAGTGGCAGTGCCTCAGCTATGAGTTGCGCTCTTCCTTTCCGTAAAAGTGAAAGTGTGTTAGCCAGTTGCTTCGGAAGCGTGCCTGTGGATTGTACACAGCTAATCCTCTTTATACTTTGCTGACTGTAACCTGCTTAGTCTTACATGAAGTGTATTCCCCGTCTTTTTGTGAGCCTGATCCAAAGCCTGTTGAAGTCAATGGAAAAAGTCCAGATTTTTTTCAGTAGTTTTGGAGCAGACTCTATATGAACAGCTGGTCTAGTATTGAGTCTTCAAGTTGAAAGACAAGGAAAATAAGCAGTACCAAACCGCATTGGACTCAATGCTGTATTAACGATATAAATGAAAGTAACGTGAAACTTGTGAAAGCAGACTGGACAAAACACTCTGAAACATGCTGCAGAGAGTGGTCTAGTGCTAGCAGGGGAATAGGTTAGATATTTAATAATTTCTTTTCCATAGCTTTTAGTTTTCCACAGATTCTATAATGTAACAGTGCTTTTTTTTTTTTTTTTCCCTTAGGCAAATAGCTGCCAGACAGCAGCAATGGAATGAGAACATATGTAGTGTTTGCTTTTATCTTACATTACAAAAGAAGTATGAATACCTTGTGATATTCCATGTATGAAATTACAGGTGTCAAATCATTTGGTGCTTTAGGTGCTGTGCCAAAAAAGTAATCCAGTAAAAATAGCTATGTCCTGTCAAAACTCAGCATTTAGTATTGTTACTACACTTCCTTACTTGTTTGGCTCCAGCAGTGTAGGCCTATAGAAGACAAGTGTAAGACCAGCAAGAAACCTGTCTGGAATTGCTCGGAGCACGGAAAGACAGGAGGATGAACTGCAGATAAACCGAAGGGTCCGATGTTAGAATCTGCCTGCTCTGCTTTACGCTTGGTTTGCACTTCAAAATGCTGCTAAGCAAAAGCTATTTAGTATCTCAGAAGGATGGTCCCTTTTCCAGAGGTCCCAAAGAATTAAAGCAAAGGCTAGTGATTCATGCTTGGTTCTGGATAAGTGCATAGCCAACCCTGTGTCCTAAGAAGCCTGCTGTTTAGAGGGGGAAAAATATTTGGCTGGAAAGGTAAAAGAATTATTGCAGCTCCATGTTAGAGGTGAGGGTGCAAACCACAGATTACCATGGCCTGACTGCCTTAGAGGATCAGTGATGGTGTGGCTGGTGCAGACCCCCTAGTTGCTATCAGATACTTTAAATGCAAGACCATCCTTGATGAGCTGAACAAGCCTTTAGAAAAAGATTGCTATGGACTTGAAGTAAGGCAGGAGGTGTCAGAATAGGAGCTTGCACAGCACAGCACCAGTTTTTGATAGGTGAATTTCCCCTCAGCAGAGCATGAAGAGCTGCACGCTTTGTGCTGCTGCCGGAAATTAAGTTAATACTTTTATTGTCCACTCCACAAAAACTGGGTCTGGAGAAAATCTATTTAGTAGATTATTTCCCTGAAGAGGGCAGCGGAACCACCCCATTTAGTGCTTTCTTCAGGCCCCCAGAGCTACAATGAAACCTGGGCAGGGACACGGCCTGGTTTGCTAAATTGGGGCATGCTGCTTCTGTCAGTATGGTTGTTAAGAAGCTTATTAAAGGACACAGCAGCTGACAAGTGAATCTTTAATCCTTGGAAAATCCCTTAAGTTTATGATCAGTATAAAGCAGTTCATGTAAAAAAGAAATTTTTACTCATTACTTAGCGTGTGTTTCCGGATCAGATGTGTTTGCTTTCATGATGATCATCATCACAATGTGTTTTACTTGCAATTTTCGAAGTGAATTTTGGCTGCCTTGAAAAACGTCCCTAAACCTAGCTCTCTTTCACTTCTTTCTTGAAAAACATGGGAGTCATATTCATTGTTCACATTGGTATTTTAAATAATTGGCACCTAGGGTGTGGCAGGCTGCGTACTATAGCACTGAATAGCAGGCCAAATCCTGAAATTAAGAGCCTGCAATTGTGTTAAAACATCAGAAAGTATGGAGACACGTAATGATCTAGAGCTTGCCTGTTCTGGCTGAGATAAAAATAAGGAGTTAACAGTCACATTGGTTAATACACAGAAGAAACTTTTAATTTGGCCACTCTTTTTCATTTGTAAGCCACATGACCTCACCGTATGCAAATTTCTTGTGCTGAAATGAGTAAGCCCCCCCGTTAGGTTCCTTTTTCATGCAGGCTTTTTTTTTCTGTTCTTGTTTCTTTTCTTTTTCCCCTGTGGAAAGACTCTGTACCGAAAAACAGAACAAGCTAGGAAGGATAAATCAGTTCCTCAGTTTCTGAAAAGAAGAACGCTACAGTAGGTCCGTCAGTCAGCAGATCAAAGGCTGCATGTAGTGTGCCTCGGTCCGCTGTAACGTGAGCTATTTGTTCAATAGTTAACTCTAGTTAACTCATATGACTATTCATTCTAAAATAAGCACTGTAGCGCTGTTTGCTCCAAGGCAAATACTTGCTCTGCTACAGTTCTCTCCCGGCTCAGCTGACTGTGATCCCCTTTGCAAGTCCCCAAGTTTTTAGCCTTTGTTGTCACGAGAGTTAATTGCCACTCATTTTGTTCACTTTTCTGCATGACCGAAAGCTTTTATGTCCTTTCCATAGGGCAGAGTGGAAAGACTAGCCTGCGCTAAGGGCCTCTTTCTTAGGCAATATATGATGAATAGTTGCCAAGAAGTGGTCTGCCACATGGATGCTGGCAGATTGGCGGCTGCGCAGCTGCATTAGTAGTTGCTTAGCTGGGCTGGGTGAGCACAGCATTTTGGCCAGTTGGGATGTGCTCCGGGGCCGGCAGGAGATTGGGGTTAGGTAAACTGCAGGGCCACCTGCGAAGGGGCAGCTTGCAGTGGCATCTGGGGACGGCTAGGACGGACCTACTGGCCACGGGGCTGGGGATGTGGGGAGCTGGGCATAGCTGTGATACGGGGCAGGGAGCAAGGAGCAGGGGAAGAAGTTAATAGCAGGCTAAAGCAATTTGTGTAGTAACCAGCTGTGCTCAGCTCCAGCCTCTGGTATTGGGCTGGACTCCCTTAGCTTTGGGTGTGGTTGTGGTAGTAATAGAGGAACATACATTATTGTTTAGCTTTCATATTGGGCCAAGAAAACCAGATTTATCTCCCAGGCCAAAAGCATTGTCCCCACCAAAGTGGATATTCAAATACAGTGATTTTAGAGGTTATGGCCTGCAATAGCAAGAAGAGGAGCAGAGACCACATACTTTTACCATCTCTAATCCCCGGGGTTTTTTTACTCGAATTACGATTTTTTCTTTTCAGCTAAATGGACCATAGCAAAGAGCCTTTCACTGTGTGCTAAGATACTCTGAAGTGCCCTTGTTTCCAAGGGTGACTTTACTGGGGGCAGCAATGCAGTCTCCAAACAGAGTTCTTACGTGTCCCAGTTACAGATTTACTTCCAGCGTTGCTGACAGCATGATTTGTGAAAGAAAAAAGGACAAAATACCACAACAAAAACAAAATTCAACCTACAGCCTGTGCAAGAGAGAAAAAACACAGACTTCTTGTGCTATAGCAGAAGAGTGTCAAATGGAAATAACGTTTCAAAGGAGGAAAACTAGCCTTCATGTACCTGATAAAAATCCTTTTACAAGAATAAGTCACATAGTTGTAACTATTTTTATACTTTATAAGTTTCCTGTTCTATACCTGTGGGATAAGTCTGTGTAACTAGCTGGAGGCCAATTTTAACCTTGGACCATTGAAATCTATTGACCTGTGGTTTGGTACAGAGCTGGCCATTGTTTTTTTTTTTTTTTTTTTCCTGCTTTGAAATAAGGGATATCTGGGAAACCTCAAAAAAAAAAAAAAAAGGCATGACTGATTGCAACTAGTCATATTTTACTTAGCTGCCTGGTTTTTCAAAGTAACCAGATATTGAGAGGAGAATGTTACTTAATTAAGCAGATGTCAGAAACTCACCGTGATGCTTTTCTACTGACTCTGACAGAGACTTAAGAGAACAGTAAATGCACGTGTAATTCTAGAGCTGTTTCATTCTGGTTTTAGACTAAGCAGCAGTTGCGGAGAGAGAAAGCTGGACAGGGGTGTTCTGCTGTTGAACAAGCAATTTTATTTCTAAAGCAAAGTCTCATGGCAATGCACTGCAGGGCTTATGATTCATAAAGCTGGTCAAGTGCTGAAGGGAGCTGTGTCTTGATTTGCAGCGTGTAAAAACACGAGTTTGCTAATAAATGCATTCTTCAGAGTTACAGCCCAGCACATTCTTAAAAGCAGAGCTCATGGCTTTGTCTTGAGTCCTAGCCTCCAGTGACTACTGCATACTATACTTTTATGAAAGATGAGGCAGCTTCCTCCTGACCACTTAGTTATATCACCATTACATGGAGAAAAAAATTAGGATAACCCAATCCAAGAGGGGTAAAGCAAACAGCAGCTCATTGCCGTTGACAAAACAGACTTCCTTTAAGTGCGTTTTCAAGTTATTCCGAGTCACTAGTCCTCAAAGGGGTCCATCTCCCCTTCCTTAATGTTGGGAATTTCTACTTTAAATCCAGTCTTGTGAGGAAAAATGTGTTCTCTGTTCTGCAATGGAACGAGTCAAATGTACCTTTAAATTACCGCACACAGTCCTGGCAGGAGGAGCTGAGACCTGCAGAGAACGCGTTGCAGCCGAGCGTGCTGGAGAGCGCGCACCTACAGTAATCAAACAGGATGTGGCCACCAAAATGGTTATGCTTTAAAATAAGTGCTACAAAATAAAAGCGGTACAAAAAATAAAAATACTAAGTGGTGCAAAAAAGTGGTACAGGTGAGCAGACGTATTTTGGTAAGGATTAAGGGTGACATGGAGGAACTGATTTTCCAGAAATGCTAATCAAGGAAGTGTTGATGCACAGTGCATAACTTTTGGTAAAGTCAACGAAATATACAGTTTTGAGGATGTACATCTATTATGTGCTGAGCATAGGAATCTGCCTTCCCCAATTTAGGAAAGACAGTCCTTTCCAATACCTTATCCAGTTCTCTTATTCCCTTCCAATTCCCTTATCAGGATGTGTTAGAAATGTTTTATTTTGTTAACGTGTGTATATGCACGCGTGTTTATGTATGTATGCACGCACATGTATCCCATTAGTAACAGTGAGCATTAAGTATATATATATACACGAGGGATGGAATAGACTATAAAATTTCCTTGCCATCTGCACAAAGATCAGTCTAGCTTTAAAAATAGTACTCAGATGTTTATGAAAGCTGGACTGGATGGTGATGATGAAGTCTCTTTGGGAGGCAAAGCATTCATTTCTCAACTGGCAAATTTTTTTGAAAGTAAGTTTCTGGTGACGGATTTGCTCTGTTCCAAATGCAAGATTCCAGGTTTCTGGTTCACAGAACTTTTTTAGACCATCACAGAGATTGAGCATAACAAAGGTTACAGTATGGCAAAGTGTTTTTGTATTTAGTCCTAATTCACAAGAGAATTTCTTACCCTCCACAGAAGAGAGCTACTTGTCACCGTGGGCTGAAGCTGTGGAGAGCCCGGATTCAGTGGCAGCAGCTGTGTCGCCAGAAGCCCTGCCCATCCTTGAGAAGCACCGGGCGACAGCAAGACCACAGGCAGCGGTAGGATGGCAATCTGTAGATGAAAGGATACAAATTTGATTACAGTATTTCTTATGCTGTTACTCACGTTCAGCCAATCGAATTTATGTTGAGCAAAATCCAGAGCCTGCTGGAGCCAGTGGGAGTTTTGCCATCATCTTCCCTGGGGGCTGGGATTTTGCTCATTGTTTAAATTAGCAGTATCTTCACAGGAGCATATGGGAGCAAATGCAAAGGTTGTGAATTGAAGGAACCAGTAAGCAGCTTTATACATTGACTTTGTTACACAGGTAAAAGCTTAGACAGCAAAACCCATCTGCCAGGCCTTCAACACATCTCTGTAAAACCCGTGTTAGAGTCAGAGCATTCTTTCTTATTTTATTTATGGCCCTGGCTGCCTGAATGAGTGCATCTGGAGCTCAGATGCCTTATGCCCTTATTGTAAATTAGTTGACTTGAAAAACTGCACACACTGTCAGATCTTTGCTGTGGAAATGCCAGGCTCTGTAGTTGAGGTGCTTTTGTGTGTGCGTATGTTTTTGTACGTGAAAAGGCTGTTGAACTTTATGCCTAAACACTGTTTTCTGTCTCTTTTTTCCTCCCTCTTTTGTTACAGACTGTGGACTAGCATTGAATATTCAGGGAAAGCTCCCCAGAGAGATTAGGGACACGGACAGATTTTAAACAGGGCCTTAATGCATGGACACGAAAGGACAAACGTTCTAGTGGGAATACTAATACTAATGCCCTGCTTTTGGGTCAAAATACATGAAACAGCTGCTTACATGCTAAGGATTCTTTTTAAATTAGTACAGAAAGGAAATTATAAAATGCATATGTAGAGAGAGATTTGCTATTTCCTCAGTGCAGAATCCAAAAAGAGTACTTTGTCTTAAAGCATACAACACTATCAAGTGTCAGTGCTAGAGAGAAGAGCATCTATTGTTCCCATTCTGCAGGGCTCAGAATTCCAGATATTGCTGGAACTTATTTCAGATAGCAGTTGTCAGTGTCTTTCCATTAGAGCTATAGGAACTAAGACCTAACAGTAGGAAGTAGACACTTTGACTCGAGTAAACTGCTGTTATCTTCAGTAACTCTGATATTAATTATACAGTTGCAGAAAATATTCTATTGCTGTTTCAAGAAGCCTATATTAAAAGATATCCAGTGAGATTATTGCACAGAAAAGTGGTAACAGTATATATGTTTGGGCCAGCTGCTCAGTGACTGAACTGGAATGGAGAAACAGAAGTGGAGTGTACTACAAAAACTGGCGTCCTAGATCGGTCACCATCTGAAACTGAGTTACATAATCAGAAAGCGGCAATATCACAGTCACAGTGCTGCTTTAATCACCACGCAGTTGGTATGTCTCATTAAAGCATGTGCATATTAAAGGAATGTTTGACAGGTTGAAAATAAGCGTAATGCAAGTTAGAGAAATATTTCAAGAGCCTCATGTTTCCTCCAGTTGCTGAAATAAATATATTGCTGTATCACTGGCTTATGATAGGAACCTTAGCCCTGACTCCTCCTCACTGCTGTGTCCCAGTCTCTAAAATGAAAACACATATCGTTTGTGATATATAACAGCAGCTTCCATATAATACTTGCATCATTTAAGTTCCCATTATGGACCACATTTCATGACTAGTGCGCTTCATATGGCCCATTAATCCCAGTAGTATGCCTTTATTGCCACCATCCCGTGTTATAGTAATCCCCCAAAAAGCTGCCAATCTGTTGAGGCCCTTTGCTTTAGGTGCTGCGTGTTGGCAGCTGGTGCAAGCGTTTGACAGCCTCAAACTCCCCAGAATCCAGAAGTACCAACATTTCTTACGCTACATCTCAGTTTGGTGCAGAAGAACCGGTCTCCAGCGAGGGACGGTTCAGCACTGCCCTCCCTAGCCTGTGGCTTTTCAGTTACCTCCTTTCTGCCTCTTCCTTCATCTGTTCCTTTTGACTCCTTTTAGCTTTCTACCAATTCAAACATCTCTCTCCAACCTCACCACCTTTCCCGGTCTGCTGTGCCTAATTATACTCTTTTAATCAGTCCTTGGAGATGTCTTCTCCGTGTCTCTGAAAGCTGTCACTGAGGTTACTGTGCTGGCCTGTTTCTGAGACGTTTTGTTGTCCACATCCTGTTTGCCACTTAGACGACTGCTGGCTCCCATTCTGCAGCTTTAATGTGTAGGTAGAGCTGCAGTTGCCGTTCACTGGAAATGTAATTTTGGATCCTGTCAGGCTCAGATGGCCTCTCTAACCTTAGGCTTGCTCTCGGTAATGTCTGTGGTATAACCCACAGTCAACAGTTTGTGGTTTGGATTTTAAAGAGAACAATTTCCTTTGAGTACACAACTGCCGCTGACATAAATGGCAAGACTGCAAGATGCCTGTGCTAATCCACGGCTACTAAATTTAATCTGACAGCAAGACCAGTCACTCCGCTCTCGGCAGCCGAGTGCTCATTGAAATTAATATTCTGTGAACCCCTGAGACAGCTCCACTGGTGTTAATGAGGGTGCCCTTGCGTGCTCCTGCCCTCCCTCCCTGGCCCCCAAAATCGTTCTTTCCCCTCCCTGCTTTTGATATGCTTGCCTGTTTTACAGAGCTGTTCAGAGAAGCGGGGATGCCGAAGGGCAGGGAATATTAGCTGGTAATACATCCTTCTGAAGGACGAGCTAGGTGGCAAGCTTAAATCCTAGCTTAAACTTTTGCTGCTGCTTCCCTGGTGAGAGCGTTCCCCTCCCCCCCAGCCCGCCCCGCCGTGTGAGTTATTTGCGACATAAATACGGATTAAAAGGGGAGGATGAGTGAAATTAAGACACTTTTCCTTCTTGCTCCCACCCCAAGGAGGGCTCGGCTCGCCCGCGTGTCCGGCAGGTGGCAGCGACGGCCCGAGCCTGCGGGCGCCTCCGCCGCCCTCGGCCGGGCGGCCTGACGCAGCCGGGGAGTCAGTCCTCTGGAGCCTGCAAACCAAACCGTGCTCGCCGGCTGTCGGCGCGGCCCTCTGAGCCCCACGGCTAGCTGGTGTATTTAGCAGTGCTGCAGCAACAGCACTTGGCACACGCCCTGAGAAAGGGAGACGGCAGCGCAAAGACGCGTTCTCGCGTAGCACTTGCGTTTCTAATTAGTAAAAGGGGAGGCAGCGCTTCGTCTCCGTTCTGGGGGAATTCTTGTAGCCATGAAAGATAGTCCTAAGGTATGGTTTTGGCCCTGTAGCCTGAGGCTTTCAACAAAAGTGCCAGCCAGGGTGGCTGCAAAGGAGACCCCCCCTGCTGCCAGGGGGAGCTGCCAGCTCAACGCCCTGAGCGATGACTCCATTTCTGTGCAAGAGGAAGTGGGTAAAACTTGCAAGTGCCTTTGAGGAGCCAGAAAAGTTAGGCTTTCCTGTAAGTGAGGCTCTAGCTTTTATGGTTTTTTTTCTTGAGATGCTTCCACCTCAAGAAGCGTCCTGTGCATAGATTTCTTAATGTAAGCAATGGTAATTCAACCTCTGAAACTGCAAGGATCCGTGCTGGGTTTTTGAGATCTCCTTTCCTCATTGCTGACCAGTCTGCCCCCATTTCCCCATGCTAGCATTATTGCTCTTGGCCACAAAAATCCTCTTTTCTCCACCCCATCTCACCTCAGCAGGAGCCAAACCCAGGCTCGGGTGCCTGCCCCACCGAGCCAGCTGCTGCCACGGGCAGGGGAAAGCAGGCAACCTGGCCGGCTGCCGCTTGCTGCAGGGAGCCGGCTGCTGCGTCCCAGCCAGCCTGTGTGGCCTCCAGCCGCTGCCTTCCGCTGCTGCCACCACAGCTGATCATCAGCTCCAGCAGGCAGCAGGAGATACTGGAGGGCAAGCAGCAGGTTACCTGCTGATCGTGGTGATCACCTCCGGAAAAAAAGCAGCAACAAAAAACTAGACATCCAGAATAACCCCCAAACTCCCAAAGC
Organism: Struthio camelus; assembly: GCF_040807025.1. NCBI lineage: Eukaryota > Metazoa > Chordata > Aves > Struthioniformes > Struthionidae > Struthio > Struthio camelus. The sequence goes on along the minus strand of NC_090943.1, from coordinate 60,032,139 downwards.
TCTCTTCTTTGTTGAGTCTTTGGCACTATTAATTTGCACACAGTGGCCGAAAATTGAAAACGTAGAGGCTGAAGTAAACTCCCAGTATCTGGACACAGTGTGTTTATTGTATGTCTTTAGTTTTAACAATGCTCTTAAAGGACCCTTCTTCTTTATAAAGACACGCACTGAGTGGCTAAACGTAACTGTTTTTAAAATCTAGATAATTAAGTCAATTTAAATTTTTTAAAAGTTTTACCACTAAAGAGGAAATGTGCAGACTGAAAATAACTTAAGGAGTAGGAAAATTTTTCAGAGCTGTGCAGCTGACTGTGCTCCAACAGTCTGCTTTTTCCCACCTGCTTATCTCCCGTTGATAACACTTGGTGTATGCAGGAACACTTCTGTACATGCAGGAAAACGTGCAACTAGACAAGAGAGTTGCTTCAGTCGCTTCTGTTGCTTCTCATTTCTGTCCTTGTGTCTTTGCTTTTTAAATAGTCACTGTGCTAGACACTGTCAGGGGCTAGGCGAGGCCTCTCATATTTTTCAAGTTTTTTTCTGTTCTGTCATTGATTTACACCACTTATGATAGATTCTTTATCACCTGCTCCCTGCAAGGCAAACTGCAGGGCTGCTTCCTTTCTGTAGCAGCTGTGCTGGAGAACAGCTGATGAGGAACAAAATGGGAGCTCCTGAGCAATCATTTGGAGACTGGCTATTAAAAAAAAAAAAATCTAGCTAATTAGAGCTTAGTGGAAGAGGCAACACTTTATGCAAAAACACCAGAAGGTGGGCCCTCCAAATCGCATATACTCCCTCTAAATAGCTGTAATTAACCCTGTAGTATTCACTTTATTAATTAAAAGTTAATTAATATTTTCTATCTTTGACAATCATCTTAGAGGTGGTCTCAGGAAAATGTAGTGGCAGCTGGGCTTCCTTAGAGCAGCAGTAACATTCAGGAAGACGGAAGCTGGGGAGACTCCTCTGAGTCCCAGTTGCACCTCTGATACAACAGAGTTAAAACTGGTGACTAAATAGCTGGCGAAGAAGGGAGGATGGGAGACTGCAAGCCCACAGCCATCCCCTGCACAGACAGGCAACACTAAACTTGCAGGCATCACCCTACAATTTTTCCAAACGGTGTGGCCAGCACTTACTTGGGTTATTCAAAAATGCAAGAGGAGTAGTGAGAAGACGAATACCGTTGTTACTCATTTGCCCGTACCAACTGAGGACTGCCATACAACACCGTGCTTCACTCTGCTGTGAGCAAAGCTTGGTGCTTTGCCTTAGTGGCGTGAGCTCAGCAGGGGTACCTCTCCTGAACTTGACAGGCCCCATCAAAGTAGCATGGTTATTGCTAAAAATGGTGTGTCCATGGTAGCAGTTTGACACGCTCCTGTTTTGCTCCAGGACTGCGTTTCCTGATCGCTCACACTACACATGGCAATTAAGTGTCTGAGCCCTCTTCCACAACAAATCAATTGGTATCCCCGAGGGGAAACCTGAATGTAGTCAACAGTGTAGTTCACTCTAGGGTCTGTTCCACACAGACAGGGATAGATGTGGAGGACTTCCAGGACGCTGTCCAACCAGGACAGCCCCTCAGCACTATTCCAGGTTAGGCTAGACCGTTATGCGGGCCCTCCCCCATCATTTTTTCCTGAAGCTCACAACAAATATTTCTGGCATTGTAATGTTTTTGACCCACCACTGCTTTGCTGGGCTGCAGCATGCACCTGTCATTATTCTGTATATTTTGAACTTTTTCAGTTCAAAATTTGGTTCAAACATCTTTTTCAGAACACGAAGCCCATCCACAGAAAATAACAACTGTTGGCCACAGGGTGGCCAGAGGAGACCCAAGCTGAGTACTATGGGGCATGGCTGCAGCCAGTCCACTCAGTAAGGTGTGAACTCTTAGCAGCGTGGACATGAGCCGTTTTGCAAAAACTGGCCTGTGGGTAAGGGTCTACACTACAGACCTCGTGAGAATGACTATGAGGTAAAGAAGGTCTGTTATTCCCCATTTTACAGAAGGGTGAAGACTGAATCAGCAAAAGAACGTACAGAGAGGATGTTGAAAGCAGATCTAGATCATGGGGAAAAAGCTCTCAGCACAGAACTGTTAGATAAAAACAAGTGTGGAGAGGAAATGGGACCCAAGCACTATCCTCACCACCATCTTCTTGTTTTCTCTCCACTCCTCTGGGCGAAACATGATGGGTTAGGCATGTTTTTGATACACCTAGTGGATCAGGCCCTTCTGGTAATGAAGTGACGTGCCATTTCTCAATCCCAAGGAGGCAGGCACCAAGCTGTTTAGTGCTATGAGGTCAGAAATGCTTCTGAGCACACCCAGAAGCAGAACTGGAGGTTCCTGGTGAACCTCAGCATTAGAAAAGATGAGTGTCACAATCTGAAGTCTCTTTTGACTCTAGGCTTCAGCGTGTAACTGCAGCTTTAGGACCATCACAGACATTGCCCTTATGGGTCAGTCCTGTGGTCACACAAGCAACCAACCTCAGGCTCACCAGATCATGAGCTACACCTCCCACCAGTTTTGTGCTCCCAGGCATGGCCAGCACTGAGGGGTTAAAGCAGCTCCCTGTCCCTGTGGGAAAAGAAGCACCTCTGATACCCTATGAAGGTGCTCGCACAGGGCTGTCACCAGCCTGCCAGAAGCGAGGTCAGAAGGCGGGGATGAAAATGGCCAACATCCATTGCTGTTGCAATTGTTCTGTTGGCTTCAGGCTGGGGCGTCTGATTCAGCAGTGCTGAGTCACAACAGTGTTTAATCTCATGTTGCCACATGTTATGAAACAGGCCTGATCCGTTGTTACAACGCTGATAATTGTAGCTGGATTTCAGTAGAAGTGAAGGAGATAGATAGATGCTCAGAATCACTGCGGTCTTAACACTGAAGTGAAAGTCAAAATGAGGACAGTAACTGTCCAACAACTATTGCAAGGCTCCAATACTGCCCTAAGTTTGCATATATCATGTACCTCTTTCTTCTTTTCTTTTTAATCTGGTAAATGATCTCTTTACTGAATTTTTTAAAAAGTACTTCCCTCACCTTTTGAAAATCCACTAGCTTCTCGGACTTTTACCAAAAGAAGAAGAGAGGAAGAAAAACTCCTAGGTAGCTCACTGCTAAGTTTTGAATTCGACATTCAGAAAAACAAATACATCCAAAAGATCTCTGCTTTATTGTTAGTCATTTGTACTAACCTGCAATTAAAAGGCTCAGCATTTGTTCTCATCTCTTTCTGAAATTACATTTTCCAGTTCCTAGGCCCTGGCTGCAGGCAGTGGATTTTTGAAGCAATCATGCCTTGATAATTAATGTTTAAAGATGAATGTTGCAACTTTTAACATAGTGTGTCGCTGAGTAAACATCCAGCAGTCCCTTGCAGTGAAAAAATATATAAAAACTACAAGGCTTTTACTGGAAACTGCAGGTTTTGCAGACATTATCCATGAAGCTCCCAGCTGACACGTTTGATTACCCCTTCCTGTATGTTCATGGATGTGGGATGCTGCCGTGCTTAAAAAAAAGCAGAAGAAAATAAGTACCGCATCTAATCCGTTCTTTGTGCCACTGACTCACCACCCCAGAAGGCTTGCTGGGAACGATGAGCTCATACCAAGAGGGAGAAGACAAACCTTTGACAAATCATCTCTAGTAATAACACAATCAATGCCATTTTGGATTTTTGCAAAAGGGCTGGAGGAGAGGGAGGACTCCTCCAGGAGGAGGAGGGGGAGAGGGAGGAGGGAAGCGGTAAAAATGAAAGAAAGAAGGGAAGAGTGTGATCAGAAACTCCCTTTCTCCTTCCTGTCCCTTCGTTTGTGCCCAGCTTGCATTTTCTTTGTAGATGTCACCACTTCTTTCCTCCGTTACTAACCCTGTCGGTCATACCTGTGATCTCAGCCCTTCTTCCATGGGGCTTGTGTGTGATGCCGAGTGTTCCTCAACTGCATTTCTGACTTCCTCCTGCCTGCACTTTTTGCTGCTCTAGAAATTAAAGCAGTGTATCGTCCCTTTCCAACAGAAATCTGTAGCATCAGGAAAGGCAAGTGGCAAGATCGGCAGTTTTGGTGTTCTGGAGAGGGGAATGGGTGGTCCGCATTGAGATTGCCTGCTTACTTCAGGTGTCTGACTTGGGCATTGCAATCCTGATTCAGCCCTTTAGGCAGACACACCTCGTGCCTAACATTTCCCAATCAGTTGTTGCAAGGCAGCTGCCTGTTCACCTGAGAGTCCCGAGCCAGGCGATAAAGAGTGGAAATGTGCTCACGCTATCTTGTGTGTGGTTTCTGTAAGCAGGGATGAGGGGGGTCACACTATGGCCCTGGGAGGGCGCTAGATGTGCCAGGGATCCTATATTGCCTTCCCGGCTCTCCCTAGCTATATCTCCTTCCTTCTGATCTCCATCTGACCTCTGAGTGCTGTTTTACCTATGCTGGGGTCTTTCCTGCTCCAGCAGGAGCCAGTGGCAAAATTCTCCAGCTGCTCAATTGGAAGAAGAACAGAATCCTATTTTGGGCTAGTTTTCCGTGTTTTTTGTTCTTTTCTGCCTTCCAGAAAAGAGAAATTCCCAATCTGACACACAACTGGCAGGTCTGCAAACCAAGTTCAGAGCAGGTGCTTTGGGCTTTGCTACTCTTTGATGTTCTTTCTGCTCAAAAGAAACCAAAACCCAAAGAGCTCCTGGAAGAGCTCCACATATCTGATTCTGCAATTAAGTATGAAAACAGAACCTCCCAAATCATCTTGCCTTTCTGGAAGTGAAGTTCAGGCTCTAAGAAGGATTAGTAAGAGAAACATTCAGCGCTAGTCATACTCATTTGGGTAATGGGCAAGTTTCTGCCTGCGCTCACTTCTAGTATTCATTATGAATGTGTATTAGCGACTTCCTAAGCAGTAATCTCAGCTGAATAATAAATGAAGTATTGCCTTCTGCTTCAATAATTTCCTGCTTTTAGCATTGTTTATATACCATCAACAGCATGCTGTTAACTGGGTGCCCAGTACTTGGCCCTTTTACTATCCATTGCTTTAGTTAGCTGCCCTGATTCCTGATGCTAAAAGAATTAAGCTAGCTTTTAGATGATTTTGCTGTACTGTGCAGTGATTTTGAATCTTTTCTTGGTTTGTGGACTCCCTTAAAAGTTTTCCAGTAAAGGTGCAGATGTCTTTGTGCTAAATTTAAGTCTGCTTAGAATAGCCCGCTTTTCTCTGCTGCTTTTCACAGATCCCTTAAAAAACAGCAGTCCACAGAACACTACTGCAGGATACAGGGTGCTTTGGTTATTTTTCAGGTTAAACATGACACAAATTGTTCAGCATTTTGCTAAACTGAAGTCTTACAGGGTCCTATGAAAAGGAAAATGTTCCGGGAGTAAAAGCAGTATGTTTTTCAAGAAGTGCTTAATCCTTAGCAGATCATGCAAATAGAGTGTAATAGAGAATCGAGGGCAGATAATGAAAAGATTTTGTTTGACCTCAGTGAATTCTCAAACAGGCCAAGAACATGTGCTTGCCATTGCTAACGACATTCATTTAGTAGGGTTTCCCTTACCAGATTGGGAATTTGTTTTCCTTCTCTGTTGTTGGTGCAGAAAAACTGAAACCACTCAAAGAGATCATGTGTGATCCACTGTGTTTAGAGATATGGAGTTGCCTTTGACTAGAAGCTAGCTCCCAATTCCGTGTTCAGCCATTTAGTTTTGGTCAAAAGAAACATCATCACCAGGCTTTTTAGCTGATGCCCTGAAACAGTGCATATTCATCCTCAGCACACCCTGCCTTCCTGGATGGAGTCTTCACTGCACACCTGTAAAGGAACCAACATCAGCAAACAAGAAGCAGCTGTTTCACATGCCGGCTCACATTGTGTGTGTGTACGTGCATGCCAGTGGGCATGTTTATTAAGCCTTTCTAAGTTTATATGTCTAAGGTAGCGAGTGTTTACCTTTCTTTTTCTCCTAGGCTCCACTCCCATTTTCTTGAAATCCTTGTCCCCGGATTTAACATGTCATTCCTACACTGCCTGCTCTGAAGTCTATGGACTTGGACTGGGCAGACTCCCAACAGCTTCAGCTCGGACTAGATTTGCACTGGTACGTTTAATCTAGAGGACACTTTGAAAGACATGCAGCTGTTGACTTCTAAGCCATTCCATGAGGTCCAGGGTTTGTAAAAAAGCAAGCAAAGACACAGAGCTATTTGCTCAGGAGCACAGTTGCCTAAGTGTCAGAGATGAGGGTAAAATTTAGGAGTCTAGCTTTCTACTTCCCCCAGAACAAAACGAATTTGCGTTCTTTCTTTTTGTTTTGTCTCTTCCGCTTTCTTCTCCCAACATCTTCGCTGTTGGAGGTAAAACGGCCAATGTGATTTATGCGCCTTTTCTTGTGCTGAAACCAACAATGAACGCTGTCGGTTTTTCTGAAGGAAAATCTTTCCCTCAAGGTGCCGTGTGCTGCAGTTTTCTCTCTGGGAGCGTGGGGTGGGGAAAAAAAGTTCCAACAGTGACCTTTTTGCTAGGTAACCTTTCCTTAAAATGCCAGCAACTGAGTTCCCACAAAGGCAAACAACAAATATTGAAAGAGGAATGTGAAGGACATTATGAAAGGGTAAAGCAAGAAAAAGGGATCTGCTCAGACAAGTTTTGCAGGAAAGGTGATGTAATATGTACTGCAGAAAATACTAGCAGTTGACATAACTTACTCTCTTTCTAAGTAGCTGTTGCTGCCAGCAAACTGGGAGAAACAAAACCTACAGGCAGGAATACAGTTGAGCAGATTGTTTTCTCCATTAGAAATACAGTAGATATAAACCTCATTTTCAAAAGATGTCATTGAGGTTTAAATGAATAGTCTCCTATTAATTAAGGCAGAGAAACTGGTAGATGAAAGTCCCATTTCTCTTGGGGCCATTTATGGTGATACATTAAATCTGGGGAGTGCTCAGGAGGCTGCTGCTGGGATACCATGGTACACAGTTTGGTTACAAGCTTGCAGGGCTATTCCTGTTTTAGCAAGGACTGAGGAAACGTTTTAAGGGCTATCTTGAAAATTACCTGGTTTTGTATTGACTAACTCTCACATACTTAAGCCTGGTTTCCTAAGGAAATAAGATTGAAATGACTCTTGTGTGTGTGAGAGAGTGTCCACATCCATGTGTGTATGTGGGTTTGGAACCTCCTTGCTCCTTGGTTACTATAACCAGATGTGACAGAGAGGCACATATTACAATTTTACACGTATTACAATATTGCACATATTACTCCCACATATTACAAATTGTGGGAGTAGGGGGCTGACTAATGAAGAGAGTCCCTCTTGATCTTCTCCATAGGGCAGAGGCTGCAGGGAGCTGTGCTCTCACTTGACCTTGGAGAACCCATGAGGCCCAAATCTGGGGAATCCCCCCCTACTTTTTTTTTTTTAATTCCATTTAATTCCCAGAGCCTGCTGGTTTAAAATTCTTGGCTGCAGCATTAATTGTTTTATCTTTAAAAACATTAGCTATGGTACGGTGTTCCTCCTGCAACATGTACAGCAAAATGCTGCATGTACCGAAATGGATAAACACAAGCTGCCATTAGAAGAATGAACATATTATATTCAGGTAAGCTAGTTCATAAAAAGTGGATGAACAGGCCAACAGGAAGTCACAGCATATACACTACTGTAGATTTATTCACTATTGCAAACACAGGAAGCGTGTGTAGGAGAAATGTCCATTAAAATTGTCTTTAGTTGTAGGACTGAAACACAATAGTTATTTGCTTTTCACAAATATTGCTGTCATTGTTCAGACATCTGGTAGACATGGTTCCAAGCAGAACAGTGTATGATTATTTTCATAAAGATGTTGTGAATGAGCTCACCTTGAGGTTGGACAAAGCTATAGGAGATCTTTATGTTGGCAGCTCCCTAATGTTTTTGATGGGATTACTGCTGTGTCAAAATGTCACGTGCTAATTTCATGCTTTACTGTGAAATGATTAGAAGTAGGACTGTCAGTACTACATATTGCCTTGGAGCGGGAAGGCAAGTGGCTCTGTTGAATCCTTAAGAATTGTTTGAATATTCGTTACCTCCCTCTATCTCCTACCCAGTCCTTTGCCTCTTTCCTTTTGGTGTAGGTGGAGTCTGGATCAGAGCTGTCAGGACAGCTTTTTAGCTGGATTGAGGCTACCAAGTGATAAGGATCTTGAACTGTTTTATAGGAGTGGCACCAAAAAGCCTGTTGTTATGCCAGGTTGCTGTAGAGGACAAATAACGTTCCCAGGTTCATCAGCTGCCTAAAAATCAAGCTGTAGGTATAGAGCTTCAAGCTAAATATGCTAAGTTAAATCTCAGAAGTCTGCTTCCACTGCATGACTGAGTTTAAAATAGTTATAATTATAGTCATCAGCCTATCATAAAATTATTTTAAATTGTACCAGGAAAAAAATAACTAGAGCATGGTGCTTTGTAGCTGACATTTCAATTTCTCTCCCTGTTGCGCTGAAGCTACAGAAGATGGGTGTCTTGCTCGGACACCTTCACACTGTTTTGACATTGGGTTGCATTTCCCAAAATCCCTCAGTTACAGCAATGCTGAGGTCAGAAAAGTGCAGTGAATCACTGGAAAAGCCCTACCCAGTGCCAAAAAACCATCTTGCTTCTTGACCGTGACAAAAGCTCAAGACTTCTTTGTGCAACTTCAATTTACATCATAAACTGGGAAGCACAGAAAAGTTCTCTGAAGCTAGCCAGTTACTTAAGAGAATAAAGTGGCACTCTCAGTTATTTTCACTAGGGAAGACAAACATCAGAAGGAGATATTACCTATCAGAGTGAAAAGTTACGCACACCTAGGCACCCCTTTCCCATTCCCACATTACCCCCCCCCCCCCCCCCCCCCCGTGCATACTTGCGCTTCTTTCTGTAAAAGCCCAGTTGTAGCTTGAAAGGCTCATGTCAAAAAGAAAGCTATCTAAGGACCTCGTGATGTGTTTCTTCTTTAAGAGCCTGAGTACAGTTGCTAAAAGTCTGAGAATAGTTACTGCTCTCATTTGAATTTCTTCCCTTCCCCACCCCCAAACAGCTTCAAATTGTATAGCAGGAAGCACGTTAAACATCAAGTCTGCGAGGAATGGGAAACAACGTCACGGGGCTGCAGCTCCAAGGGTTGCAGACAGCACACCTCTTCCTATTAAAAATCAGCCACTTTTTTGGGTTTCAAGCATGAACAGTCCATCAAAAAGCTACCTGAAATCCATTTTCTGGGTGATGGAATGCACGCCTGCCAAGTTTGCTTCCTATTAGGTTATTAACACTTTCTGCATCTGTAACTGCTGCTTATTGAAGGAAGGGCTTCTCTTCCTACCAGAACCCTGGGACTAATTAAAACATTGCCATTAATGTTTAATGAGCAAGTAGTTACTGACACCAGTAAACCCACTTAGACTCTCAGTCCCGTAAAGCACAAATGGCACGTACTGAATCACGGTTAATAAGCTGATTTGGGGAGAATTGCAGTCAGCAGAGCACAGCTTGTTGCCAAAGTGAAAAATGAGTGGTTGCGTTCTTCTTACTTTCCCCACCAGCCCGTGATATTACATATGCGAGCTAGTATTCATCTCTCAGCAAGGCACCCAGACCTTGCAGGGCCAGTTCTTTCTTCCAGTAAGGCCTTTGCATCATAAAAAGGCCCAGACAAAACATCCCCAGGGGAAAATCCTGTGCTTATAGGAACTTCCGAGCCAGGCTGCAGCACCACTGCTAGCCTAGCTGCTTGTCCTGGGCGCAGGAGAGTGGCCTGGTAGAAAGGAGCAGCCAGCACAAAATGAGAAGAATAAAAGAGACACCTGAGGGTGTAGCTCATGGGTCAGAATATAGAGAAAAGAGGAAAAGAGAAAATCTTGCTCCTGTTCTGTGCCATCTTTGGGCAGAGGAGCAGATCTGATAAGTCTGAGCTCTGTGTGTCTGTTAGCCAATTCTGCTATCTTGTTGATTGTACATCTGCACAGTAAGCTCTCTGATCCTGTTGTCTCTTGTACCGAGTTATACTTTACTTAAAGTGACTGGATTTACACTGAAAAAGTGTTACATGAGGGGAATAGGGTTGAGAGAGTGTGGGTCCTCACTGCTAATACTATAAAGCTTAAAATAAAATTATTTCAGGCCATTTCACAGTGGATTTACAGAGGAAATGGTGAGAGAAGTGAACAATGCATTTTATTCCAAATATTTTGTGTAAGTAAGATTAAATACACATCTGAACACTGTCACTTTGAGGTACATTCCTAGTCTGGCTTTGCTTTTGCTTATAGTGGTATAAATCAAGAGTAACTCTACTGAAGTCAGTAAAGTCATTACCTTATGCAAAAATCAAAAAAGAGAACAGGTCTTGCTTTTTAGCTCTACCAGAAGTCCCATTCAGTTCAGAACAAATACAGCAAACTCTGAAGTGCAGTGCAAGAACAGAGCCAATTGGTAAATCTGTGCCCCAAGTTCAGTACAGTTCTCGAGCTAAATTTTCATCTGAGTAAACTTGAAAACTGCAGCACTAAATCTCCTTTTCCTGCAGTACAATCTAGTTTCTTTTCCCCACAAGGAATTATATTTTCCTTTTTGCAAACAGAGACCACATGAGACACATGGTTTGACTTCTGAGGAAAAACCTCGAAGATCATGGCTTATATGTATTTAAAAAAAAAAAAAAAACTCAAAAACAACAACCCACAAACTCATGTTCTGAAGTTAAGTGCAGTTTTTAGGTCTATCTACTAGTTTTCTGTGTACTGGAAAACCATGGCCTTAAAGGGGAAAGACAATTGTGATAAGTCATTAAAAACAAGTTAGCTAGTAAAGTCGTTTTTCCATTCTGAAGGTGGCTTGTCATACGTTAGTGAAATGAACTAGTCACATAGCACACCTTTCACCACTTCGAAAGGCTGGACTTTCCCATGTGTAATAGGAGCAGCTCTGCATATTCCTCCAATAAGAGGAGTATCCACTCCTTTTTGTACATACACTGCTATCACTCCACAGTTTCTGATTATGTTTTATTCGTATGCAATCATAAATCACTCACAAATCAGTCCTAGGCCTAAAACTAACCGGACCAGTTCATGTTTCTGGAGCGAGCTATTCAATTTGCACCGCTCTCCAGATTAAAACATTCCTTGTTACTAGCTAAGTGATGTTCAGCAGGGAAAGATGACATCATGCCATTTTAGGAGGTATGTGTTTGGGGAAGGGAGGAAGACAGCAAAGCGAGAAAGGAAAGGCCCATTTAAATGCATTTGCTCTTGGCCCACTCACCAGAACAAGGTGAGCTGAGCAACAGCTGCCCCGTTCACCCTCTGATGTGGCGCTCTGCTTTAGTCTCTGCCAGTGAGGAAGAGAGGCCCCTCGCTTGCAGTCTCCCTTTGATCAGGAGTAGCAAATTTTAGAGACGCAAAAGGTGCTCTCCAACACCTTGCAGCACTGTAAGGTGCTGCCACCCCAGCAAACACGCAGAGTTTGCAGTGGGAAGGAATGAAATGCATGTGGAGTCAGGACAGGCATCCTTACATCTGGCAAATTAATAGGAACAAAGCAGGAGTTCAGGAACTATGTATTGCTGCTGCTTCAGTCACTACAAGTAATGTTCCCATCTCTTTTGTGTCAGGGAGGGAGGGTTGTGACACAAATAAATATACTTGAAGTATCACTCAATGACTTCTGTTTTGTACCACTGGCATTGGGATCTCAGGAGGGATGCCAAGAACTATCGTGAAAGGACTTGTCATGTGCAAAAGCAAGCTAGAGAAGTTTGGATGCCTGAATTTTGACGTTTATTTTCAGTGCAGACTATTGAGGCTGTGGTGGTTTCTGGGGTTATAAATACGTTTTTCAGTCTGATTGGCCAAGTCATTCTCCTGCATAGGATGAAAACAAATATGTAAAGGGGTGCTAAGGGCCAGGAGCTTTGCAATGCCACTTACTGGTGCTACAAGCTGCAATGCTTAGTTCTGGGCATAGACAAAAGTCCCAAACTCTGGGGCTGCACTGTGATCACACTGAGGGGAAAAACATGCTAAGAAATGACCAATATGGACTTAACGCAGTGCTGGGCAACAGAAAAAGTTAGAAGACTAGTTAAGTACAAGGCTTAATACTGCCTTTTCTCAGGACTTCACCGTCTTGGAGCAGTTTTCCATCAACAGGAATAGGAAGATGGCAACGCAAGTTGGTAATTTCTTTTTCAGGTATATTTAGCAAAAGGGCAGGATAGAGGAGGTTGAAGCTTTCATTAACTTTAATACTAAGCCAAGTTCAAGCAAAGGTGCAGTACTTGCAAACCATACCTGGCACACTAAGACAACCGTAACAAGCAAGATACAAAAGTACAATTACAGCTGTAAAGTGGAAGTGGTGAGTTTGTGCCTTTGCTGTACTGCAAATAAAGCGTATTGCCAAGTTGTGATGATGGCATTTTTTCATACTCTGCAGCAAACAACCCGATTATCAAACAATAAGGCCTTCATCTTTTGAGGGCGCCCTTAGAAGCAGAGGAGGAGCTCTTTTCACATCTTGCACTATTCTTCCTCTGCTTCTAATAACACAAGTGCTTGCAGCTGGAGAGCTCTATGCTGAAGTGTCTGGTTTCTTTAATGTAGACCTCAGAGAAGCAATGCTAGGGTTAACGTTGTTTTGCCCAAGCATATACAAGTGTATTGCAGAAGGCACTATGCAAATAATGTTCACAGAGTTTATAATTTCCTGTTCAAACAGCAAAGAAAAGAAGGTCATTGATTTAAACCAGAGAATACAAATGATTTCCTGCCCACAATGCTGCCAAATGCTTGGAGTTATTGATTTTTTTTCCTCCCTGCTGCTAACCAAACACTTCTGGTCCTGTCATGGGCATCATCAGCTTATTGACTAAGTAAACATAACCCATTAAGCTGAAAATTTTTAAAATAATAGAAAATTATAGTGGCTATAGTAACAAAACATTTACACTCCAAAAAAATAAAGATAAAAAAGCAGGGGGAAAACAATTCCTGAAGTTAATTAACTTTTATGTAGATTCAAGTTTCTGGAATTTGGGTTTGTATCCAAAAGAGAGAGAAAGGAACAAATTGAAAGAAGACTGAAAAAAACACTTTCCTAAAGGTGCCAAAAAGAGGAGACTGCAGAGAAATAGATACTTGAAATTTTGAGACTCTGAGAAAAACAAATATTGCAAAATAGAGGTTGAAAGGGTAAAAAGATGTGACAGCAAAAGATGTGACAGCAACATGGTAAAGGCATGTGTTTATTTATTTATTTATTTTTAGCAGCAGGAGGTCTCTGCTGTTGTCTGAATAATTTTTTTCAAGCCAGCGCTGAGCACAGCTGATGCCTGGCCTTGGAACATGCCGTTTTGAAGATCACGCGTACGGTATTAATAAACGTAGAACAATACTTGCTGTCAAGTTGGTTACAAGGCGGTGGTTCACTGAAGGGGGTCTGACAATGTCAAAAAGCATTAGACCAGAGCCAGCAAATGCTTTATATGCTTCAGCTGAAACCAAAAGATGAATTGATGCCCTGGATCTGACTTTAAGGCATCTGTCTGCTCTAGAGAGCGTGTGTTTGTTTGAAGAAGCAGGGAAACAAGTTGCTTCTCTCTCCTCCTTCAACCATCTGCCATAGCTCTGGAGGCAAGGAGCAAGATGTGGCAGAACAAATCGCTGTGCGGTGTAAGTGGCTAGAGATGCCTTGCGGATGGAAAAGTCTTCAAAAGTAGGAGAATGCCCTCAGAACATGCTCAGAAGAAACTCCCTCCAGAGGAGTGTGGCCTCACTGGCAGAAGCCCAGGCCAGAGGAGGTTGTCCCAACAGGGCACCTCTACCAGGCTGGGACACCTGGGAAAGGGCTTCCTTTCCCCGGCTCTCTGTTGCAGATCAGGCTACCGGCTTCCCCTGCGGAGAGCCTCGCAACCCGATGTTGAAAACTATGGCAGCTAGCTGTTAGAGAAGAGCTGGGCAGAAGAGGCTCTGGGAAGAGGTAAACAAGCAGATTATAAAGTGATGAAAAATAAGCATATCAGTCTTCTATGGTGACTTGCAAGAAGGTGTGACCGTTTCCTCCACCCCCTCACTCTCATGCCTGTTGTCTGAAGAATACTATTAAGGCAGGTAGTCACAGATTATTAATGACTTGTTAACAGCTTCTTTAATTCTCTAATAAGTGCCAACTGTGGCTGCTATAATTATTCTGTTAGTCCTGCAACACACCCTATGCCAGGCTGCAAAATACATTTTTTTCTGGAACATGTTGTTGTATCTCTTCACATGCATGTGTCACACGTGGACAATTTTGCATCTAAGTGAAATTACATCTTAGGATGTCAAAGCATTTCATAGCCATTAAATGTCACTGTTTTCCAGCAAAGTAAGAAGAAGGAAGTGTTTAGTCACTCATTTTTATATGTGTGAATTGAGACACCCGAAGTTTATGGTTTTAGCCACAGTGACATAGTGAGTCAGTCCCCGAGCAGCTTTGACACCTGGAGCAGTGTCTTCCACTTTGCCCACACTGGCATCACATGAGCTGCAAAAGGCACAGGTAGATTGAAAAACACACAGAACAGGGCCTTTTCTATCTCAGCTGAAGTCTCTGGCAGTAACGTTTTATAAAAGTGACGGCATCTCTTTATCACCCTTCCTAATTCCCAGTAAGAGAGAGAGCCAAGTAGCACATGATGGGAAAAGAAAACAAAAATGTATGGAAAAATTTGTCTCCTGTGGTCAAAGGCAGTCTTTCCAGTACAGTCTTCAATTTAGGGAGTTTGCGGGCATGGATCCCTTCCAGTATCGTTAACAGCAGTGATTCCCAGCTAACTGGTCCCATTTTCTTTTCTTTGTAGAAAACTTCTCATGAATGTGACATTTGTCAGATTTCATTATATTTAGCCCTTGGTAATCTAGTGTCTGATGAATAAACATTTACAACTCCACAAACAAAAATTTAAAGGTTATTGTAGCCATCCATAAGTGTATGAGGAAATAACAAATGTTATTAGCACTCCTGAAAGCTACTGGTGAGGGTGTGTCTTAAAAATGCCATAAAGCAGCCTAATTTCCAAAGATCCCAGCACTTCTATGAAACAATGGTCCTATAAAGGTACTGCCAGTTGATCGTGTATAAACCATGCAATGTCTTGAAAAATCCCACCCATCAGCAGTATGCAAAAACGTGGTTTGTGCTTTTGTGCTCACCTCTGGGACTGCAGCACCCGGTTGTCAGGCAAAGCCCCATGGGGTAGCTCTATAGCAAAGAATATATATGTCTCCCTATACCTCAAGGTGAGTTTGCTGTAGGAAACGGTCCTGGAGGCTTGCTGAATCTTCCTAGACTGGGATGTTTTAGCCTAACAGAGAGGCTGGTGCCGGTGCATAGGGAACGGCCCTGGTCTCTGGAGCCCAAGTTCTCAGCCTGGCACAAACTCCCTGTGAAGTCAGCCAGTGTTCTTCTGCCGCAGTTTTTTTTTTTTGGGGGGGGGGAGGGGGGAGGAACTGGTATCCCTGACTTCCCATGGATTTCAGGGTTTCACAGCACACAGTGGTGGAAGTTATAGAAGGAGCTAAGATTCGGTGAGTACAATAAAGAGGTCATTTAAACCATTAAAAAGGAGAGATTTTTCCCTCAATTTTCCCAACACGTGTTCTGTGGAGGAAAATATGGATTGCAGTCAGCTGTTCTCTCAAATCTTCTTGCCTTGACTCATCTGTTGGATGAGAAGTTGATTCACACCCAACTGTCTTGTGAGTGTCCAACATACCTTTTTATTTTTTCCTATGAGGGGATGGATAAAGCATAGCCATTCACTAGACTGAGTTAAAGGTCTGACTCCCGATGCTGCACGTACAAACCGCACCACTTCCGTCACCCTTTTGCTCTCCATCTTTGTGTCACACAGCTCAGTGCACAAGTTAACCAAGTTGAATGGAATGGAAACCTTTAAGTACAGTGAGAAGTTTTTTTTCTTCCCTTTTTTAAGTGGTTCCCACCATAACTTACTTTTTTTCTTTTTTCCCCTCAGAATAGAACTTTTCTAGGTCAGAATCCCTGCTGATCTCGTGCTGTTTTTGGTGTTCAACACTTATTAAAAAGTCACAGGTATTTGAGGCTATTTTTTCCCCAGATCTTAATTTACATTAGCAGCTTTAGCTGATACTGAACCAGCTCTGCTCATGTGGGCAAGGACCAGGTTCTGGAAACAATCCAGGTGTCCAAGATGTTTGAAAGTAATTAGTTTTTCTCAAAGCCTTAGATTTTCAGTGTTGCTCTGATGTATTTCAAAGGGACTTGACCTTCAGAAGAAGGGCAGGGTCAGTATTTCATGAAGAGGCTCTTCTAGTGGAGCGTGAAGAAAGGAGCCTGAAATAAACTTACTGCTTCTGAGCATCTTGGAGGGATTGCGGATAGCATTTTATTTGTTTTTGCTTCTCAGTAGGAAGAATGAGTAAGAGAAAGGTGTCTGTAATGTGACAAAAATCTGTGCTGCTCTAATACTATGTAATAAATAGCATTACACCAACAGTATGTTTGGCCTTAGGGCTGCAAACCTTCCCCTCTCCCCTGCTATTTTTAAAAAGTTTTGTAAATCAGACTCCAAGCTGATCACAGCAGAGTGGATCACATCTTTTACTCCCCTCATTTCAGGAAGCAGAGGCATTGCGAGGGAACAGGCATCATATGATTTACACTATGTTCCTGCTGTATATATTTTTTTCCGGTGACAGCCTCCCCTGGCATTCAGTTCCTTCAGGTTGCTGTCCTACTGCATGACTACTCGATGCATGCACGTAGATCATATTATTGAGGTTAATAAGACTACAGATAGGCATAAGTCTTATTAGGATTGCAGTTCGGGACTGTAAACTTCTAGGCAGGGACTAACTTTTAATGTAGCTACGTACAGGTCCTAGCCCAGTGATGCCTGCAGTACTCCTATGAACTTTTGTGACAATTTTCTTTTCTCTTTACCTGGTAAAACTTGACCTTTTTACCAAGAGAGATACTATAGACTTCTGAATTTTGTCCCCCACCCTCTCAGGATTTGCTGAGGTGAATTAAAGCTATGTGAGTCATGGGTTTTAGCTTTGAGGAACTTGTCCATGTCTTTGGCATGATTAATGTAGTAAACACAAATAAATGGCCAGACGCTGGAGCTGACAGCGTAGTAGCTGCTGTTGCATACAAGGCATTGCAAACTCTCTGATCTTTCCCTCAGAAAAGTTTTGGTACTCTCCCCTGATGACTTACCTTGCAGGTTGAGTGAACCTATTCTAGGAAACTATGCTCAGAAAACATACACCACACTATGAAGAGGTCTCTATCTTGACAGTCCACTTCTGCTGAGCGCCTTTAGCACAGGCTGTTCTTTCCTTTCCTCCTGGCCACGCGAGGCAGCTGGAGGAATGAATGCATTTGCTGTTTTCTTTATGGGACTCTCTTGTTTTAATGTGGCAATTTGGAAGCTAGTGTGACGCAGGCTGCAGGGAGGCCCTGATACAGAGTGGAGCAACTCTTTTGAACCCTGGATTGCAGCTCCAGTGACCTCACTCGCAGTGGCAGGGAAGCCAAAAAGCTGTGCCATAGGTTTCTCAGGTAAACGACTCACTGTTAAAAGTATAAATATCACTGGCCTTTTTTTCCCCCCCTCTAACTTGGATGCAACATTTTCATTTATCCTACTTATGACTTCTTACTCTTTAAATCCTTTGCAGTTCACCTTTCAAACACAAAAAGGTGGTGAATTTTCCACCTCCCCACCATGGTGTCCAATTACAGAAGCATACAATTAGGGATGTTAATGACAGATTATTCGGCATTAACCTATAATACCATGCTCTAATAACAGCAAAAATGGGTCACACTGTAGGTATAATTATCCTGCTTCTCGAATAACACACCCAGTTTCATGTCTCTTTTCTGCAATATCCCTTATGTTTCAGTACAAAACATAGGTAGCTACATTTGTCCTCAAGAAGCACCTGGGATGTAGTGTTGAACTGGCTGCTGCATAAGCCCAGCCTTTGAAAACACTACGAACTGAGATACAGCGTCGATGAGACTTGGGAGAAATGCAAAAAAGATGCAAGACCCTTCATTATCTTCATTATCTGCGGTTAGGAAGACAAAATCCTTATTCCAGCCTGCTAAACTGAGGCACGATAGCTCCTTGGACATTGCGAGAGGTGCCCTACCATTTCTGTTGGCACAGTGGTGGTCAGCATGGGGGAAACACGGGCACGGGACAGTGCACGAATCAGTATGGGAAGGGGATGAGCCGAGGAGTGAAGGTGGGCAGGCAGGAGGAAAGGAAACAAAGTGCAGGTGAGCCCATTGGAGGAGACTCGATAGTTGGAAAGCACGTGGGGAGGTAGACTGTGACAGTGGCACACAGAAGATGTATGAAGATATGTATAGATATCCAAACGTGCAAATGAGAGCACCCAAAAGAGAAGAGAAAGGAAAAGAAACTAAAAAATCTGCAGGCACCATGTTACGCTTCTGTACTGAGCGTTGTAGCACGTGGCCGCAGGAGCTGTGATACAACTACCTGAATAAAGTTGCTGTTTAGAGTCCTTAATCACTCTATTGACCCCTTTCACGTCCCTTGTTAATTAGCTAGCAGCAAAGGCAGAAAATAAATGTACCACAGTTTTCTGGCCTACTAGTAATCCTCCTCTCAAACAAGTATTTGTCCCTTCAAAGCATTTTAACTAGGATAAATTACACCTTTTTAGGAACCAGTCCACAAGGAGACCCTTGAAGGACCGTTTCCAAGCAGGTAGAAAAGATGTTTTACCTTCCTAAATAGCAAAATCCTCCTGAGAGCAGCTGGAGGAGAATCACTGAGGGAAAAAGCATTACTCCTACTTTTCTTTTGACTGTAAATTAAGCAAATTACCTTTTTGTCTTTCCACTTTTCTGCTGAGCTTTTGGTGAAGGCACATAGTACATGCAAAGTCTTTGGTATTTCTGCTATTTTGGCGCTGACAGGGGGCACAATTTGTGCTGTTACTTCTTAGAAGTGTGGTAACTAGCATGCTCAAGCTCTTTCCTTGAAAAAAGGGAAAATAATATGATGAAATGATGATCCTATCAAAAAAGTTCTGCTGTGCTGCCGTCTCTTTGGTGACAGTACCAAAGAAGAAGATATTTTATGCACAGTGTCAACAGGCTGTCTCTACAATTTTGTCCTGGCATGTTATTAGTAGAGAAATTGGCTCAAACCCAGGTGCCTTATGGATATTAGGAGATCAATGGATGGGTTGTATCTATTCATCTGAGTAAGCCAAACAGCAAGAATGTGAAATACAAGTGTTTACTTGTGTGCAGTTTCCCTGGCATTACCCTCATCTTCTAAGGCTTCCACACCTACGTGGGTGGTTTTCCTAAAAGCTGAATCCGGGGCTGACTCAAATCCCACTAGCCCAAGTGAGAGTTTAGTTGCAGAAAGGTTTTTGGAGGCTCCCAAGACAGTAGTCCCAGTCTTAAAGTTAGATGCTTAGATCCAAGTTCAGGCATCCCAGTAAGTTATCTGAACTTAATTGTGTAGTCTTTTGCCATGCATATTTAGTGCAAGGGTCATGCTGACACCTCAGAACTGCAGTGGTTTAAAGGCCTATATTAGTGGCCTGTCAGTATATTGTCTTGGCCAGGTGCATAGTCAGTGGCCTAAACTGAGATAATCAGCAGTGCTCACAGTGGATTTGCATCGATCAAGCAGCTTCTCTCTGAATTTAGTGCAATCTTACTGTTTACTGTTGGGGCTGCCATAGCACCTGGAAGCTGGAGGTGCTGCTGGAATTTGGTAGTGCTGGAAGGAGGAGGAAATGCCTTCCCTGGAGAACCTGCAGCCCTGGTTTCTTGCTCCGGTGGCTGCAGTTTAAGGCAAGTAAAATGAAAGCTTGTAGCTTTGGGAAAATGCCCTTTAGTTTGTTGCCACCCTGCCTTTGGTGGAGGAGCCCAAGACCGACCTGTAGTGCCAGCAGAAAAAAAATGACCTGCATGAACTGTCGAGATTAGAACATATCTGAATTTGCTGAAAATAGGGAGAATCTCCAAAGCCTAGTCTATTTTTAGAAGATCCTCTGTGGAGAAAACAAAGTCTAATTAGAAGCAGACGTTTTTGTTGCAGCAACCTACCATTTCACATGTGACCCTGGGAGTCTTCCACCTCTCCGGGTTTGTTAAATCTCATTGTTAACTGTCTGAGTCCTGCTTAACTTCAAAGCCAGGCCTAAATACTACCTTTTCCAGTCATATCTTCCTGTTTTCAAGACATGAGATGAACATTGCCCTTATTAGGAAGTTCTGATCTTTAATGCTCTCTTTTAGAGAGCGTTAGTTATAATGATTCTCTTCTTTTGATAATGAGGCTCTTCTTTTGATAACTGTGGGATTAGTGGGTTTGTGTCTGCTGATCTCCACCAAGGCTTCTTATGGCTGTGAAAAGCATGGGGAAAAATAGCTTTTTGCAGAACAATTTAGCTTGGAAATTTTAGCTTGGAATGTTTTTTAAATTATCACTTGTGAAGAAATCTGTTTTTCCAAAAGTTGACTTGCATACTTTTTAGTGGTATAACAGGTTCTGAGGAGAGATCTCTGTCACAGATAGCAATTTGAGCTTCCCTTATTAAGACGCAATTACATCTTGTATTTATAAGGTTCTCCTAAATGCATTGTGTTACAATTAGTCCCTTTGTAGCAAATGATGTTTTAGGTTTTTTCCCCTTCCTTTTAATACCCTCTAAGCTTTATCAGTAATTTTCAGGAAGTCTCAGTAATTTTCAGAAAGCTTCAGGACATGAGGGTCTCTCGACATGTCTTTGCTCCCCTTCCCTAGCGTGCCAGCTCCTCAGCATGGCAGCCAAGCAGCAGGTGGGAGCAGCTGTCGGCCAGAGGGTAAAGACCCCAATGATGAATCCTTTCAACAATTTCCCACTAAGTTTTGGGCTTCCACAAGCTTACGCCATTAGTATCTTCTGTGTCATCACTCAGAAAGTCATCAGCTGTTGCACGTGGAGGGATGTTGAAGGAGTTGAATGCACTGTCTGGACATCTGTGCCACAAGGGACCACGATGGCAGGGCAGAGGTGCTGCAGACCCCACTGCAAGGGATACAGTGGGCTCCAAGGACATCTGTACACTTGCTTTTGGAAGCTGATAGGGATTTGTGGTAGTAAAGAAAAGGTTTATCAAGTCTTTGGAGACTTGTTAAAATCTATAGCTCTGAACCTCTTCCCACAACACGCTGTCATAGGAATAGGTCAGAAAAACAGTGGAGAAACAAGTGGGAGGAGAGTGCAGAAGTGAAAGGGCTACTCTGGAGGTGGGGAAGCGTGGTCCACGGGCTTCCAGGAAGGCTGAAAGCAAGTAATGGAGATATTCTGCCTGTTAAGGTGGTGACGACCTTCACAAGGGTTCAGTGCAAATTAGGCCTTTCCAGCACTGGGTGACTAAACGTGCACCCCAGGCCTCCGCTTGGCCACCTTGCAAGGGCTTGGGCCAGGCAGGTGCACAGGAGAGCTACCAGTCACCATTTCTCCATGGCCAAACCTCAGTCCCAATGTCCTTGTTCTGAGATGTCGTCATGAGGGAGCTTGTGGCTGGTGACCCTCTTGCTCTTCCACATTCGCGAAGCAACTCGTCTGTGCTCGTGTGGGCTGAGATGTATCACAAGGCAGTGATTAAATGGGTGCGAGCACGCGATGAACTGGCAAGAAGTTCCTCTTCCTTTCCATCAGGCTTCTTTGAGTGCAACCAAACCATGAAACCAAGAGAAGCTCAAACCTGCGGACGGCCAATTGCACATCCTCTAATTTCAGCCCTTCATTAGGCACTTCCCTTCAGCCCTGTTGAAAAGCTCCTCGCTGGAGCTAGGGCTGCCTATCTTTGCACTTTTACTCAGCCAACTGTCAGCAGCACCCCGTAGGCCCAGACATTTGTGTTCAATTACCTTGAATTTCATCACAAAAAAAGCAAATTTTGCCTGGCAGTTTTAGGCTACAGCTTTGAAAGGGGCAGAACAAATGCCTCGGGTCACAGCCTGTTATGTCTGATCAGCTCGCCAGATTTATGACCTTTTTTCCTGTTATGTGATGTTGGCGTTGGGCATGTTTCTAGCTTTATTCTGCATTCAGTAGAGCAATCAGTGTCAGAGCAGTTGGTCAACACCCCGAGCTAGATGTGTCTTGCTCCTTGCAAGATATATTTTACAGGAAACTCAATTCTTAATCAGATTATGCGCTTTGAGGGAAAAAAAAAGTTGTAGATTGCTTTTTAAAGAGAGTTAAAAACACAAGCCAGCAAACGGAAAGCTTTAATGTCCTTGTGAATCGACTACCACCGTTGCTCTACAAAAACACTACTTCTACTTCCTCTGCTGCAACTTCTCACGCTATATAAGTTCCCCAGGGAAGAAGAAAACCCAGCAGAGAAGCAGATCAGGAGGGAGAAGAAATGGAGGCTGGTTGTACAGATGGCACAATTTGAGGATTTGGGGCATAATATAGACACAATGTCTGTATTTCTGTAGGTTGTTACCAGTATTAGCTACTGATAAGTTTTCCTAAAAAACAGCAAACCCAAACACAAAGAGCTCTTAAATTAAGTGAACTAAGGAACAAAGAAAGCCTTCAACTATGCTTTATAATTGAAAACTAGTACCAATGAGGCAACAGATGAAAGTTATATCTGGGTTACAGCCACCATTTCCCTCAGGCTAGAGCAAGTAGGAGATGAAATATGGATATTTTGGCAAACAGGTGAGCTGAGGTAGGTTGCGAGTACCACACTGACCCAGCGAATCATGGGAAGGAGTCCTGACATTGCCTGTCCACCCTCTCTAAACTGTGGTTCGCAGCTGAGCAATACCTGAATAATGCATATTTGAGGAATACTAGGGGCGATTTTCGCAACAGGACTCAAATGGCCCTGCCTAGGTCATATTTCTGTAACTGGTTAGGCACTGTGCTTTGTTAAGGAGCTTGTGCTAAGCAGAACGCTTGTGTCACGTCATCGGGGTATGAAGATTTCGTTTGGAAGCCTTTGGGATCAGAAGTCCCATACGGTTTCCCCAAGCATTCAGATATCTGTGTTCCTACATCAAAAAGTCTTTTGTTGGCTTTTCAGCTTTTTAAAATGCTGTCAAGACCATTCCTCCCCGTCGTCCCTGTTGTGAGAGAAGTTCAATGTAAGCAAATACTTGGGTGCTCGGTCAAGTCCTGTCCTGCCACAGCCAGGCCTGAAGCAATATCCTGCTCTCACTGACGGCTCTTACTAACGTGCTACGGGCAGGAGCTTTAGATAGGGCTCTTTTGGTCCTATGGCCTCACCATTACCCAAACCACGGACGTGTTTACTAGATTGACTTTCTTGGAGGTATTTCTTACTCTGCTGCACCGTTCACTGAGATTCCACAATAATGACTCATTAAAAGGGCAAGTCGGGGGGGTGGTGGTGTAGGAAGGAAGAAAATACAGAGGAAAATAGGTTTGCAAGAACCTTCCTGTTTATCCATGGCTCAGGGAAAAAAACCAAAAACCAAAAGAGAATACGCACACCCTGGCTACATTATCTTTGCTGGCATAGCACTAGCTTGGCTCTGCAGGTTGAGACTTCAGGCCAAATTCACCCCTGCCGCAAGCGTGTTTACTTTAGAGGAGTTTACTCGAAAGAGAAATGTGGCCCCTCGAGCCTGGATGCCGGCAGCGTGCTCGCGAGCGCGCACGGGGAACCCCGGGAGCAACGCGCCCCGTCGCTGGCTCTCCGCCACTCCGGCGAGGTTGTTTGCTTCTCGGCAATTAGCAAAGTGGTGGCATCGCTAGAAGGAGCGAATAGACGTAGTCAGCCCTGCGGAGTCTCCAGTTTGCTCTGTGCTCAGCACAGGTCCTTCCGGGTGCGCCGTGGGGCCCTGGCGAGAGCGAGCCCGATTACTGCACCCTGCACCCCTTGGCTGGGGCGGTGGAAAGGGCTTTTAGGAAAGAGGAGGGGGGAAATAATGCTTTGTCTTTCTTCTTCTATAACAAATGTCTCTCCTTTTTGTTTTCAGGGAGGAAAAATGCCAGCTTCTTTAAGGAAACTGCAGCAAATGGCTATTTTTATGGGAGTGTTCAGTGGTGGGGGATGTGTAGTTATGTACACTCTTATGCAAAGTAAGTCTCCTTGCTGTTAGCAACCTTATTTCTCCTCTGCCCCTTTCATTTGCTTTTGTGCAGTGGAAAAATAATAATGTTTTAAGATCTGAAAAGCATGCAAAGCTAAGGGAAGTGTGGCTGATCTTCAGGGACCTGCACGTGTAGGTTCTGCTTTATTTAACCCCAGGGCTGATTCTCTCTAAAGCACTGCTGCACTCATTTCCCGAGGTGGGTGTTACACAGAGGGCTGACTGCTGTGGTCAGGGGAAAATCTCATTTCGGGGAGGTTTCCTGGGGGACTGGGGGGAGGTGGGAAATAAAAGATTGGGCAGTCATGTAGGGTTAGCTTCTTATTGAGATTTTACAAGCGGGCAGGAGAAGAAAACCACATAAAGGAGGTATCTGTGAGCACGTGTTAAAGCCTAGGGCTTTTATCGGCATATCTCTTTGTGGTGCTGGCCCTGAAACACAACTCACCAGTGAGGTGCGAAGGCACCATTAATTTGCCCAGAAGACAACGAAGGGCAGTAAAGAGCAACCAGCATGGAAGAGAACAGGACAAAGAGAGACAACCTAGACAGATAATGCTGCCTTTTATAGACAGATCTAATTGCTACAAGTCTTTGGCTGAGAATTCGAACTATTAGTCTAAGTGATGGTTTTTTTTTTTCTCAAATGGTTTCTAGTTGTTAAGAATCAGACCAGAAACAGGCTTTGCCTCTCTCTCTCTGGGGGTGTTGTAGGGCCTCTTGGCCCTTTGCCTCTCCTTGCTGGTACTATCAGAAGTTACTGCTTTTCACCTACCTTTATATCAGACAAAGCTGCCAGAAAAGTGTAGCCAAGCCTGTTCCTCAGGCCCTCAGATTAGATGTGAAACCTCCTCTTCATTTTACACGTATTAATAACAAATCAGACAAGGCTGGAAAGCAGGCCTTAATTTCAGGCAGCTCGTGCCCTCAAGCTCTGGAGTATATGACAGATATATGATCCTCTTATGCTTTTAAATATTGAATCTGGCTTTAACAAGGACATTAGCATTTTTTTAATTTTCCGTTGCAGCACTGTGATCTAGCAGTCTCTGAAAATATTCCACCCCCTGTGCTAATGAAAGTAAAACAGCTCTTTCCCCAAATCACTTAGCTGTATAGTCAAGTGACTCAACGTGATGGCCAGTTCTTTTTAAAAAAACGTCTTGCCCTGCTGCACTATTGATGGCCATGGAGTATCTCTCTGGGGACGTCCTTTTCTAGCAACCAACGGATCGGGATGCTGCCGGGCAGCAAACCAGCGTGGCCTCCTCCCCCTGGTCTCGGAGGCATCTTCTCCCAAGGGGTTCAAGCACCAGCTCCGTTCGTCACTTTTATGTTTCTGAGACGCTCGTGCAATTGGGGAAAAGAGGCGCATTTCAGACTGGGAGCGCGGGGGAAGGCAAGGGGCGAGTAGCCGCAGTGCAGGGTTCAGCTCTGGGTGTCTCAGCTGTACTGGGACTCGCGAGGAGCAAGCGCAGCAGTGGGAGTAGGGGCAGAGGGGGGCTTCCCTCCCCTTCCTTCACGCTGAAAGGGTTTGTATGCACACAGTCCCTCTAAAAGCTGGTACAAACACTCAGGTAGTCACATTTCTACTCTCCGTCTTCACCTCCACTCCTGCTTTATGGCAGCAGTCTCCCTAGCCAACACCACTATTCTTTCAGCTTTCCTACCAAAAACATGCAGACAAACAGATTAATTGGGCAGTTTACAGGCCAATACTTGGGCCAAGACACTAAGAAGGTACCGGTGTCTGCTGGGAACAGCTGAAAAGGGGCACTGGGAAACTAGCACCAGTTTCTCCTCCAGCCTGGAGGAGAGGCACAACACACTTAACGTTGCCTGGTGGCTGCATGCCGCAGTCCGCAGGCGCTGTGGTGCCCTGTGATCGCCCCAGGGTGCTGGAGCCAAGGAGGACCAGCACCGATGCAGCGCAGCAAAACTGCTGGTGGGCCAACTGGGTGCTGCCTGCTCGCAAGGGAAGCCTCTAATTCGGGACAGTGGGCAGCTCTGAGAGCAACACAAGAGGGGCAAGACCAGGAAAGGGATCCAAGCCCTTGTTTAAATAAAACTCCTTGGAAGGCGAGAGCGAAGTTGCTGGAGTCAGATTTTCACACATGCACACTCTTAGCATTACACTGCTCTTCGTCTTGTCAGCGGGAGTGAAATTCGGCTGGGGAGAAGCACATCTGAAAATCGCAGCAGGCAAATCTTAAAACTTTTCAAGCAAACCTCTGCCTCCATACAGAGGGCCGGGCTGGTTTCCAGCCTCACAGCTCGGCACTGTGCACTGGTCCCCGACGGACAGCTTTTCCATAGCCATCCGTAGCGACCAGACATGATAAAGAGCAATTTGCCACAATTTGTGCTCCATATGCCAACACTGCAGTGCCCGGTCTGCTGTGCTGTTGTTGCTGGTTGACCATTAACTTTAATGGCATTTCCTTGTGCCTCCCTTTTAGCGTTGTCTTCCCTAGAGTTGCAGCTTCGTGGCCGCCACTTGAAAGGCTGTATCAAAACCACAGCAAGGGTTTCATAGCAGCGGCAGCTGTTGCTGTCCCACATCAATGTCAGTGAAATAGTCTCCATTCTTCAAATTTTTTCTGTACCTCCTTTAAAGACATTGAATTACGTTCAGAATGTTTCCAGTTGTTCATCCTTACGCCTTTTCTTTTTTTTTTTTGTCTTTTTTTTCCTTTTAGATGACCTGCAGACATGTGAAAAGCAGGGACACTCAGCCTTAAAGTGTATGTCAGTACAGAACGGGCTACACTCGGTGCTCCTTTTCACTTAGATACGTTGAACGATGTTTTGTTTCAGCCCCGCTTCGCTGATGTAAGGGTTGGTTTCCTCCTTCAGCCAGATCTCTCCTAGTTAATCGTTTCGAACTGTTTTTCAGGGAGGATGTGGGAGTCTGGAGGAAATGTCTTGTCTTTTTCTTTTTTTACTGATGTTTTGATTCCAAGTGGACTGTCTCCTCACTATCCTGTTGTTTCTCTCATCTAGAAAGTTTTGCCAGGACCCAGTATTATCAGCAGGCTTTGGAGCAACTGAACAACCACCCTGCTGCCCTGGAAGCGCTGGGTGCTCCCCCTCTTAAGGTTCACAACATCCGACTGACAGACGGGAGTAATCGCGTGGACACAGAAAGAGCACAGGTAACGGTGGGGAGGCTGCGTCGCGGGATGGCTTCCCAAAGAGGCAGCATGGGTGGCGAGAGATCAGCAGGGGGGTTTCCAGCAGGACTCGGGAGCACAAGCCCCATTGGGAGGCAGTAGGCTGGGGCACCAGCTGATCTGGGAGAGGGACGGATGCCCAAAGCAGAGATCCAGTGCGCTAATGTGAGCGACTGGAAACAGCAAGAACGACACCTTCATTTTGTGCTGCATGGGCACATCGCAGAGTGCCAAGGGACCTCCTAAGTCCGTGAATCCATCTCCTGCTGCTGTAGGCCACAAAATCCTTTTCAGAAATACATCAAGACCATCCTTTAAAATAGCGGGTGCTGCCTTCTCCCCCTTCTCCATTTGATCCCTGTTAGTTTTTAAAGCTTTGTCCAGATCAGAGTTTTATAGTCACTCACAAGCTGCGCTATGGTACAGCCCACGAGGTATGTTTTTAAAAGCACCTGCAAGTCTGCAGCATGGAGGACGACTGCCTTGTGTGGGGCTGAGCACTGAGATTACACAGTCACCGGAGAATGCTGCCCTGGGTGCTAACACATTGCACAAGGCTGACTTGCGTCAGCACAGGGTTGGGCTGAGGCAAACCTCACAAATACAAGTCCACATCCACTCTGTGCTGCTGTCTGAAAAGGACACCCGTCCTTTACATCAGTGCTGCTGCTCAGAGACTTAAAAAGGAAGTTTTTAGTCAAGAACTGGCTGTTCCTCCTTGATTTTGCTGGAGATCCAAGAGGTCACTAGAGAGCTCTTCAGGCAACTCACTGAGAGAGTTTGTCACGTTTGAATCATAAAGTTCCTTCTGATTCTTCTGCATGTTTGTGAGTCCTAGCTACCAACTAAGAGCGGTAGGCAATGGGGCAGAGAGCGCAGGTGAAGGATGGGGACTGCCAAGGGTAAGAAAGTCAAGCTTTAACCAGTTCAAGTCAAATTCCACTTTCCATCTCACACCAGTCAGGCTTTGCCTGCATGATACCCAAGGCCAAAATGTTTCTTCGTTTTCCAGGTTTTTAGAGAATTTACCAGGCAATATTTGTAAGACCAAAAGCATGGGAACAACCTCTTATGTTGATCAAAAAGAACATAACCTTTCCCACTAATTTTTCCCTATGTCACCTTTTAAGAATGCTACTCATTTGAGTGACTCAGGGTGAAATCAAAACCCTGCCTTCTGCAGACCTCACCCAAGACACCTACCGCCAACTTTCTTTTCCACTTTTCGTGCTCTCAGTCGCAATGACCATTCGTGTTCCTCGTGAAATAAACTAGTTAATCATCACCACAGATGATATCATAGATTGATTTACTGACTCAGCTCCACAACATTCCTAATTCCTGCCTACTGGACCCCTTTGAAAAGGCTTGGTGTTTCCAGTTGTACAAGCAGCAAACACTACACCTGGAACATGTCTTTTATTCAAACATTAGACTGTGTACAATTAGCTGTGGTCAGTGCTGCAGCTCTTCGCCTTGTTTATAAACTAACGGAATGGTAGAATTTGTGATGCTGACAAAATAATCGAACGTCTCATTGCCGTGATGGATGTTAATGGACCGATCTGTAGAACATCTCAATCTATAGGCTTGTTATGATTATAGGAAGGTCTAACACAATACAGGTCACCTCTGGATCACCACACGTTCTGGTAAGGAAAGGTGTTCACTCATAAATATTTCAGAGAGTGAGTGGCTTTCCCTGGGGATAGCAGCTATAACGCAGAACATTCTTTTAGCATAGATCAATGTGTGCCAGAACAGATATACTCATATAGCCATGCACACATTAGCCATTAGAAAAGCCTAGTGAAACTCTGAAATGCATTAAAAAAAAAAAAATCAGAGTTTAAGTTGAGAGGAAGGTAGCTGTGTTGCTTCATTGGCTGTAGGAGTGAATATCCATTGTAATAATATGCTTCATTGAGTCTTTAACAGCAGTTTTACATCTGCAGATAAAGTTACCTGTATCTGGAACAAAATCAGCAGGGTACCTCTACATTCATTCAGAAATGGACCATTCGCGTCGCTGGTACGTACTGGGGGAGGGCCTGGGAGTCCTTTATAGACGCAGGGATTAGAAACAGTAGGAGAAAACAGTGGAGTAGGGCAGGATATTTGGTTTAGTCATCCGTGTTGCTGAAATCATGCACACAAAGGAAGAGGAAATTCACGTCTGAAGATCTTGTGAAAGGTTATTACCATCATTATGACAAAAATGTAAATTACTCAAGAAATATGTTGAATGCATCCCTATGAGTACTAATTTAAAAACAACTGGTGCCATTTATTTGTGCGAAGTGTTGCGTCCCACAGACAAAAGCTTAGTGCACATGTTAGTACCGGGGGCCAGCATAGCATATTGTTCCCTCTCAGACCTCCTCCCTAAGGAGATGCAGAGGCAGCTGAACAGCAGTCCTGACTCTAGTCTATTACCATGTACTGCAGTAGGGGAATGTCTCGCATATTGTATCCGAGCAGATCAAGGTGAGCTAAAAATCTTGCAGTTTTTTTCAAGTTCCTCAATAAACATAGTCCTTATAGTAGGAAAAAAAAAAAAGTGCCAGAACAGATACATTATAGTGGAAAGGCGCTCTGACTCCATATCAGTATTAGCAACTTTACATTTTGGCACTACTGAAGCTTGGAAATCTCCCTTTTCAAGGCAAAACTGATTTCAAGGACTGAGCAAATAATCAGTACCTGAATTCAAAGTCCATCTTCCATTGCAAAAGAGGAACTGTTAATAGATGAAAACCTCCTCACACTTGCTTGTCCTTGGAGTTTGTTAGACGCTTCTGTTAACTCTATTTAGAAATCCAAAGCTACAGCATTTTGCTCAGCTGCCACCAGCCATATGGTATTGTTTTCTTTTCACAATTCGATAAGCACAACTTGCTAGATTTCTCTTCAGAAGGGAGGCAAAGTGTAAAATTATGGGAGGAGGGCACTTATCTGGGACTTAGGAGGCTCGGGGCCAGACCTGGCCTCCTCCCAAGTGACCAGAGACACTGCAGAGGCCCCTGAACACCTTTCTTGCAGCCCTGGGCTCTGATCTCCTCGCTCCTCATTATCCCCTACTGACAGATGGAGGGAAATAACCCCTCTCTCCTATCTCAGAGTTACTGCAAGAATAACTGAGGATTGCAAGATGTTAAAATGAAGTAGTAGTTGAAGAATATAAATATCTCCCACAGTTTTGTTTTAATATGAGCTCTCCAAGCATTCCCATCTGCAGGACTGAGAAGAAAAGAAAAAATATCTCTTGCAGAAAGATTTGTGGCACACAAATCTTTCGAATTCAACTGTCATAGCTTAGGTACAGGGCCCTGCACACAGCTCCACTTGGTGATAGACAGGGCTTAATGTCCTTGTACCTGGCTGAGGAACGAAAAGTAAAATGGCTCGTTCCCCCTGGTCCGTGGAGAGGAGCTCCTGCAGTCCCTGAGAGGAACAGCAAGACTGTTTGTGGGCCGCCCTGGTGCGGCTCTGCAGAGCGTGCAGGCATTTGCTGCCAGCAGAGACCCAGGAGACAAAGAGACCAATATTCAGACACAGCTACATGACATTGGGAGGTTAGCTCTCCATACAAAAGTAATCCAGGCTCCTAAGCCACTTAAACGCTTCAGGCTGTGAGCGGCCAGCCTGTCTACCAGGGTCGTTCTTCTCCTGTCCTTTTTTTAAAAAGTGGCCAACTGAGAAAAGGAAAATTTAGAGGAGGTGAGCGCATCCGGGCCTGCCAGAGGGAGCGTGTGCTCATGTGTTGGCAGCGCAGGCACTGGGAGGGCACGGGCGCTGGGCTGATGGACTCGATGGCACGATGATGCTTGCAGTCCCCTGCCCTGAATAAAGGCAGCAGGAGGAAAAGCCGAGAGCCCGGGCTGTGCCGAGGAGCGCGACCGACTGCTCTTCTGAGCCCTGCGCTTGCCGAGTCGGATGGAGCTGGAGGCTGGTGAGCGAAGAGCCCTGCTGCAGATTCATCGCACAGAGGTGCAGCAGCCTAATTACCTAATTGTACGCACTCAGCATTGACTTCCGTAAAAGTGGAGCTGGGCGAGTGCCAGCAGCTTTTGAAAATCCCATTTTAGTATGCTGAAATAATAGTCCGTCCCAGCTGGAAAACCAGCACGAGCAGGCTTACAGAAGCGGGTCTGGAGCAAAGCGTCGAGGAAAGCAAAAGGCTCCCCTCAATCTGCAACAAACGCAGTTTTCCGTCTCCTTTGACTAACCACCATCCTACCCTGTCAGTTTTTCAGCAATCACACTGAGTGATCACACGATCTTTAAACTCTTCCAAGCTAGGATAATTCCTTAGCAACACGGTCCGGCTCCAAGGCCGGAGTGGAGCGAAGCAAGGAATGCACCGACAGGATGAAGAAGAAGAAAAGCCCAGGGTGAGGGGGGGGGAGAGAGGAATGTCCTATCTAAAAATAGCTGTCAGGGTTTTATTCAGGTTGCAACAAATAGGAACGCACAGGCCAGATTTTCAAATCTGGGCTGTGGGAAGCTATTAGGGAAAATAGCTGTTAGAAACGGGCGCTTGCAAACCCAGGTTTAAAACACTTGAGAGAATTTTTAAGAGCAGGGCATGCATGGAGTGTTTTGTTCCTCCATGCCAGCTGTTTCTAGACCTAACTTTACTACTATATTAAAACTGATTGAAGCAAGTTAAAAGCTCTTTTGGTTTCTGTCAGCTGGTGCCTCCAGGATGTCACCTTGAAGCTCCGGGATGGTCAGAATATTCCAGTTTACCACTCCCCTGTGGAAAACATCAGCATGCAAGAAAGCTAAAAATCAAAGGCAGCTGCTTCTCCACCTCCCATTGAACCGAAGAAGCCATTAATTGATTGCATCACACTGTGTACGTGGATGTACACTGCTGTCACAAGCAGACAATTTTGCTGAAGTGGGTGTTCTGAAGACAATTTTCTCTCTAACGTTGGCCTAATCATTGCCATAATTGTCATTTATTTGGTTTGTTGCTTTATTTGTACAGCAGAAGCCTAAAATAAAGATTTTGCAACAAGAGCTGCTGTTCCAGAGAAGTCATGTGTTATGTCTTGTATGTGCTGGTATTGTGAATTGAGTTTGAAATAAATAAACAAACTGCCAGGAAACTGAGGTTTTCTTAGTCTGGGTTGCTGTCTCACGACTAGAAAACTAAATCAACTTGTCAAAACGATTCTCACGCTCTTCTGTTTTCCCCCACTTCTCAACAAGGCATTACCTAAAGCAGAATTACCTAAAGCAGGTAAAGTGAAGCTCAAGTGGGATCCCCCTCCTCTGCACAAGAATAAGTCACATATCAAGTAGGTCTGCATCCTCACAAGTATCATTAAAAAGATCACAAGACAGCAACGACCACTCATCCTAGCTTATGAATTCCAGGAATTTCTCAGTGCTTCCACTGTTCCCACCGTTCACTCTAAAAGATACTCAGGATACGCCAGTGTTTCATATAAGCACTGTCAAACATGGGTTTGGGAGAGTGCATGCATTCCCTCAGTTCTGTTTAGGGAGAACAGCAGTAGGTAGGTACAGTAGAGGTGAAATACTGACGCAGTTCAACAGACTACAAGAAGAGATTTTGATTTTGCCATGATTTTGTCAGTACTGCAGATCCGCTCACAGAGTAAAGAATTGTCCATCAGAAGCAAGTCAAGGAATGAGCACAAAGGAAAAAATAACCAAAAAACTGCACAATCTAACAAACTGTAAAGCTTAAGTGCAGTCTGAGAAGGTGAGGAGACAAGTATCTGGCATGCCTTCATACCAAAGGGAATTATTACTGTGAATTATTGCAATGGGCAGAGCATTTACCAGCTTAAACAAGATGTAGCTCGTGAAGGCTTAGAGTTTATACCGCTCAACTCCAATTTTACTCCATCTCAACATCCAAATACGAATCCCAGAAATCCATCAAAGGCACAGGCAGTGCAAAGCCCTTCATGAGTAATCAGCATGAAATGAAGAAGGGAGAGCTAGTGCAAAGGACTGTTAAAGACCAGCGAGCATCTTCCTGCTCTACAGTGACCCACCAAACGAGGTGATGTGGCTTTTTGAACAAGTATAAATGATTGCAGACCACCTGCCAAAGCAAACGAAAGAAAGGACTAAAGTGTCACAGCAAACGCATCTCTGCGACAAAATGCTTTTAGAAAATAAAACCACGTGAGATTTAGTCTGGGATTCACAGAACTCTTACCGGTCAGTGGCTTTTGAGAGCAACTGCTGCACTGCAACCCCAGCCTATTCAGTGCCTCCCCACTTCTGTGCTAGGAAATCACGTCTGGCCCATACTGCAATTCACCTTCCGTTTGTCACCACTGTGCACTTTGTTAGCCTGGGATTTCCAGTGGTTGGGAGGTGCACAAAGGTCAAAGATACCGGGCCACAACCACCCAGTACTGTAAAATTTCCTCATCGCTGTTCTGTATCTTGAGCAGACACTCATGATATCTCAAGCCCGGCTTCACAAATCCCTGGGGACTGCACTGCATCACCAGTTGGCCTGGCTCTAAACTTTAGTTGTCCCAGGCCTTAAGGAAACGTTCCCACACAAATCTTCCTAGCAAAAGAGGAGATTTTATTATCTTGCTCCAGGGAAGCAGAGTTTATGAACAGGCTGTTTCCTTCATTTTCCCCTTGAAACCTTGCAGGGCATCCCTTTAACTGTAGCCACTTACGATCATCCCGCTGCCTGCATGGGTTCACCCAAGCTATGAGAAAAGGCAGCACCATCATATCTTATCAGCTGCCCTACAAATCTTTAAGAGGAAGAAGCACTGGACAGGGCTGGAAGCCAGCAGATCAGGGGAGTGGGGCAAGAGAAAAGTGAAAAGGCATATTACTCATTTACAGTAAAATTCCTGCGTTTGTCTTACTATCTAACAGCAAACAAAAACTTTCTTACCTCTTGACCTTGAAGAGCCTCAGCAGCCACTTCCTCTCCACGTTTGAGCTGTATTATTAAGATGTACATATTCAAAGGGGGTAAAAAGCAACAAGATTTTTTGTTCAGTGCTGAGCTACATCAGCCATGCAGCTCCCATTAGGCACTGCGCAGCCCTCGGCTGCTGCTGCTGCTTGCAGAGGGGACACAGGTGCAGCAGGAGCAGCCAAGCGAGCGAGCCCACACCAGGGGAACTGCGAGAGCAAAGGCCTCTAAAACCCCAGACAATCTCAAGAGGCCTCCTGTGCACCTTCTTGGCCCTGCGGTCTTTCCTTCTAAGGCACGCCAGAGCAGAGTACCTTGCATTTGGCTTCTTCAGTAGGTCACTGAAGCTTTAATTTGCCCATTGCAATTGTGTTGCATGTCACCAAAAACCAAGTCTGGATAATTGCATTTTGGAAACATTCCTCTTTTGATAAAAGGCCCCGAAAAGACAGGTAAAGTCCTTTAGAAAGGCATTCTTTTCTAATCACAGTATAGTTGGGGTTGGAAGAGACCTCTGGAGACTGTCTGATTTGATTGCTCAAGCAGGGCCATCTAGAGCAGTTTGCTCAGGGCTGTGTGCACAGTTTGGTTTTGAGCATATCCAAGGATGGGGACTCCCACAGCCTCTCTGGGCAACCTGCTCCAGTGTTCGACCACCCTTAGAGTAAAAAATTTTTTCTTATGTTTAAACAGAATTTCTTGTTTTTCAGTTTGCATCCATTTTCTCTCATCCTGTCACTGGGCACCACTGGGAAGAGCCTGGCTCTGTCTTCTTTGCCACCCCCCTAAAATTAGATATTCATACACAGAAAAAATCCCCCTGAGCCTTCTCTTCTCCAGGCTATGAGCAAACCCAGCTCTCTCAGTCTCTCCTCATATGACAGGTACTGCAACCCCTTAATCAGCTTAATCATTTGTTAATTTATTTTAAGTTCACTGGAAACTTTCTATAGCCCCTTTCCAGTTGTTGACATGATTAAAACAACCTACATCATTATAGCCTTTGCTGGATTGCACATTTGAGTTCCTTAAAGTTTGATTTTAATAGCTTTTGACCTGCAGTCATCACCCTGAAGAAAGTTATCAAGAAGGCAGACTAATCAGAGCAAGAACTTAATTTGCAACACAGGAACAATAAGCAAATAATGCTTAGCAGAATCATACAATATTTGCACTTACTTAATATGGAGGTGACTAGTGCACGGGGGCTATATATAATAGCATGTACTGTAAAAGCAGTAGCTTGATACAACCTAAGCAGGTGCATGTGTTGTTTTTTGAGCATGATTCTCTAGGCAGTAATATGCTTTTGGCAAACTCATTGGCCTGTCAGTTCATTTTCTAGCTCAGACTGATTTTGTGTGCTGCACAAGGAACATTAATCATTTTGATTCACTTCCCCACTTGGAAGTGAGGCTAGATCCAGTCCTTTTCCATCATTTGCATGTATCTTTTCTGCTTTTCAAAGTGAAGTAATTTTCCTCCGTCTTCTGTAAAACTTGCTACAAAGTTCCCAGCAGCTAGTGGACCTATGACAGTCCCATAGCACCAGTACTGATGGAGACCTGTCAGTCTTGGTATGTTACCTTGGAAGATGCATCACACCTGGCTGAAACACTTTTAGTTCACTTTATGTGGAACAAAGTATATAAAACGCTAGATTCATGTCATTTTTATATTAATGTAATGCAGTATCTGTTAACTGGCTTAAAAAAAGAAAAAGCTTTAAAAATGAGCACCTTTATTTGATGACTTGTGTGAGACAGCCTTTGCCTCTCTGCCTGTTAAAGCTCAAGACAAGAACTTCCATCCAACAAATGACCCAGCTAGATTTCACTGGTAGCAATCAGTAAGGTGATATCCCCCAATGGTTCAGGTTTTCTTGTAAGCAGTTGGTAAAAGGCCCCTGTGTTATTCAGTCTATCTGCTGGGATTACAAATTCATCTGAAAGATGGGGTACATCTGGTTTCAGTACACAGCCAGATTTTTGTGATTGCACAAGCAAGGAATCAACCCAGCCTAATTTCCCTATATTTACAGAAAGGAAAATAATCCTCTCAAGGAATAAGTTCCCTCTCCTCCTCCTAATTTTGCAGTAACTGTTGTGGTGCTGATGCTTTGTTTTACTTTGAAAAAGCCTCACCTTTTCTGAAAGCTTCCAGGTTATGTATTTATAGAACCAAATTATTTTACTATTATAAAGCTATAAAGTTGTCAGTTGTCTTATAGTAGGAAGAATTAATGAAATTAGTGTTAGAGAGAGAAATTCCTTTCCATAGAAAAGGAAATAACTTTTTGCACCCAACATCTATTTGATGTTGTGACTTCCCCACAGGGGGTCACAGAAACCAAATATATGTATAAAGTCCTGGATACAGATTGTGGAAGGGATGCTGAAGCTTCTGAAATGTGTTCAGAGTACACATTTCTGCATGCTTTGTTAAAACTAGATTAATTTGCATCTGCTCCAGCATGTCCATCCTGGATATACACTCATCCTAAATGTCAATGAATGCTGTGTAATTTAAGTGCCATCTTTCCAACCCAACACCTTCAGCCCAAATGGTTTCCTCCTGCCAGACATCTGAAATAATACTCCTGAATTTAATGGCAATACATTTCTAGGGCACACTAAGGAAAAAATAAACAAACCAGGAACATTTACATGAGTAATATGATTATATTTATTAATCCCAATGACAGCTTAATTCAACATTTGTAAGTGTTGTATCATGAAGATCTCTACAATGCAAACAATAAGTATTGCTTTAGAATGGAAAGGATTATTGATGTACTTTGTGCAGCCAATACAAATTTAACAAATGCTTAATTCAGAAAACTAAAATATCAGTAATCTTGTTATATGGATGTTGAGAAACATCCAAAAGTTCCTGGAGAGAGGCAAGGACATTTGAACAAAAGACTCCATATAACACACTACTACCCAGTTTTGGAGATAAAAATCCAATTGTTACTCAAAGCCAAATGTGAAGGTGTACAGTCACCAAACAGAGAACAGAATTTTAAAGTTGCTATAGTTCACAGTGCCACATTTTACTTGCTTTAGCTTTAACAACGATTCCAGTAATCATTCAGCCATTTAGTCTGAGATAAGCTAGCACAACTTTTGGAATTCTGTTTCAAATCAACAAATGTTGACTTTAAGAAAGCTTTTTTTTTAACCTTATGTTTTAAAGTTCTCCCAATGAAGAACTCCAAAGCTGCTGTTCAAGAAGTAAGTTTCAGTTATTGTAAAGCTTCTGAAACAGTAAATATATTGACAGAAGTATAATAAGCTGGCAGCATTTCTTTCAACTGTAGCACTATCTTCCAAGACAAGTTCCTGAAGCACCTTGAGAGAGCCTAAGCCAAGGAATAAAATGGTCCAATGCCACCTCTTCCTCCCTTCTCCTGTAGAGGAGGGGCAGTTAATTTCTGTTCCTGTTTCCTAACTGACATCAAGATTTATCTGGTAGATTACAAGCTGGAATTCACTGGTTTTGCATCTAGGTACCCTCAATTAGGGAAGAAAAAAGGTTTAAAAAAAAAAAGAGACAAATCACAATAAAAATTCTGCTTTGGACAAAGAATGAGATTTTTTTTTTTTTAATAGACCTTCTAGTTTTGATGACTATAAGTCTATAGCCTCTTCCAAAAAAAAAAAAAAACCCCAAACACCCATAAACATAGCAGTCAGCAAAAAGTAGAGGCAAAGCAACAGGCTTTGCTTTCAACTAGATGTGTTTGCTGTTCATGCCAACAACTGCAAGGGATGTAAAGGTCTGCACCTTTGAGCCCCATCATACTGTCCCCCACCCCCAAACCTCCACAGCACATAGGGGAGCTGATAGTTCAGGTCTCTTAGGCAAACACCTAGAATTAACAATTCTCTAGCCGTTTCTAAGAACATCTTCCAGTCCTTTGAGTCCTCCATTCAAGTAAATAGTAGCCTTGCTCCAAACCTCACGAAGGCAAGCCATGGCACTTGTACGCACAGTGCACTCAGCAGGTGCTGAGTGCAACAGAAAGCGTGGGCAATGCTATTTCAGTCCTGAAGGAACGAGGGTCAAGGAGTTTATTCCTTCCCTCTCTCCTTCCACCAAGCATAAGCAGCTTCCCCTTCTCACCCCCCACCCCTGCCCCGATAAATTGTGTGTGTAAAGGCAGTCCTGCACATTCAAGGAGCTGCAGAAAACCAGCTGTTCTTCACAAGCTAGTGATTTGTCCTCAGTCTTAATGGATCAGTTTACTAGTACCTAAACCTCTCAAAACCATTAACCTCGATAGCTGCTTTCTACAGTATAGAGAAAGAATACCTCATTTACAGCTTTACCCACACTTACAGTGGAAGTGAAATAGCTTCAAATGCAAGTGGAACTGGCTGATAGTCCTGCAGTAATACATTATAGAAATTTTTTCCTATTAAAGGGCCAATTTAAGATGCCCTGCTTATAACTTATACTATTAAACTTTCACAACTTTATACAAATTCTTAATGACATAAAAACACTGTAAAAAACACCTTAAGGCACAAAAAGTTAAATGAAAATGCAGCACTGGAAATCTTAAAGCAGCCAATTCAAAAGAAGCTGGCCTTGTAACAAGTACACCATTGCATTTATACATGTTAAGCTTCATTGTCATACATTAAAAAGAGTAAATATAGGACAAAGTGTATGCTGCTCAGCATCTACTCTTTTTCATTAGTACCAACCCACATCCCTAACTGTGAGGGCTAATCTGTGGTTACACATAGGAATTAAAACAGCTTACAGGTTCATCGAATGATTTGTCATGAGTAAGCATGAACTACTAGTTTGTATTTAGGTATCCAGATAGAGCAACATAAAATTGTGCTTTAAAACTGTGGAATGTGGCATGTTTCAGTGCTTTGCTCAACCTGTTTAAAAACAGGTCAAAGTTTTCCAGCTTCAATCACTGCAATTTTAATTGTGCACAGATGAACTCCAAAAGTTAATGCAACCCAAACAGATGCGTCTTGGGCAAATGACTGAAGAGATATGACTATGAAGAATACTGGCTTGATTAAGAAGTCTAACAGTGGTCAGCACTGTGGGTAGAAAAACACGCGTAATGCCTCTATTGTTCATCACTTCCATAAATGCCTATATAACACAAGTACTCTATGGGCTCAAAGATTTTTGTTTAACTTCTATTAATTACCAGCCACAGTTATCCAAATAAATCTTTCATGGTATGAGTCTACCAGGTTCCTGTCTACAGGAACTAAACAGCAAATGACCCATTTCTCCCATGTACTAAAGGCACCTCTGGATTACAATATAAAGCACATCCAAATTATTCAAGTACTACTGGATGCTTTATTATACGAAGGC
Source organism: Struthio camelus (assembly GCF_040807025.1). Taxonomy (NCBI): domain Eukaryota; kingdom Metazoa; phylum Chordata; class Aves; order Struthioniformes; family Struthionidae; genus Struthio; species Struthio camelus. The sequence goes on along the minus strand of NC_090943.1, from coordinate 59,992,466 downwards.
CTTCATGGAGGGAGATGTTGTCCCACCTGCATGTATATTCAATATGTAATTCAACAGGAGAAACATCTTAATGAAACTGTTTAATTTGGGTGCATTTTCTTCTGATGTGGCTTCAAATAAAGGCAACCAGACCACTGACAATGAAGCATTATAGGAAAATGCACATTGCCTCACACTAGGTGCCAGTGCTTTTCCTTCATTTTTGTCTTTACTAATGCTTTCTCTCACCCTTATAGTAATACCAATTAGACCACACCAATATTGTTTGTGTTATTAATAAAGCCATTTACCTTTTGTGTGAAGGAGGAACTGTAATATTAGCACAGAGCATTGAACTCCTGTTCATTAAAAAGAGTAAGCACATTCCTGGTACATGTTTGAAATTAGGTAAGAGTCTGCAGCAACACAAAAAAAGGAAAAAGTAGTTTAAGCATTTCTATTCATTGTTTTATAGCAAGAAAACTTTTGTCAGGGTTTTATTATAAAGGAACAGCATAAAGAAACCAAATAAATAGTTGAATAGTTAACAGTATGCAATATAATAGCACTACATGTCAATTACATAAAAATTTAAACTTTGGAACAGCATCAATATGAAAGATTTCTTAGAAAACTAGGACTCAGTCCAAGAGCCTCATACCTGTAACACAACAAAACAGTTTTGATGCCCAGGTGGTCCCTGCTTTATCTTCTAATGGGGGACCCTGTCCATTGAGAAATATGACCCATCCATGCAGCTCCCCTAATCCCACTCTTCCCCATCATACACATACTGTTTTAAACAAATGTCTAAGGGAGAGTGATTGGGAAGCACAAAGTATGAGGTATGCTTCATTACTTGAAAGGGGTACTTCTTCCTCAGCTGATGGCTATATTGAACAAGGTTATGCAATTTAGCCTACGGATGCTTCTTTCTTCCTTAAAGCAGTTGTTAGAGGAACAGAAAGAAGTCAGCAATGACCTCATGCTCCCAGTAAAACCCTAGCTGGGTCCAGGGCAGGGCAGGGAGGGTACGCTCCTCCAGGGCTCATTCATCAGTTGGACCAACATTTTAGAGTCAGTGGAGAGAATACCAGTAACTTTAGTAGAGCTACTTCAGGCCCCATGTCATTTTTCCCCTCTCATCAACACACCTCCTGTAGTCATCTTGAGAGAGATTTTATTAGGGCCTCTAGCCCAGCACAGAAGGGAGCAGTCTCTGCTGGTTCTCAGGAGTGACTTATTTACATAAACTTGTCACTCTCCAGACCAGGATCTTACTGTGTTCCCAAATAAAGAAGCATCTCCACTGTAATCTGGAATTCTTCACTGATACAGATTTCTTTTCCTAGGGGACATGTCTATCTCTTGCTAGATAATCCCAGCTCACAGTTAGCTTGGCTCCAAGCCAGATGAGTCTGGGTCTTCAACTTGATGCAAACTCAAAGAAATATATACAAGGTATAGCTTCAAAATCTGTATGTCAAACCACTCAAACTCTCTTCCTGTACAATTGTTAAATCAGTAGATAGTTCCACTGAAGTCAGGAGTGCTAAAGGTGTTTGAAGAAAACCCAGCATCACATATTTGCATTAAATGGTAGATAGAATGTATCCTAAAAAAATAGTCCTCTTTTGGCCTCTGTCACTGAAACACTTCCTGTAACATCAACTTCTCCAGAACACTGGAACAGTTAACAAAGACTCTGCTATCCAGAGACAAAAAAAAAAAATCGGAAATAAAAATGCAAACAAAAGCAAGCTTTTATCCTTGTTAAATTCCTGTCAGCCACTTGAAATCTTGTTTAACTGTTCCATGAAATTAAAACCTTGGCACATTTCCCTTAGTTGCCATTTATGAAAGTTTTCCTTTATCTAGAACATCTATTGCATATCAGAGATTCCCTTGGCTAAGATACTTTTGTTGTTTAGTAGAAACCACTGCCCTTCAGTTAAAGCTATGAAGCTCCATACAGTTCAGTAAATGAATTCTCCTGGTAACTCTTGCAGCAATGGTTCCTCAAACTTAAATCGTTTGGAAATGGCTTTCTGCTCAGTTACTTTTTCTTTTTCTGACTGCCTACATTGTCCCACGGTGTATGAAGCCACTACAATTAGTTCTTCTGTTACTATTGATTCTTCCTCTGCAGTTTTCTCAGCATCTACAGATTTTTCAGAGGCAGAATCTGCATCTCTCTGGACAACATCACTGGTCTCTTCTCCTGCATTCTTACTCCAGACCCTGTGAGCAGGATTATCACTTTGTTCTAGCCATGGATGTTGAAGACATTCTTCAGCAGTTGCCCGCTCCCTGAGGGGGAAAGAAATTGTTAAAAGAAATGTCAAAGTGAACTTGAAATGTAATACTTTGAATATGAAATCCATACAAATTATTCCAAGGATATGACTGCATTAAACGCCGACTGATGCAACTACTAAAGTTGTGCTGATTACTGTCTTTTGCCAAAGAAGACCAACTACAACCCAAGGAAATGAATTACTAAGTTATTTAAAATAAAGAAATTAGTAGAACCTCAATAGTTGAATATATATAAAATTTATAAATATTTTATATAAGACTAGCCAACCCTTGCATTCTTCAAGAATCTCCAGAGAGAAAGAGCAAACAATTTCAATAGCTGACAAGTCCCATGAAGACTTGGTTCTACAAATAACACATTTTCTGTTTTGAAGATTGGAATTTCCAATTTGTCTCTTGTTGAGCGAACCAGAAACCAGTAAGGTACTTCACCAAGTACAGAAGGCTCAAAGCAGTGTTCATTTACAATTGACACCAGCACAGTGCATATAGAGAAAGTGAACATACTGCACCACATTTTACTTTGTAACTAATTCATTTTGGAAAATTAAAAACAATTACTAACACTCTGGTACATTCAGAACATGCAAGTTTGGAGGGAAATGGAAAACTTCTTTAGTACGCATAAAAACTAACAGTACATAATGAAATGTTAACAAGCAAAGTTCTCTTATACTTTAAAAATCAAGAGGAAAATGCAAGTGTATTTGAAATGAATCCAGTCTGACGTATTAGCATATACAATTATATATTTTACTTACTCAGGTTTCTTAACGAGCAGGGTTTTGATGAAATCCACAGCAGACTCTGATATGAGGTCAAAATCTTCTCCAGAGTAACTTATGTTCATTTGAGATATATTTAAGAACGTTTCTTGCTTATCATCTCCCAAGAATGGTGATATCCCTGTTAACATGACATATGCCAGTACTCCAATACTCCTAATTTAAAAAACAGAAAATGTAAACGCAGGTAATTATTGAAGAGCGTGTGTTTTGTTTGTTTAAAGTTGGTTATGATGGCCATTAGTTTTTTCAACTTACCACATGTCTGTTGCTGTGCTGATTGGGTCGTAACTCAGAATTTCAGGAGCTGTTCAGGGGAAAAAAAAGTGCTATTTTTTGTCATATGCAGACATCACATTCTGTAGTTATATAGTGAAATAACAGGCATGTGATGTAACGTAATAATACAAGCCATCTGGAGCATGACAGTCATTTGAAATAAATACATTTCTATTCAAGTTATTTAAATAGTTACTGTCATTTGTTGGTTTAGAATTAATTTTTTCTCCCCGCTCCTTTTACTGTCAACTTTAGAAGGTCACACTAGTCTCTTTCCCAATTAAGGAAACTGCCAACATTTATGGAAAAATGATCTCAATATCCAACATTCCATATTCCCACACTGAAACCCATAAAAAATATACTACACAACTTCTCAAAGATATCTTCAAGTACTTTGAGGTCTGGCATGATTTGATTTTTTTTCCCCCCGGAAAAAAAAAGTTTAATGGATGCAAACCTACTAAGGCTAGAATAGTGTACTTAGTAAAAGGCTGAATATGTCTTTTTCAACCTTTAATCCAAGTAATACTTGTTATCATTGCTGGTCAGAGTTATCTAAAGTGTGTACTCATCTGCAACACAGGCACACAGCGATCACTCATTTACCTGGCAAGGCATGTCACTTCCAGCTTTAGAACAGCACCACATCCAAGTAACACTTGAGCCCTTCAACACAAGATCAACTCAGCAAGCCTGGCTTTCAGCAAGTTTGAAGGTAGTTCCAACTCCCCAAAAGCCTGAATAGTTCAGTCCTCAAGGCACCATTGTTTTAGTAACAACTTACCTACATATTCTGGAGTTCCCATAATTTCTCTTAGTTCTTCACTGCTCTTCATTATTCTGGAAAGACCAAAGTCTACTATCTTTATGTCACCCAGAGGGGATTTACTGGTGAGTAGAATATTTTGCGGCTGAAAAACAAAACAAGTAGACTTTTGAGACCACCTAAGCCTAATGTTGATGACAACAGTGTTGTACAATTTTAAGTCATAAGTAGCAAAGATGCATTCTATAATACAAACAATACCCAGAATTTGTTTTACCAGGATGAACATGAAGAGATAGGTAGGCTAAAAGGAGTGGCAGGATTTTTAAGTGGATGACTGAGAATCAAGGACCTGCCTTTCTTAGCTTAGAACACACAAAAAAACACATGACAGTAGCTATAATTTAACAACTGCATTTGAAGACCTCCACATCTGCACTTTTACCCCTTCTTGCCAACTTTCCCCCCATCCGTCTTGCTTCCTTCTGATAGTGTAAAATCCCTCTTGTTGACGAGTCTTCAAAAACTAATCATATGAAAAAAAACAAAAAACCCCACAGAACATGTGAAATTACGTTGACTACACCTGTTTAAAGAAAGCCTGTTGCAACAGACCTCAATCTTGTTCAAAGTACAAACAATTGGATTATATAATTTAAACTGAAGAACAGTTTAGAAAATACAGTGGCCTGAAAAACAGGTTTAAGAGCATCACCCTTGGATAAACTTGTTTGCTTTGACGTCACTAAATTCTGGCTGTCATTCTTCAAAGCTGACTTTGTGGCCATGAAGAAGTGCCTTACCTTTTATTTTGAAGGTTACCTCAGTTAAAAAAAAATCTGAAAGCTAACCTGAGACAGCAAGTTTTACAGATTTTTGCAACTGAAGCATGTTGGGGAGGAGGAAGGGAATTCCACACCACCCCCAGGCCATTTGTCACATTGGGTTTCATCACTAACTTTTCCAAAAGAATAAGACGGACAGTTTACACTGCCTTCCCACTTCTGGTAAGCCTGAGTTCCATGAAATAGATGAAATCTTATTTATTTATTGAGGCCCTGGATCATCTTGTATCAGAGATGGTTGAGAAGGAAGGTGGGGAGCAAAAGACTAAGAACACAGAAGCAACTGCTGACCGATAACCTAACTGGATTAACACCACCCACATTTACTCTTTTTCCCTAATCACTGGGCCATCCCCTCTTCATCCCCTAATCAATTATGATGTCATGATTTCACATTGATAGCTTTGATTTTGACACAGAAATAAAACTGTAAAAGAACATTTTTAAAAGCTTGGCCAGTTCTCCTTGCTGCAAGACCTGAATATAATTAAATTGCTTTCATTCCTGAGAAGTTAAGCCACTGGTATTTAAAACTCCATAAAGCTGTCAATCTATTTTCTATTTGTGAATATATGTATTAAGAACAGCTTATTTTTTGCCTACAAACTGGAATCTCGTTGCCATACAAAAGCTTTTGGAACTACACATTACCATATGCTTTACAGTTCACATTTGTTATTCTGTATTTGTATCAGAAAAGCAAACATCCAAAAAAGCTGCTCATGCCTCATTCATTAGCCTCTCGGATATACTTCCTAAAGGGAAATTTAGTCACTTTGTGAAAAGACAAATAGAAAGCATGAGGAAAGCACTCATTCCCTATATCTGAATGAAGAAAGTTTTCAATGAAACCTTTCATGAAACCCTGAAGCTCTATATTGTAATAATCAATATTTCAGTAGATAATGTAGTTGCTAAAAGTTTGTGCGCTTTTTTCCTTTAACTCTCATTAGCCAAGAGGCATTTATATGGCACAAAACCCAACTATAGCACAAGCTAAGTCATAATCCTGATCAATTCATACTGAAGCATCAGCCACTTTCTTCTTTTAAAGAATCGTTATGGGGTTGAAATGAAATGCAGTCTAAATTTCAGTATGAAAGTCTTCATGATACCATAGGCTTTGAGTTAACTAGTTTTCAGCTTAACATAATTTCTCTAAATCTCTAAGAAAAGGAAGATTAATTATTTTTCTATGCCTGTAAAGGCCTTTGTTTTTCCACCAATACTCTAATACATCTAGGTTTGTAGCCTAACCAGCATTAGGCAAAGAGGAAAGATGCCCAGGCCAGAAGCTCTTCTGCTAGTCATTCTAAAAAGGGTCTTCCGCCCTTACCATTAAGCAGTAATGAAATGGCTAATTAAAACTGCCAAGTTACAACACACTTAACTCCCCTACATCTACCTGTACTAGAGGAAGACTCCTAGGTTCCAACTGAGGTAGTCTTTTGTGCACTGAACAAAACAATCCCTGACTGAATAGACAATCTGAACAATGTACTTCACTACACTATCGGTATATAGACAAACACCTAGAAACAGCCAGTGAGTCTAGCCCAATGTCCTGTTAGAACGGTTAGAGATGGACACCTTGGCAAAAATATAAAACAAGGCAAATTAAGTTGTATTCCCCCAGGCATACTGTCAAAGATTAGAAATTTCGGCTTCAGGACTTAAGACACATCAGTTGTACCTCTATCATCATGCTTAAAGGAGTAGCAATGGAAAGCATCTTGTGTTCATAGGTACTAACCAGGAGTCTTAAATTTTACACTTAGAAGTGGGACTAAACTACCATCACATCAAGAAGAGCATAGCCTTCCTGATTTTGTGAACTTCCACAAAAAGGCAGTTTTCAAAATCTGAAAGGAAGTTGCAGCAATATACACAAAGATCTGTTCTCATCTAGAATTTTATTCAAGTCACAAATTTCCAATTAGTATTCTTAATAGAACAGAGGACACAACTCAATCCTACCTTGTAAGCAGAAGTTTTGAAATCTGGTAAACTGATTACTAAATGGCAAAACCCATATTACTGCAAGTTTGCCTTTTTTTTTAAACAAAGATTCTATAAACCCTTAGGCTGAACATTTCTTGTACTTTTAGTTGATTTCAAAAAGAGCATAATTAAAGAAGTATAACAAACATCTTTTAAAAGTGTCCAGTGTTTCACGTTAGATATTTAACTTTCTTACTGTTACAGGTTAACTTTATAATACTGTAAAAAAGGTATTTAGAGCCTTACAAGACAAGACAGGAATTATCCAAGGAATAACAGACAGAAATAGGAAAAATAGAATACCCAGGCTACATTGTGTGCAAAGATAAAGTAGGATTATCAGTCTGCCTTAAAAGAAGAAAAATATTCAAGGACTTCTTTATCTTTAAGCTATGAAGACAGAACAGCAGTGGAAAAAATGCAACAGAGTCACTAAAGAGTAGACATAGTAAAGTGGCATCATTTTATTCTGCAAAATAAGCAATACAAATTCTAGAAACTGAGAATCAAACAAAACAGATTCCACAGATACCTGGATTCTCTGTATCTGCTTAAAAACACATAGCTATGCCCTAATGGTTTTAGATTTGAATTCCAGATAACAATTAAAATGTTAATTGTTAAAGAAGAAAAAGTCTTTGATTTCCTGGGTTTTCCTCTGGAAAATACATAAGTTGCTACATTTCTATGTAATAAACATTCGGCCTCAATCCACCTGGAATATTCAGTTGGGAAAATTAGTCTGTAATGTACTTTGTAACAGCCACTTCCTTAGTAATCGCATTAATTTACTTTCTGAATACTGCTGTGAGTACATCCTTCAGATAATGATTTTGCTAGTTGTCCTCTCTGTACATAACATCTTGAAAACAATACAGGAAAAAAAGGAAAACAAGTTTGTTGAATAGCCACAGTAATATATACCATGGGAGAGTGCTGCTTGGCACACTCATTCTCCCTGACTCCAGGGCAGTTTAAGGCTCTTTACTTATCTCAGTCGTATGCAAGAGGCAGCAAGTCCTCCCTTAGAGGAAAAAAAAGTCTGATTATTCCCCCCCCCCCTTTAAAACAAAAAATAAAATAAAAAAACACACACACACCACGCACTTCTCTTCCATTCCTAATCATTTTATCAAACACCAGCTGAAGATCAAGTCAAATAGCCAAGGAAAAAGAAAAGTCTCCCTTACTCTGCAGCTTTTAATGCACCATTAAGAGGAGATGAAAGGCTCCACACTAGAGTCCATACACACTCTGCAAACTAAATAGAATGAACATAGTACTCTTGAATGTTATTTAATTTACGCTCAGTAGTGTTATTTGTTCTTTCTCTAAATCAAAACTAGATTATTGTATTTTGCCACTAAAAATAGGTCAGGTTTCAACCATCTTTCAGGAGATCCATCTTTTTGGAAAGAAAGAACCGGGTGGCAACCCTACTAAGCCAAGTCAAAAGAAGTTTTTTTCCACTACTGTAGAATAATAGCGTTCAATCTCCCAGGAAAGATCTTGCAGCTATTAAGGGGTCCAACAGCAGCCAAAGCAAGCTAGCTGTTAGTGCCATTGATCTGTTTGATGAGACCTTTAACATAATTTTAAGATAACAAGCTTTGTAAATGGCAACAGTTACAGTCACATACAGACAACCATTCTGACTTGAATTCTTCTGGGATGGAGTATGAACTTAACTGAAGATGCCACAGAAAGAACTGGATGGGCCTTTCAAAAGGTCTTCGTGCCAGACAGATGAAAGGGAAGTCTTCAGAGACCCAAACATGAAACTAATATTTATAGCACAAGGAAAACATCAGCAAGTAGTTGTAAGCTTTGATATTGGCCAATACATTGCTGACAAGCAATGCACTTCATGCAAGTCTTCCAAATTTACCCTGAAAAGCAGAGTATTTACTAAATTCCACAGTGTTGTAAGATATTAGGATAAAACACCAATAGTTATATTAAAAAAGAATGAGGTCAGTGGGTTAATCATGCAATCAGCAGCAGCACCCAACTTCAATTTTTGAGTCCTTTGAAAAATGGGCCATTTTTCATGTCTTCCAAGGCATGCAGGTCAATCAACCCTCAATAGTCGGTTTTTAACCCTACAAGATCTAATTGTTTTTTATTTGCCAATATTCTGAAGAGTTCCCTAAATCTTATTTTGCAAAAAGACCAATAGTCTTATATATCAAAGTAAATCACACTGTAATTAGGACTCATTAAAACCCATTTACTTTCAAAAAAGGCAAATTACACACACTACACTAATGCATAAACATTAAAACTCAAACATATGGCAAACAAATTTGCTCTGCTAATTATGAAGTTATGAGCCAGTAAAGTAACACTTGATCTTTCAGTCACTGAGAACTAGAGATGCTCTATTCCATAACATTAATTTTCTGATTTGTCAGAAAGTTTAAATAAGCTTCTCCTAAACTTTGAAAAAGCTACCTGTATGCAAGTTGCAATCAATACTCCAGTCCACTTTTGCCATTAAGAAAAAGCTGTAGTCAAATAAAGCACAATGCATATCTGATTATGGAAGCTAGCTGGTGTTAAGGAATACCACAGATTTAACGACAAGAGCTATGAATATATACTGTCCACAAAAGACATCTCTTAATTTTACATAATGTGCTTCAAGGAAATTTAATGGAAATATTTTTGACCAAGCACAGTACATGTACAGGCAAAGCAGAGACACCACATACCTTGTGTAAGCAAACTGGAACCTTAAGGGACTCTAGGTGCTCTTGTTTTTAATCCTTTTGATCCTTATTCTCACATCTCTTGCTAACATTGGTTATTTTAATACAACTATTAATATTCTTTGCAGTGTGAATAAATCAACGGGCTATAGAAAATACTGAAGGATCCCAGAGATAATTTGAATAGATAGTTAGGAAACATCCATGAGGCATTTGTCAGCAAACATTACCCATCACCTGCTTGGGCAAGTAATGAACCATTTACCAGTTATGCTATATATTAAATACATATAGTTTGACTGGAATGTACTTGTACGTCATTGTATTTTAGCAGTAGTATCAAGCTACAAACAAGGATCCCAGCAGAAGAACAGAAACAAAACATGTAGTACCACATAAGATATTCACTAATCAATAGGGGGAATTAGAAATGTAAGAAAACATTAGAAAATTTTAAATGGAAGATGCTTTTTACACTGCCTTGCTTAGTAAGTTTTGAGGTTGAGCTACCTTATTATGATATTTACTCGGAAGCTGACAAAAATTACAGCTTGCTACCAAAAGAGGACAATCATCTTCTGGATCCCTGTTACAGCTCTCAACCATAAACAATACCCTGGATTTCTTAGGCTAATGGCAGATGAATTGCTCTCTTGCTTTTATCAAAACTATTATTCAGTAATAAAAAATGTTTACTCTAGTAACTCATAATAATTTATATATTAATTGGAATTTTCCCAACTGCATGACAGTAAATAACAGCATTTAAATTAATCATGTTGTAAAGCAATTTTTTAAACTACTGAAGTGTTATAAGCATGTTTAATATGTTAATATACTGTTTGCTAGTCTTATAGACAACACTTTGCTCTGAAACACTACACTTCATACTGCCAGTGTCTCTGCCATCCCTCTGCTTCATTGCAACTCAAGTCAATGCAAAAACCAAATCTGTTTTTTAAATGGCTATGTAATAATTAGACATTTTTACTGCACTTCAAAGATAAGTCCAGGTCTTAATCAAAGTACTCATTCCCAAATTAAGGTGCAATGCAAGTCTGCTTTCAAATTCATAACATATAACACAACCAACACACGTTTACATTAAATGTGCTCATATCAGCTCCCCAAAAGCCTAGCAACTTTAGTATATACTGCATCCAAAAAGGCTGAATTTTATTGTTTGAGGAATAACCAGTTTCAAGGTGTTAATTATAAGTCTGCAGTAGCATGACATATGATCAATAAAGTCAGCAACTGAGTCAAGAAACTCATGAGAAAAAAAACACAGCAACAGTCTTACCTTTAAGTCAAGATGAACTACATTGTTTCTGTGCAAGAACGAAACTCCTTCTAAAATTTGCTTCATAAGTCGTTTAACATCTTTTTCTTTGAAGGCTTCCTCCCTTTCAGCCACACACTGGTCAAAAATTTCACCTCCAGCAGCACTATGGAACAATATGCCTTTTATTATTTCAAAGAATATGTGATAGCAGCTATTTTGCTCTACTCACACCTTTATTTAGAATAAACAAATCAAGATTAGCAGGTCACCCCATACTGATTTTTTTTTTTCTCCAGTTACTAAATATTTAGTAATCTTTTGTAGTCTAGGAAGAAGACTTCTATGAAGTCTGGCAGCCTTGGAGAGAAAAAAAACTCACTTAGGTTAGAAAATATGAATACTACAGAAACACTTTTGGGGCTCTTCTGGAAAGATTAGTGACTATGCTTTGAGAAGAATGCTACCTTTGTTTATGGGCAACGTTTACATCAGAGATGTGTTTTTTCCCATTCCTATGGAAATACATTGTGATTTGGCCAAGATAAGGATTTGTAAATACCAAATGGGCCCGTCATCATCCTCCCCACAACACTATTTGCACATACTCAGAAAGACTAATTGTAAAGTTTATACTGCTATTGACATATTTGTAAAGTTTCTGGTCTATAAGGATGCATTAACTTTCTAAATGCATTCCATCTAAAAAGCACTTTGAGAATTTTAGCTCTCAAAGCTTGCTTATTTTTCATATGTTTAAATAAATAATATAAAGAAAAAATAAGTACACTGAAGCCAGATGCAGTACCATCTCTGCATAGCAATGACTTTAGAGAGCTAAGTGTTTCACATGACCACGTAGCATCCAAAGTAAAACAAGCAGAGTAGGTGCTCCATCTTGAAACAAGAACAGGCATAAGAACATTAGAATGGGGCCATTTTGCACATGCATTGCTGAATTATTAAAGTATAAGTGAAATTAACATGTACACATTTTCTGTTTCACCTGAAATCCTAAAATCACCCTTTAGTGAAAGGCAATGAAAGCCCTAGGGACAGTACCTTCTTCAGTCGCTACAAACCGACATGCTAAACCTGACTTTCCACAATCATTAGTCTTTATTGATGTGTAACCACCTATTCTATGCCTTTGGTAATTTTTAATAAATCAGACTACCTAGACCATCAAGAAAGAAGAGAGGCATATTCAGTGAAGATGCAACAGCAACATGACAGTCCTACATGAACAGTGCATTTGTATTATGTACCCTCAGAAAAGAGCATCTAAATACACTTAGAATTTTCATTATGCCAATAATGCTATAGTCCAAGTGACTTAAAATGCCTCATGCAATATAAGTTTTCTTTGTCTTAACAAATAGCCTTACTATCATTATGTGAAATTCTGACTGCAAATCGCCTTACAAGAAAAAAAATAAGGGTTAAGTTTAAAGTTTTTCTTAATAAATTTTTATATTTCTATTCTGCACACCAGCAAACTGATACAGCAGTATTATTTGCTTTAATAAAAGATTTTTTTCCAGAAGTCCATTAAGTAATCCCTTCTCTTTATGTTGTATCAAAGATGATAGCTCTAAATGATATACAAAGTTTTCATGAATGAAGTATTAATATTTTCATCCCCTCTAGAAAGACTGCCTATACCTGACATTCTTCACCCCAGCCTGCTTCAGCATGTTGTTATTTCAAGGAAAAAGGTAGTAACACTTCAGCTTTGGACAGGATTGAGATATCAATGACCCTTTAAAAAAAGCATATTGGATACTATTTTCTAATATTCCAGAACAAATTCCTTAAACACACAAAAAACCAAAAACACAACATTGCTTGGATCAAGATAGGGATAGAAAAGTATCTACTGTAATTAATGAAGGAAACAAAAATTAATCTTTCAAGAATGCCATAATATGTTACTAGGAAGACATTTAATTCCTTGTAGCAGTAAGTTATAATTCACATCACTGATAAAATCTACTAGCAAAATTATCAACATAAACCTATTTTACATCAATAACATGGATTTTTCCGGTACTGCTCTTTCACTCAAAATAAGCAAAATAGTACTTATGCTATTTAATTCTATGTGAAATAGAACTCTACCACCTAAAAAACCACACACAATTAATGTCAACCAAGGATCATACTTCATTTTTAATAGACCCAGCTGAAAAAAAATCAAAGCAGAGACTTAAGCCTCGTCTGCTCAGTAGATGTATATTCTAAGTTATGCTAATGAACAGATTAAGAACACTGAAGTTCACTGAAGAACACTAAACTAAAATTTACACTCTAGAACTTTAATACTACACTTCAAGAACCTTGAATTACATTCGTTAAAAGACGATAAAAGTTGAAGCAGACATTGTTCCATCACGGAAATCAAGACAGCGCTCTAGCATATGAGAGAGGGGAAAAAACAGATCCATAAAATTTTGCAAAAGAGGTATTTAAGTAACTTGCATGATGCTACGTTCATCAGCATCTTTAAGAGAGAAAGAAGCAAATATGGCCCTTGTAGAAATACACATGCACTTGATGACTTATAAAATATGGCCCTTCCCAGCCACCATTGACATCAAATATACTCAGCTTTACATAAGAAGTTTCATGTGAATAGATGGTTTGACATGCAATGGTTCATTTTAGTATGAAGTTTTTATTTGGGACATAGATATGACAACTACTTCCAGACAATTCACTATTAAAAAATTACCATGTTCAGAAAAATAACTAGTGAACCTTTATATGAACATAAATTAATTATAGCAAGACTGTTTTGTGTATCATTCCTGTGGAGCGAGTATATTTGACTCCCTTTAAGCAAAACAGCCAGCTAGCTGTCTGAGCCAGCACAGTCACAAGTAGTTGGAAGGACAACGTCAAAAGGAACTCTAAAAAGATTCTACTGCACATCTATGCCAAATTTTGCCAGGCTCCTTAACAACACTTTCTCCTCAGTTATTTTATATTCCCTAGCTATATACAGTTCATAGTTCAGAAGAAAAAAACACATACAAACACAAAACATAGAAGGGATTAAGATACCTGTTAGGAAAGTGTTATGGGCATCTCATTGCTACGATTTCAACACACACAGACCATGAGTTCTCTTGTGCTTAAGAGTTATCCATATCTCCTCTAAAAACACATATTCCGTTATGTTGTAGCTTTCTGAATGGTCATTATGAAATAACTGCTTTGCAAACCACTGGACACCCCCCTGCCACCACCACCTCCACAGAAAGCATTCCTAGGATGTAAAAGCAAAGAATCGTAACAGTGCCTTTAGGGGAACAAGCTTCTTAAATACTTCCTTATGTGTTTCTTTCAGGAACAGTGTTATTTACAATACCTGATTTCACTAATATAGACTCCCTTAGCTAGCTGTAAGTAAAAGGGTGAGAAGTAAGAATTCTGTCCAAACTTAAAGGCTACAGCAACTGGATTTCCTTCTCTATTTTAACTTATTTATGAAAGTACTGTTGTCTTAGCAACTTCTCTCTAGCTTCAAGTGAAATTCAATTGCTCTTCATTAATGAAAGTAATGCTAACTTTTTTACTGCTTATCAGCATAAACAAGCTAAGTCATATGAAAAGCTTGGAACATTAACCATGGTTACAACCATGCTATCTTTAAATTCAACTGAGACTGTTCTTCTTTAGAATATATCTTAACAATGGACTGTACAGAATTCAGCACACTTTTCAAGTGCACTTACTACCATAACCACTTAGCATATCATCAGAAAGACTGAACTCTATTCCAATGCATCTGGAAAAAAAAAAAATCAAATTTCTCCAGCTTTACTGAAGCAGGCATTAAGGCAGTTTCAGAAAGTTTCAAAACTACAAATCCTCAGAGTAAAGATATGTGGATAACAAGTTCAAAGAATCCACTTGACTTCAAATGCTGAGTGAGACCATATACAGCTACAGTCTGCAAGGGTCAAAAATTCACTTTCTGAATCTCGGGCTTTGTCAAAAGCCTTTCTTGAATGAATTTCCAATTAACTTCCAAAGATAACCTTTTCATTTTCTGTACACAGAGCTTATATTACAGGAACAGCACCATAAGCAAAGGTTCACATTCACTACTACTGACAATCATATCCTTCTCTTAGCTAGGCATGCAATTAGGTAGGAAGCAAGCAAATGAATTTACTGAGAATTTCCTCAAGTGTGAGGCTACCGTAGCATGCTGGTATTCCCAAAAACCAGAATGAACTGTGTAACTATCTGTGAGGAGAGGACACATGGAAAGAACGTATTGAAGATAGTAAAGAGTAAGAGGAAGTAACTAATATAGCGAAAGAAGTTTTCCTATACCTTTCAGAAAATCTCCAGTTTTGATCCAATCCATAAAACTTTAAATTAAGCTCTAATAGACAAGGTGCTAATATTGGAACAGAACAACTATTTGTGATTGGAGTGTTTTTGCTTCAAATTCCATCTGTTGAATCTTATGCCAAATGAACTGTTTCCTGCCAGCAGACTCTTACTTTATCCAGGTCCAAATAGCTAGTAGATGGAAAAAGCACTTCATCTAGCACATCAAATATACCTCAATCATCTCTTCAAGACTGCAAAGACTTTTTTTTTTAAAATAAGGGTAACAAAAGTCTGGTGTATATCTACAAAGATATCTACAAATACCTACGCAAGACCCTGGCAGTCAGCTCCCTGGTTCAGAAGCTCTCCAAAGAACAACACATAACAGCCTAGATTTTGGAGTTCCACATACAAGTTTGTTTAAAATCTGACCTACTAACCCAGTTATCATCTGTCCCTTCCACAGATGTATAAACATAGTGATGAACACTTACAGACAGAAAAGTCAATTCTTAGGCATCAGATGTACTGCTGCTCTGTCTTTCAAGAATCAGAAAAAGACAAGTTGCATACAAATGTTGAGATGAGAAGTTAAAGGGAGGGAAAAAAGCAATCTTGCAATATGCCAGGATTTCCAGGTATCTCCACCTTTTCCAATAGATGTCCAGCTTTTTTTATTCATTCTATTTTTACTAAAATGACTGACCCACAGATAAATCCCAGGCTTTACGTATTACTCCTTCAGATCTTACTCAAATCCTTTATTTGAGGTTTTGTGCCAGAGAGAGAAGTCATTATTGTTAGTTATGGATGTAAGTAGGTATAGCTCTGCCACTCTACAGATCAAACTAACACTAATGCCTCTTGCCTCCCACAGCTCAGAACTTGCATTAACATTTACCAGACAGTTTCCAATTTACTTCCTGTCAAAACAGATATTGCTTTAAAGACAGCTCTCCAGATCACATTAGTATTTCTCTTCAAGGCAAAGCCCCAGCATGCCCCTTATTACAGATCCAGTATCAAGATAAAAAAAAAATTCAAAACCATAGCAGAGAAAAGTTAGTGGGCAAGAATTAAATATGGTTTTCTCCTTTTCCTGATAAAGATCTGCCACACAGACCATCAAGCTTAATCGAGACAGAATAACCTTATGCCCTAAAGAAACCTGCAGTCTAGATATATTCTTTAATCCTTTGCATATAGAATGTAAGAAATTTACTAACATTCATACCTGTTTTGTTACAACATGTCTCCGGAACATGCTGACATTAAAGAAGCAACCAGACATATTTGCTGAAGTCAGTGGAAGAGTCTTTTTGTAATTTATAACAAACATACAACTATTTATCTGCAACACAGTACTGTTTTTATATGCCTCAAACAATCATAATGTTGCTAATTACTGAACAACCTGGTTACTAGTTAATACTTTGGATTAAAAATGCATCTTGTAATTGTAATAGAGAATTGAGCTCTAGAGGAAAACTAGCAACTCTGCATTACAAGCATCATAAAGCCCATTGCTCAACTCAAGCTTTCAATTCCAGCACTTGGATTATGTCCCTTCAGAAATTTAAGCTGTATTTTGTTTAGATCTTTCTTGCTCATGTTTAAGACACGAGTCTCCAATTTCTATATGACAGCAGTTAGACTCTAGAAGCTCTGTCACATTTTTGTGTTATGATTTGTAAAGTTCAAATGTCTGCTACACTTCATAAATCACTAATACCTTAACTGCACAATGCAGTTTTTAAAGAGTGTATTCTAGACATCTTAGAATGGAATGAGACTCTGTCTTAGAGTCTCATTCCACTCCACTGAACCTCAAAGATACAGTTTCTTTTGACTTCTAAATAAGACTCAGATTGGAATACAAGATTTCTCACCATATTTTCATTATCAAGGAGGAAAAGAGTTATACAAACTAGAGCTATTTGGCATACAGGCTAAGTGACTTCTGAACTGTCAAGCCTCCCTGCTCCTTTCCTAGTTATTAAAAACCCATAAAGCTTGAACAAGATCTTCACTGAGTTTACTAGCAACAAGCATTTAGCTACCTCTCAGTACCTATATGACAAAGATCTAAGCCTCTGGAGCGCTAGATGAGTATTTGAAGCTGCAAAAACTCCCATATGAAGAAAATCAGTGGGGAGTGGTGGTGAGGAAAATGGAGAAGTGTAGAGTCCCAGGTAAACATCATTTAACAGAAACTATTCAAGGCCTGAATTCTATCACTCCTATAGGTTCTCCTCCTCCTCCCCTCCCAAAAGGCACTGGACCACTATGTTGTTACACACTTGAGTCTCTGCCCAAAAGGTCTTCAAAGAAACATTAATACAGTGCTCCTGCCTTTTTTCCAAAGGATGAAAGACAATTTTTGCCAGTATCATATTAAGAAAAACAGTTAAGGACTTCTAATGTTGGTCTAGTTCTGGAGAAAAATGGAACTGCAAGGGAACATAGGCATTCAAGCCAGATAACACGACCACAGTAGAGTGCAGGTGTTCAGTATGGAGCAGCCTGCTGTTCTAAGTTTATATACTTCCTGAAAGATCTTGCATTTGGAAGATTTATAGTTTAACTAGATACAGCAGCCAAGAGTTTCAGCACAAGTTTCCCTAATATTAACTGTGATAGAATACCTATGAGTAAACATCTGCTCTAAGTCCTAGCCTCATACAATTCTCGTAGAGATTCATCAAGCTGAGAAAAAAAAAAAAGAAAAGTCTGATACTTGTCAAGCTCCTCAGCTTCAGATAAGAATTATCTCCAAAAATGAACCTCTAAAAACTAAACATTCTGTTTTGATTTAATTTTGAAGAGATTTCAGAACAGTTTTTCCATTGAGACTAAAAAAAAAAAACAAGATGTGATCACAAATCACAGAACTTCTCATTGTAGGTCACGTTGAGAATTTTTTAAAGATAGTACACATTTCAATTAGATTGTTTTAAATGCTTTTTTCAAAACTGGACTTCAGCTAACAAACAGATTTCACCCCACCTTTGGCACTGTCAATGAAACAGACTTCAGTATTTGAACATATAATCAATTCTTTCCCCACCCTCTTTTACAAGTATGGAGTGTACAGAGCTGATGCTTCACTGAAGACTAACTACTCAAAACTCAAATTAAGGCTCAGCTTTGAAAGATACTATGCAATTGGAGAAGTTTATTGTATTCTGCAGCAGTTACAAGATTGTACATAACCTACTGATTTTCTTACCAATTCTTTTCAAACTCAGGCAAGGATAAGTGGCAAGCATCAACGTTTTTTGTCATATTAATCACTGATGAACAATATTTTTACATTATTTGAATAGAACAAATACTGCAGAATGTTACTCAAAAAAAATTAGTACTTACTATTCCAGGACTAAAATCATCTCTGTTGCAGTTTCATAAATTTCATGCAAGTTAATGACCCAAAGGTTGCATTGTGCCAACTCAAGGACTGCAATTTCATGGATTATTTCCATCCGACAATCTTGGCCCTTTCTTCTTTTTCTCATGAATTTTGCTGCAAACTCTCTTTCTGTTCCTTTCTGGATGCACTTCTTCACCACTGCAAATTTTCCTCTGAAATCAAAGAAGAATGGCAAGTTAAACGTAAGTCACTCAGTGACAACTTAAGTATTGTGGTCCTTGTAATTTAGTATTTCAGTAAGTTTGAATGAAGTCACTTTAAATGGGCACATTTAAAATATGTTCTAAACTTAGAATTTAGGAGTACCACAGCCTGAAATGCTCTTCAGTCATCTCCATCAAAAAAAAAAAAAAGAGAGAGAGACCTAGCCATCAATTCAGGGAACCTAGGATTTCAGAAATAAAGAAAAAAAAGCTGTGCTAGTTAGCAAGACTGAGATATCCCTAAGCCCTTGATAAAACCTTTCTTTTTTAAAAAAGCAAGGTACACAAATAAATAATTTGCTCTTGCTGTGGACATATTATAATGATTTAAGTATTTGATGCTTTATTGCTTTGCAAAGTATCCCACCCTACTCAAGGCAACAACAGTTAGAACTCTTGCTGAATCATTTCTCAGTATCTTGTTCCACTTACTACAAAATATCCGAACGTTGCTCTGCAGAGCAAAACACAAACTTGTGGACTTTTCTGTGATTGCTGCTCATATTAAAGCACTTCCCAAACCAGTCTCCAGGAAACAGCTCATAAGTGTTGCCTCATTTTACCAAAAGCACATAGAAGCAGAAAAATCAAGGCCTCAAATAGCTACTGATTTCAGGTATCTTATTTAAGACACTACAATCTGCATTTTCAGAGGTATTGCATGGTATTTTCACATGCTATGCTTCTAGTCATAGGAGTTATAGTTTTGATTGCTTAACAGTTCTCAAAATGCCTTGTTCCTGGTCTGACTGCCTGAGCAAAGAACATAGAGATCATTAAAAAAAATAAGCAACACAAAGCATTCTAACAAGATTTCTGTGATAGTGTTAATATGAACACACATAGCAGAACTAAGCATAGCACTTAACACGTTAATGAGCGTCATTTCTGATGAAACATGACAAACACTGTTGAGTTATGTCGGGTCAGCAACCTAGCTAGAACCATATTGTGGTGCTCAGTTCAGAACTCTTCCTCTATAACATTTTGGATTGAAGTGTCTGTTCTAAAATTTCTTGTAATAAAGTGCTCAGAGCCATCTGTATACCTCAGTTCAGTTCATAGAGTATATCAAAATGAAAATGTCTATTAATTAATAAATCATTTAATGCAATTATAAATACTCATACTTTTAAGTATAGCAATCATTTTTAACTCCGCCCATACAGGTATCATGTTTAATCAAAACTGTACTTTTTCTATGTAAGACTTACAAAGCTGCAAGAATAGCTTGGAAGATCTTTATTGTAGTTCTTTCTGTTTAACTTATTGTAGGATAGCCAAAACCAAAATAAGAGTCCACGTCATGTTTGAAATAAAGCTACATGGGTTTTTCCTCTCCTCCCTCCAAGCTGAATTTTACAGAATTAACTCATTCAGCTCACAGTTCTTTCACTCTTGCAGATTTTAACCTATTGGCAGACTGCCTTCCCT
Source organism: Struthio camelus (assembly GCF_040807025.1). NCBI lineage: Eukaryota > Metazoa > Chordata > Aves > Struthioniformes > Struthionidae > Struthio > Struthio camelus. Next base: position 59,972,079 of record NC_090943.1, on the reverse strand, counting down.
GAAGCGTTAAGGAAGGCTTAAAGCAGTTTTAGTCAGTTGGCTTAAAATAGATATTTGTTTCAAAGTTATCCAATCAAAATGAATTAAGTCAAATAAGCACACGTAAAATGGGTATTTGGCAGATGATCTCACTAAAATAATCTGAATTGAAACTACCGATATAGCCACAGTTATTTCTCTAGGAATAATACGCTGCATAAGCACATATGTTCAGCATAATAGATATTAGAACCGATCAGAGCTGAGTCCAGGTATCTGTGAAGGCTCAGTAACACAGTAACAATATGCTTTAAATGCCTTGAAACTATTTTTTTGGAGAAAGTTCTTAGTTAACAATATAGGTGCCATGACAACATTATAGCTTTACAAATGCATGAAAATACTATTATGGCTTTGCAGAACCAAGAAGGTTTGGTCAGAAGATCACTAAAAATGCTTTAATCAATATGGAAGCTACCATAGAACACCATGAAACAAAGAACCACCCAAAGTCTTGAATAAAGGCTAACAGATCTACTAGATATCTGCAACAGGTAAATCAAAAACAGTGTTGGAAGAAATAAAAAAACATGTTCAGGAGGGACAGCTCATCAGCAAACACAAAAAATGCTTCAGAGCCCGAAGTAGAAACGCTGTACAGCCAATGTTTTTTCTAAGTAGAGTTCTGAGAAGCTTGCAATGTTTGTGTTGCAACTACAAGTATAAACACCTCTCCAGTATTGTCATCTTAACAGTGATTAAGAGCAATCATGCTTATGTAGCCAGTGAAAAGGATTTTAAGTTATTCCAAATGGAGACACATGTACAAAGCAAATCTATGCATTCATCAAGATGTTACAGTCCCTGCTGAAGCTGCACATGTTTAGCAACCAAAGCAGATAAACTGCATTGAGAAAAAAAATTCACATCTTCATCGACAGGAGGAAAAAAAAAAAAAGAAAGAAAATCCTTTGGAAGACTAACAGATAAGACCCTTCAACAGCAAGTTATTTCAATACCTGGTGATACTAAACCTCTATGCCAAAAACCTAGATCCCTGGGTTCAACCTTTGCTATTTTTCTAAAATAATTTCCATATGCATGACTTCCCTCTGAATTTCTCCTTACTCCAGAGTCAAAAACTGTTAACTCTAGCACCAATGATGTGCCAGAAAAGTAGTTTAGAAATCTAAAATTAATACTGCTTTCAAGAAGCACACTTTCAGATGTGCTTAAATCCTAAGGTCTACCTGGAAGCAGGTACGCAGTCTAATGAGTACCATCACTGCTGATTCATCATACATGAGTCACAATGGAAATAAAACAATATTCACACGGCAGCAAGAAACAGTAAGAGACAGACACCACTGTGTGTGGCCACACGTGTACTGTATAGCTGAGCTGGAGAGAAGCCTGATATGTGACGTAATTAAAAGGGCAGGTTACTCAAGCAGTCAGCTGGCTGACAAATATTAATTCTTAGCTGTTTAAAACTAAGAATCCTGCCCAGATTCTTGATGGTTACACCTATAATTAGAGCTATTATAGTTACAGTCTGCAGGATTCACCTTTTCTGAAGACAATCCCCTAAAAGATTCTGAACTCCAGAAACCTGATAAGTTTATAATTAAAGCTTATTAGTATGCAGCTACCTAGGCTCATGTCTGAGATAACTTCAGAGCTACGATGGCAGCAAAGGTACCATCCACTGGACAATCAAAGCAGGAAGTTAAGCCAAGGGATACACTTGTAAATATTTTTCTTAGTACACACAGTATAGTAGATGTAAACAAGGTTTCTGATAAAGTACCGTCTGCATATACTTCATTGTTGTCTTTCTTGAAAGACTTTTCTCAACTCCTTATAAAAAAAGGAATCTGCTATTAAAAGTAGTATTACACCACAGCATTGCTAGTTTAGCTGTATTAAGAACTACAGTAAGAACGTCACACTTAAGGAAGAATAATTTTGAAAAAGATATTTAATGTTTGTTCCCGAAGTTAAAAACTGATTACCAAATATCCAAACACAAACAAAATGTTTTTAAGGAAGACATGAATAGGAAACCAGAAGTAGTTCTCAGTCTTCTCAGGAGTCTTATTCCAGAATTATGATTTAATCTTAAATCATAATGGGTTATGAACAATCTCAGTGTCCTCTTTTCAGATTGCCAACAGAATCAGCATCATTTCACCTGGCATACAACACAGTTTAAGAGAAAAATCTAAATCACAAACTATACATCAAGTCAGATAAGCACGAACATTTATATCATACCAGTTAATTTGGGTTGTGATAGGCTCAGAAGAACAGAGAATTAACATTTAGAGCAGAATTTAATTACTCTAATGATTATTTCTGAAGTGACCTATAAAGCATTTTGTCACAATATCAAGCAGAGAAATGACATCAACTCCCCTGAAGATATCTACCTTTCAGAAAGCTTAAGAAAGCTTTTCTGAGATTCACAAAACTATATACAATTTATGCCATCATAGTTCAGACAATATCTGAATTATTTCTTCCACTTCTGCAAATTGAGATTCTGTTTCTGATCATCTGTAATTTACCCACATTAAATTTAGTCTCAAATGGTGGAACCAACTACTTGCAGCTCTCTTCATTTCCACCTCTATCCATTTAATTTCACTCTATTCCACAGCTGTTTTACTCTAGCTGCGCTACTGCAAAGAACAGCTTAGGATAAAAACGTGATAACGTATACATTCTTACTGTACAAACTTGTACAAGTTTATCCAGTAGCACTAGCATGCAAGTTCCTGAAAATGACTTGAAGAATAAGCCAAGTTCATTATAGAGTTTGGATCCCACCCTCTCCCCCCACCCCCCCCACCCCCAGAAGAGTTATCTGCACATGGAGCTACATTCAGATCAGTAGTCAAAAAAACTTCCTTAATACTCTGCTCAGTTCCTCAGTTGATTTAAATACTTCCAATTCTTAGCTCTGAATAAGGAATGAGATCGTGTGTTTTAACTAAGAAAAAAACACAGATGACAGAGTCAACAGAATTGCATTTTGTAGAGCTTGTACATTTTGCCAGAAGTATGCTGTGTTTAGAGCTGATCATTTATGACCACTGCTACTTTCTAGTGAGAAGAAAGCTAGGTCTGCCATTTATTGTTTTCAGTACATAAATTATAAGCACTGATCCAGACATAGCTTGTTTTCCATCAAGCAGAGTGCAATACTCCCTCAATGAGCTGCAAGAAATAAGTAATAGACTATAGTATTTTGTTCACCACTACTTAAGAGGTTCTTTTATAGAGGAAAAGGAGCAAAGTAAATACAATTGCATCAGACACTTTATATAAGCTTTAGGTAATATAAATCAGTGATGAACAATTTCCATTGAGGTTGTGTTTCTGGAATATGGAGCTTCAGAATAAGCATACTCGCAAGTATCCTTTAACTCTATCACTACAAAAATATTAAAAATACTCTTCCTCATCTTACAGTAAAATTGTTGTTTGAATGCAGATGGTAAGGGGAATAGTCAACCAACGGATGCCTTGTCCTCTACAAAGGTTACACTACTTCAAACTAACCTAGCTCAAGCTAGCACTTCTGCAGAAAAATGAAGAAGCCAGAGTGAGTTGATGGCACCCCTAAAACGCCCATCAGACATAAGTTTGCTTTTAAATACCATGCAACTTGAAATGGAGATCTGTGAGAGATCATTACGATTTATAGACAGAGGTAGTAAGGCTGTGAAGACTAGCTCAAAATTTAATTTGCTAAAACACTTAATCAAAAAAAAAAAACATTTCCATGTTAGTTGAAGCAACTTAATAATTTTTCCAGGATAGCCATTGTAACCAAGCTTTTGTTATTTTTTTATTATTTTTTCTCGAATTGATCTTTTTTTTCCCCTAGCAGTTGTATTTGGATAGACTTACAAATATCTGTTCAGCTACAGACTCAGGCTGCCATCTTTTAAAGTACATAAGCTTTACATTCTCTAAGCAATTTTTTCCTGCAGATAGAACAAATGAAGCCTGATTTCCCCAGTTTTACATTCAAGTCCCTCCACTGACATTATGACTAGGTTGCTCCCATGCTAATCCATGACTCTTTCAGCAGTACTTCCCCATGCCTTTCACCCCTAACATGCCTTCACTGGCCAGCAGCCCCAGTATCTTCCTTCCCCATACTTCTAGGGCTACAATGCCTTCTATGTCTGCCCTCATTCCCTCCCTCTTCCCACCTCCTCCACACAAAAGTGACAAGGGAACGGAGGACAAAGGCCCCAAGTGCCACGGCTAGTTCCAACATACATGTGTTGACTGACTGAATTGGAGGCCAAAGAGCACATACCTGCTGAGTTCATGCAGCTGCCTTGCTCTCAGCAAGGATACTAAATCTTTTTTCTTTTCTCTCCCACCTACCAATGTTAAACACCGTTTATAGGAACAAAATTATTTTTGAAACCTCTATCCAAAGTTCAACTTTTAAATTATTCTTTCAATTCTGGAAAAAGGAATGGACTACTAGAGACTGTATAAGCTTTGTTTCCTCAGCAAACTGAGCTACCAAATGGGAATTAAAATAGAGTATGTTGTGTGTACATGGGCTGCTTTTTGTCCATGACCTAAAACCTGTCATATCTGGTTGACAATTTGTCAAAGTCCTTTGCAAAGATAAACTCTACTCAAGTAAAAACTTACACATTTTATGAACAGATAAAAGTGAAACAACTTCTGCTAACTTTCTCAATAAAACACAACACAAGACACTTGAAGTGTTAGTGAGACTTTCCATTTCACCACCTTTGCTTTGTCACAATGAGATAGCAAGAATTCATCTTTCATGGAAGTGCTTGTGCTGAAAAATCCACTGTTCATTATAAAAGTGTAGTAAGAACCCCTAAACATTCCAAATTGTTGAGTTAAAAAACAAGCACATAAATAGAAATTTATACATTTGAATGTAAGAGAAGATACTGGAAAATATTCATGAAGTTGAGGGGAGAAAAAAAAGACAGTCTGAACCAAAATATACACAGCTATTGCAAAAAGCAATACCAACATTTAGAACAAAAAGCTCAACTCATTTTAATATAACTGTAGGTACAGAATCACAACCACCAGATGAAGATCACCTTCATACACAGTTTGGGTCAAAACCAACTCCATATAGAAAGTCATATAAAGATTGCCTTGTTCAACATACAGAATGAAATTTGCTGCAGTACAAATTGCTGTACACAGAGTAAAAGCAATCATTTTAGTTGTAGTTTTGTGCATCAGAAGGAACCACTAATTTTTTTAATTACTAATACTATTTTTTGACTAGGCCCATAAGTATCACCCAGCTCGTAATATAAGCTCTCACTCCACGGCAGAGCTTCAAAGTGTCTTCAAAAAAGTCATTCAATCTTTGCATTAAGAAGCACCACTCACCCACATACCACTGAGCAACAGCAGTACTAGCACATCCTATGCTACACTGCTCCAATGCCCACTTAACTCTAATACTTGCTTAGAATTTATGCTGTTCTCTAGCTCACATTTATCTACCTTCAATTTCCAGGCCCGGGACACTGGGGTTACATCATACTAAAGAAAGCTTTCTCACTCTGAGTTCGTTCTCCCACCTGCTTCTCACGTGAACGCTCTAGGCTACTATGTTTAACCAAGTATTATTCTATTAGTACACAAGATTTACTAAAGTGAGCATCAGGTTGACACCTAGACACCCAAAATATTCGTTAGAGGTACTTATAGCAGTTACATTTGCTCTGAAACTCTCCTTTTCTCCTTCTCTCCAAAGTGCTGGGTTTTCCTGCTGCATAAACTCAGCTATAGAGCTACCTTAATTTGCAAAAGAATGTAGATTAAAGAGTATCTCACAGTACATCTTGAGGTATAGCATGTCATCTTTTTGATCTGAACGCTCTTTAGACAAGAGCGTGAGACCCTGAGTAAGAATACCACCATTATTACGAGAAGTGACAGACTTTCAGACAAAAATACTCGTCTAGTGGTGCTGAAATTCCACGTATATTGTTTCTGAGATGCAAAGTCTTTTAACGAGACTTTCTGCCTCAAGCCTTGCTTGCTATCTGTGAGGTGCCTTTTAAAATTACACACTGATCAAGCCTTGGATGTGGAGCACTGCAGGAGTCACTTTCAGACCTCCAATTCTTTAACTAACTTTAACTCTTTGAAAAGTTTCCCCATTCTTCCAGACTTGCTTTTCCCCATGTCAGAGCTTGCAAAGCTCATGAAAAAACCTGGCTGGTCTCCATCGCCAATCCAAATCTAGAGCAATACGCCATGCTCCATGCTTGCCCAGGGGAAAGAGCGCAGTCTCTTCCCAGCTAGCTTAACAAGGCTGACAATGACTTCTTCAGTACAAGTAAGGGCAATCGACCGTGGCCAGCAGGAGTACAGCTGTACCGACAGCTGACACCCAGCACCCTTCCTAGCCAAGCCAAACACTGCCCAGCCAGCGTGATGGGCACTTCCTTGGAGCTGACACCACGCAGCAGGGCGAGGCCAGGAAAGGATGCCACTAACCATGGCTCTAGCACGGCACTGACACTTTTCCCCCTCCTCCCACTATCGCCTAGCGCTGCTCAAGGCGACGGTGACTCAAGCTGGGCAGGGGAGGAAGGGGAAGCAGGTGAAAATGCCGGGTGACTGCCTGCCTCGCAACTTACGGCGGGCAGCCGGCGGCGCGCAGCTGCCGAGAGCAGAGAAAGGAAGAGAAACACCGAGCAGAGAGAAGGCACCAGCTCCGAGGCAAACCCCCTTCCCTTCCCTCCGTCCCCCCCCTCCTCACCCCACGCTGAGCGGCAGCGTGCAGCCAGCGAGCCTCAGGGCGCGGACACCGGGGCTCGGAGCCGCGCCCGACCCCAGCAGCCTTGGGCACGGGGCAGAGCCGGACGCCCACCTGCCTCAGGCGACCCTTCCCCACATGCGCTCAGACCCCCCCGTAACGGGGTGGGAGCTACGCGCCTCCCCCCCCCGCCCCGTCCCCGCCGCACACCCACCTGCCCAGCTCCCTGCCGGGGCTGAGGCTGTAGCGCTCCTGGAAGGGCTCGGTGCGGATGGGCGTGCGGATCTCGGTCAACAAGCCGCCTCGCCGCCGCCCGCGGCCGGCAGCGGGCGGAGGTAGCGGCGGCGGCCGGTCACCGCGGCAGCGGCTCGGCGGCGGCTTCTCCTCGGGGCTCATGGCGCGGGGCTTTCCCCCTCCGCAGTGCGACGGCTTCTCCTCCTCCGCCCGAGCACCGCTCAGCTCCGCCGGCGCTGCCTGCTCCTTCCCGCCCGCCAACGGCCGCCGCTGCTCGAGGGGTGGAGGGGGGAGGGGTGGGGGGGGCCGGCCGGCAGCACGCGCCGAGCGGGCCGAGGGGCGGGGCGGAGCCTAGCGCGCGGGCCCCGCCCTTTAACACCGCACCTTGGTGGGTGGGGAGGGAGGCGGGGCGGCGCGCGGAGTGACGGTTGGGCAGCGCCACCTGCTGGCGCGGTGACGGTTGGAAGGCGGGTGGCGGGCGGGTGGAGGCTGCCGGGGCTCGGCGGCGGTTGGTCGTTTAGCGAGTAGAAGCCCAGGGCTGCACTTTCCGGGCCACCTTTTTCTCGGGGTTTCTCGCCTGGCGCTGCCCCGACCTCTCTCGCACCTGCGGAGCGGGCGGTCGTGGCGAGCGTGCTCGGCCGCGGGCAGCGAGAGCCGCTGTTCTGAGGCTGAGAGGTTGGAAGGCGGTACGGGAGCGAAATAAAGCCTGGCCAAAAAGTCACGAGATTTAGATATTAATAAAGTTGAGATAAGTATTTGACTTCTGGGTTTTTGGCTAGGGAGGCAGCGCTGTTTTCTTCCTATCTGCTCGACCGAGGAACTCGGTTTTTAAGCGCTCACGTGTTCGTTCAGCGAAGACTCGGGAAGAACGCAAGGCCTGAGGTAAAACCACCAGAGCTAGTCACGAAGCACCTGCCCTTGCGGGGAAGGTGTCCCAACCTGTGGTGGCGAGACAGGCATGCAAGGCTGAAGAAGGGCGAGGACAAAAAGGACAGCTGGTGCTAGTCACAGGGATAGGGGCAGCTCTGAAAGGGACAAATATATCGAGGCCCAGTGAATGCAACCTTGCTTCGCGGGGGCCTGTGCCTGTGTGCGGTTTCTGTGGCGCCCAAGGTACAAGCTCCAATTAAAGCCGTTCCCACAGCTGGGACATACCTAAAACTGCTGTCCTCCGTGCATGCTTGAGCGCACTACTAGGCCTTTCTCCTCTACACAGCCCCCTGCTTTTCGGAGATGTTTAGGATCTGCCTCACAGTTACCGTTTGCCCAGTTTGGTTGAAATCGTCTCATGGATTTTGAAGTCCTTTGAGAAGCCCACGTACTCACAGAGGCGAGGCCTGATTTATTCAGGACACAAGACTAACGATGCCTAGCATAAGCAAGTTCACTGTGAAGGGCAACTCTTTCAACGTTTTATAATATTTGAGCAAGGGTGCATCTAATAAGCTGAAAAGCAATACAAACATAATTGCAAATCCGTTTTCTTCTATAATGAGTAATGCACTTTAACAGTACATTAGATACAGCAAGTATCTAATAAGATACATAAGATACAGCAGTAAACAAATCTAATACAATTTTTAAAGGGATTATATATTAATGGGTATTAACACATATCCTTACATGAGCAAGATAAAAAATTTAGGATGTAACGCTTCAACTAGTACAAGAGGCCTCTTGTACTGTTACCGTTTTACGAGGATAGAGTTTGTTTCTGCGGTTGTTCAGTTGAGTATAACTGGAAGAGGCCATATGAAATGGCCATATTCACCTCATTTCACAAGTCCTTCACTGTAAGGCTTACTTAAATGAGCATTTTTAGGAGAACTGCTCTGTGGGGCACTCATTTATAAAGACAATGCTGCAGAATTTGTCTCCATTAATGGCACAGAATTGCTGCCCCTGCCTGCCAATGTGCAGAGCATGAAGGAGAAAATAATGAGGAAATAAGCCAACATAGGGGAAAGAATTCAGGCCAAACCCCAGGCATTGATCAATAATGATTCAAATGTAAGTGAGTACAACTGCTGACAAGGCATTTTTCTCAAATTCCATCATTTCCTTAATGCCAAATCAGATTTGCTGAAATAAATAATTTAGGAATAAATTCCAGAACCAGTCTGTAGAATAATGGAAAGTTCAAGAGTTACAATAGCAATGTGTTTTCTACTCAGAATGTTGTTTCAATTGTAGCAAGGCCATATTATTACTGCTGGACAATAAAACTCGGATTAAATCGTATTTTAAAAATTGTTACATCTGGAAGTGCATATTAGAGGCATTTACTAGTACCTGGGAAAAGAGATTGTTTCTTGAAAAATAGTTCTGTGTCTTAAAAGCATGTTCCTAAATGAATGCTTCAAATACTTTATTCTTGTGATATTTTCTACTTCTTTACTTATTTTCACATTTACGTTTTCCTAGGGAAAAAAAGAAACTGCAAAGGAAATTTATGGAAATGAGTGCAATTACTGATTCTGGAACATGGAACAGAACTTCCTTGAAATACTTTGGGATCTTTAAGGTCCTCTGGCTGGATTTTAAAAGAAATCATGGGTTTTAGATACTTACATGCATTACAAAATTTAGCCCATTAGTTCTGTATAAAACAAAAGATGGGCGCACATTTTTTCTGCATATGGCCATTTTACTTAGATAAATTTAAAATATATCTACATCTAAATTATGGAAAATTCTGAGTATATTGCTTCTTCCTGTCTGGGTAAACATTAAGTAAACATCATATTTTACTGAACTTTTTACTCCCTACAGTTGTAAATTTACCTTTTTCTTCCATAGGTAGAATATACCAGGCATAGGAAGGTCAGTGTCTTGTTATAACAGAAAGATAGACTTGCTGCCTCACTAAACAGAATTTTCCACAGAATAGAAAGACAATGAAAAATTCTACTTCACTCCCTTGAAAACTGACTAAATTAAAAATTTATCCCACTTTTTACTACACACTAACTGAAGAATAAACTATGATTGGTTCAGCCATACCAAAATACTATGGAGCCGATATATGCTTCATTCATTTACGTTTTCCCTGTGGAAAGAATAAACACAAGCTTTATGACTCACTGTAGTCTCACTTATGTATTAAAACAGCTCTTATCTAAGTCTTAAATACTGCAGCATAAGCTTGTATGTGCTATCTACACAGGGAGAAACGTATATATGAACAATGCTTGATTTATTTAGAGACAAGCAAACACACATCTATTTTTGCTGTTTGTGTCTTTGGCTTCAGTCACTGAAATATTAACTACTGTATGCTCAGTTGCACTCAGACGGCATTAAAAAAAAACATTGATTTTTTTCTCGTATAGGTAATATTAACCGTTTTATGTATTTCAATCTATTTTTTTTCTTTTCTGCCAGTAATGTCCAAGGAATCCATTCTGATGAGCTGTGCTAGGCCTGCAAGCTATGAAGCAGGAGGTGAGGTGGAAGACAACACCACTGGTACTCTGTTTAAAAGAATGTCCTTTTCAATTTACGTTGGCATGCACTGAAGTGAAAGAGTATTTTCAGTTCTGCCCTGAAGAGCTGGATGAAACACGTTGCTTAGGGAGATAAGATTTGCTCGATTCTATCAGTCTGACTCTAGCTCAAAGGTCTTACAAGACCTTCCTCTTCCCAACATAGATACGTTCAGGCAACTAGTACATGAAGTAACAGTTCCCTTTATGGTCAGCGTGTTGGTCACTTTATAACAGAAGCATGAAATCTAAGCATCCTTAGCTCAGTGTAAATAACTTAAGATTGTTTTTCAGGTGTTAAAATTCATCCTTTAAACTTCTGTCATGATAGAAAAGCATGATCTTCTGTGGCTGGAATTTCTGCAGGCTGCTGAAATTCCATATGAATTTATTTATTTTGCATTCATGAGCTGCTTATTTCTTGATGTGATTGTTTTATATATGAGGCAGCAGGAAAACAAGAGGTACACATTCCTCACCTGAGTTGCTTCACCCATGTATTCCTCAAATTTGTCTTGTGATCATGTAAAGCAACTTACAAAAGAACTCTGAGTACCCAGCACCGCCAAAAAACAGTCCCATGCTACACTTTTTCTACAACATAATTATTTGAGAACTGAGGTTTCTCATGAGCTACAACAGAAAAGTGTTATTAATCTTCACTTTTCCGATTTAAGGAAGGAAAGCACAGATCCACTAAGTGGCAGCACTAGGCATCAGTTTTGCCAGCTTCCTTGAATTACTGTTTTATGTATGTGAAAGATTAAATATAAACTGCTACCCACCTGGCAATGCTATAGGTCTATTTTTTGCTTGCGGTGCTTGATTTAATCATTTTCAGGACAGATGAATGTACTCACTGTAGGAGAATCTAAGAGTATTCTTTCCAAGGCACTTTCCCATGTGAGCATGGGTTCACATTTTGCAGAAATTTCCACTTCAATATGTGTTACATACATTATAGTAACATTAATTTACCAGTAGAAAAACACATAATATGGGTCCCCACTCATTGTATCAGGTGTTCCTCAGATCAGTTTCACAGCTTCTCCAGTGCACATGTTGTCCCATAGACTGATACATCTCTCACAAATAAGGCAGATTTTGTTTTTTACAAAACCCAGGATGGAATGCTACTTTGTTATGTCTATGTCCAGAGCATAAAGGTAATCTGTTTCAGTTGGTATAGGAGGAGGACTTAAATGGGTATCTGAAGCACAATTAAGACGTTCACAAGCTGTGTTGTGTACTTTACATACCATAGCAGTAGGGGTTAAATTCTAAGAGTCCAGTTATATTAATTAATGTATGAATCACTAGAGCTGTCGACTTATATGCCAAAAGCGGAAGGTGTATGTTCAATTGACAAAGATGCCAAACCTGTCGGTAAACATATCCTCACATGTTTTAAGCATCATCTTATAATATAGTAATCTGTATTAATAATTTCAATCATTCAAAAAAACTGAGATACTAAAAAATACGTAAGAGGTATTGAAGTCAAATCACAGCTTGTACCAAAATTCCCAAGCAGATTCCAGTGCTGCCCCAGCTGCATTCCTGAAAAGTTGTTATTTAAATATGATGACTCCATGAAGCATGCTGCTTAGGTACTTATACAGCTTTTTCTATAGACAGAAGCGTATGAAGTGCTGGAAACAGAAAAAATCAGCATGTGTAGTTTATTTTTGTGTGCTGTTCTGATTCTGGAAAAGCAGCATTAATAAATCATTCACAATAGCAATCCTTCAGCTGCTCTCTGTGGTCCATTCTTGAAATGGACTCAATGGATCATACTGCCGAGTATTTATGGCATTTTTCACAACTGATTTACTTCATAACTGGGAAAGAAAATAACTTAAAGTAGTCTTTTATTTTCAGGTCAAAATTTTTCAAATGTGAAGGTATGTCTGTAAAGTGTATTACTCTTCACAAAAGGAAAGGCAAGTGACCTCACTATTACTGTTGCTACTGACACTGAAAGCTTTCTCAGAGCGGTCCAATATTTTTATACCATAGAAGTCTATCATTTGAAATCCTGCATGTCAGCAATTCAGGAAGAAAAATCCTTAGTTGCAGTCTTTGTGTGTTCTCCAGCGACTTCTGTTCTATTCACCCTAGAAGAGCAGTAACATAACACTGTAGGGATGATCTTCATTTGCACTAGATTTAGAACAATGTAAATGTGTCTTACGCCAAAGCCTTATTTTAAAAAAAGAGTTAGGGCTTGTGTTTCAGACAATTTTTTTGCTTCAAAATTTCATTCCAAGAGGGCAGGGACTAAACAAACAAAACCACACACTCCATGAAGGATGTTTTCAGGCAAAACTGGTAAAAATTCATTCTGAAGGTTACCAGAATTAAAGTAAAAATTAATAAAAGCGAGTATAGCTTTGCAACTCAAGGAAGATTTATGATTAAAGGAGATATAGCAGATCCTTTATGAAGTAGTTCTCCATTATTATTGACGAATAACAGCTATTGTCCAATCTATTCTCTTATACAAGAACGTGTATCAGATCACAAACTGATTTATTGGCCATTTTAGCCAATAACTATGACTTAGCTACCACAGGGTGTGAAGTGATTATTATTTGTGATACTTATGTGAAGTGCCTATATTTGTAATATCCTATAGGATTATGGAGTTTTGGTAGCATGCCAAGAAAGACATCTGATGTAGGTGTTGAGGAATGGAAATTCAGTAATGTATATCACAGAATGGACTCTGGTAATGGATTCTGCATAGTTCCAGCCACATAAACAGATCAGTGTTGCAGAAATGTACACCTCTGTTGTACCCTCATGATCAGTAGTTCATCTCAATGCTTTTTGTAAATATTGCTTCTTCCTTCCTTTACTGGCAAAGAGTTCAAAGAAACGTAGCTTAGTATCACAGATGCCCTTCCTCCTCCCCTCCCCACCTCTGCACATACACACAAACACACACTCACACACACACACACACACACACACATCCCCCCCCCCCCCACACACACACATACACACACTCACACACAGAGATGTGTCCTGAACAGAGACTGAGCCGTGCAACCCAAGTCGCAGGAGCACATGCATGGGTGGGTGCCATTGCTGCTGCCAGTGTCCCTGCCATGGGAGAGCCAGCGCTGGCCTTAGGCTTGTGGACCAGAGCGCCACACGTGAGAGGAAAGGCAGTGCCAACCCCAGAAGGTCTCTTAGAGTTGTCAGAGTCACATTGTTTCACATTTGCCACATTTGCCAGTTTTCTTTGCCTCATGTAAGATATACTTACCATTTTCCTTGGAGCCTCTTCTGTTGTTTTTTATTTTTCCATATAAAAACTGTTCCTCATATTTGATTTAAGCTTCCCCATAGTTTAGTTTGCACCATTATCCCATTATCACCAAGGTGTCTGTCGACTGTATCTAAGGTGTGTTAATCTATCCTGGAATGTGCTAATGAAACATGCCTGAGATACTACAGTGACAAGCAGTAGAGAAATGGGTGTGATGTACTAAGAATGTCAGAGTATCTGCTATTTATTTGCCGTCAAAACTTAAGGTAGACCCAGCGTATGCTATTAAGAAATCATCCTTGCACTTGCATTTCATACCTGCAATGAAGTAATTACACTTAGAAGTGAGGTGCACACAAACAGTATACATCTCTTTTGTCCCTCTATCTGTCTGGGAATATTCTGTAACAAGGAACAAGCTTACATCCTTTCAAGGCAGGCCTGAACTTAGGATAGTTCACGATAGGAACTTAGGATAGCACAGGAGCTTTGGTTATACATATTTATGTGGAGAACCTCAGGTTTTAGACACATAACCGCAAGAGACTGAATGAAAGCAGTGGAACGGCCTAAGTGCAATGATAAGAAAGGATAGGATCCCGACCTGACAGAGGTCCTGACAGAGACAGAGACAGAGACCTTAAGTCAATGGACTTCCACTAGTGCCAATATCTCCCCACTCTAGTAAAATACGTCCTCTACAAAAGAAATTACTTGCAATAGACAGTACACACAATGCCATAACAAAGTGAGTTTATTGACATTCCTCTATAGTGATATGATTGAATAGAAAGCACAGCCTGAGTATCATGTGACATTTTTCTGTCAATATAAGCAAAATCAGTCCATTAATGAGGACTTTTCCTGCCATTGACTTTATGTAGTCTTTAACAAAAACCGTAACAGACATTTCTGTTAGATAAATTGGAAGCTGCAGGGAATTTGGCTAATGGTACAATATTTACTATACCTAGTATCTACTATCTACAGGCATCTGTTTTTCTACTAGAACAAAGGAACTACATGACTCACTAGAGAGAAAGTAACAATCCAATCTTTTGGACCTTGTGATAACTGGAAAACCCAGATTCAGTATATTGCAGTCATTTTCTTTTTAAATAACGAACACTGAGGTACAGCAAGAATAATAATAAAAAAGCACCGCATTTGTTATAGAAAGATCTGTTGGTCTGCATTTGACTGAAAGTGTTCAATCTTTACTGGGAAGCCCTATTAATGTTACTATGGAGACAGGGTGAATTATTATTTTTTCAACAGAAATTAAACAAATCTGCAGTCAAATTCATCCTTCTGTAATTCCATAGACTGTCACAGGATTAAAAGCAAACGATGAGTTTAGCTCATCCTCTGTGTGGTAGATTTCAGCTTGTATCTTAATTGATTTCCATGTCCAAATTCAGTGTCCTACTGTTTTCAATTAGAAGTATATCAACTATTTGTTACAGTGAAACTAGAACAAACCAGCAAAACACAAAACTAACAAACACCTCCCTCCCACCTCTCTCAGGCTAGATTACAAACTCAAACCTCAGCTACAGTTCACTGGAAAGTTCATGAGCACTTAAGCAAAATGGGTGAAAAAGCTGCCTGTGTCAGACCTGTATACAACTCATGATTTCTCTGTTTGGACCACTTTTGTGGTTTAATTTGGACCACTTATTTTTAGCTTGTGATAGCCATGGATCTACCTAGCACATAAAAGTCAGGTTCAGGATACGCACAACCACATGACTGAAACTGAATGCTCGTGCAACGTACTCCAAACTGAAGTGACATTTGTAAAGTTTAGACCTAATGCAATCAATGGTAAGGTACAGTTATATTTGTACTGGATTAAATCCTGCATAGCTTATTCACTCGAGCAGTCAGTAAGACTATTTCAGGATGGAAGACTTAGTGATGATTTAGAATATCTATTTTCATTCACATATCTTCAGCTTAATGCTAGTATAGCATCAGGATTTCATAAACAGAAATCTTCCTTTTCCATCCCTCCACCATTAATACCATCACCACAGTCACTTTCAGAAAGATAAAACCCCTCAGCAACCACACCTACAAATTACTCATTTTCATTGCTCCTGTTGAAGCTTGCAATTCACAAAATCTTTCAGATTTCCTATTTTATTTCTTTCAGTTGCATTTTAAAATCTACTGATGTTGATGTCTTATCTTAGAATAATAAGCCAACAAATGTTTCCAGGGAACGGAGGTGAAGGAACTGAACAGATTATGATTATGTTTGACTGTCATAGCTGGTGTATTTCACCATAAATCTACTCTATAGAAAATCTTACAGTCCCTCCTGTGGGAAAATAATGAAATCAGAAATTCTGTAACGTTTCACCAATGAAAATGCAGATCTGGGAAGAGCACAAATGATCCTGTATGTGAGTAACAGCATTGGAACTGAAAGGTGAATGAGGAAAGGTATTTGCCTAGTATATGCAGGAATAACAACAACAAAGGCAATTAATTGCATAATGGGCAGGTTAAATAACAGGGCAAGAGAGATGGATTCCTCCCCCTCTCCTGTCAGCACCATTCACTGCCTCACTTACTCTCTAACATTACCGTACCACTTAGATGCGTGGCTTCCCCTTTGCGCCAGACTGAGACTAGATGCAGCCTTTGGCATGATAAAATGAATGAAGAATTGCACTGTGAGATGTTGATCCTGGTATCCTAGAGATGTCAGTGTTGAAAACCTATTGAGGTAGGGTGTTTGGGAAGAGAATTGGAACAGTAGAAAGCAAGAAAAGTGAACAGTAGTATGGTGTTTTCTTTCTCTTTGTTTTATGAAAAAAAGTCGACTGTCTTTCCTCATTCTTGGCTTTAGATGAAAAAAAAAAACCAAAAACAAACCAACCAACCAACCCTGCAAGGAAAATCCTGCAACGTAACAAGGATCTTGTTACTTTGATGACATCACAGTCACCTAAGAAAACAGCCTTTTAAAAATATTCTAGACTCTGCACTTGAAAGACAGCTTTTGCCAAAGATTCTGATGGGAAGTAGCTGGCTAATGCTGTTTGTTTCCTAAACTAGGAATACACAAGCTGCCTGAGATGGCATTTGCCAAATATGGAGATGTATGGCACCTAAACTAGCTCTTAGTGTATGGTGAGTACCAGAACATGATGTGAAGAATTTCAGGAGAAAGCCTTTCTTGTTTCACTCAGTGGGGTTTGATGCTGTCTCTGAAATACAAATATCTTTTATTATGCTACAAAAAATAGTTTCACTTTTTCTTAATAAAATATAGTTTTTAAATACTTAAAAAATTCTAACTATACAATATTGTAAAGATTGGAACTTCTTTTTTACTATGTTAATGAGACAGCTCTTGACGCACTATTTTCTTTGGCCAGACTGGACCAACCAGTTAGATCTTTCTCCTTCTTTTCTTTTATTGTTGGAAGACATCCAACTTTTGACATAGTGCAGGTAACTTTGTAACACTACCAGGAATAAAACAGGAGCCATACATGAATCACTGGATTTTGGGGCCCAGTGGTGAAGGAGGCAGAAGTTACATACGTTGACGACTGAGTTGTTCAGTCTCTCCTGGTGTGACTCGCTCTAATGTAATTCATGTGCATGTGACAGATGCTCTCAGAAAAAAGACACAAAGACAAAAAGAGTTCCATCACTACTGTGCATAGGGCCTGGGCATGTGCAACAGATGACTCAGAGCTGCTTTGTGGAAGTAATAAGCATCATTTACAGTGACTAGTCCAATGGAGCTAGCCTGTAGCTGAGGCCTCCCATAGGCAACTGTAATATGAGTACTCAATATGAAAAATAGCATGTACTATAAAATAGATCCTCAGTAAAAGTCATACAATAAATTAGTATAAAAGTGGCTGAAGTGTTACAGATATAGAACCAATGGGGCAATTTAAATATCCTAACTATTTTATATATCATTAACAAAAAGCTACTATTTCTGCCTAGAAACATGTATTTGGGTCCATCACCATTCAGACATCTATTGACCTAAGAATCAAAGCAGAAGAATAACTTAAAACTCAAAGAATGCAGTCAATCAAGTGTGATGAGTTGCCATACACCATACAAATACACAGGAAAGCTAGGCCCAGATATTATCTCCAGAGAGAAAATTTATGGGAATCTGAACTGATCTCCTAGTTTGACTGTTCTCTGAAGCGCAGCTAGCACATGACTAACTGTAACAAGTCCCCAAGGAGATGTGGCTTTCATGTGAGCTGCTAGACTCTATGTTGCCTTCTCACTTCCCTTCACTCCTACTTTACAAGTCTCTCTCTTTGTATTTATGCATCCTTTAACACCCTTATCATTAGAAGTAAAAAGATACTTCATATTTCCTTTTCCCAGTTAAGACAAACACTTTCAGTCTGAGATGGGTCTTGGAAAACAAGGGCAGCAAAGTTTAAAAGTAGAACACAATCAGAGCTGTGAGGTTGAGCCTCTGCAAAATCCATCCAAAGACAAGTTTACTGCTGTTTTCATTTCATTCCCTGGCTTCAGAGCTGGAATGCAAAGTACACCAAATTGAACAAGAGCTAGATCTTTAATTTCGTTGTACTTAATATGACTGGAGGGTCTTTGGGCTTCCTCCAAGAGGAATTACAACAAATTGTTAACCCAAAGAGAGTTACAATCCCCTTCATCCCTGACAAGCACCCTCATTCACTGCAGCTTCTCATGTAATAGCTCCTAGACTAAAACCTGCTGTATACAACCACTCTTGAGGTCATGGAGATTTGCACTGAACAAGAAAAGGAAAGTGACATAACCAGGAAAAAAACCCAAAAAACAGCAATTACCATAGATTAGCCCAGCCTGACAGAAAGTAAATGGCTTCTGATACAGGGGATGGGATTGTCTAGACTTCTCCTTTGGAAAGGAGCTTTTTAAACATTAGAAACAAAGATCCGGTAAACAGAACTCAAGGGTTTTCATAAGAGTAGAACATTCTTATTCCCCCCTTTCCTTGTCACATACAATGCTAAGGTAAGGGAGCCTTATCCTTTATGCTACATAACAACGCATCCTTCTTGAGTGTGCACAACCTTGTGCTTCTTGTGTGGTAAACATTACAATAGAGATGCCCCTCCCAATATCTCTGAAGTGCAAGTTCTCTCCAGTACTGGCAAGGAACAATCATAACAACTGCTGTCATGCTTGGCATTGCATTACAGGTTGTTTTTTAGTTTTTGAAGGTCTTATCTGCACCATGTATCTGGGCCTGTTCCAGCTGATGCAACTGATGTGGATCGTGAGTTCGTTTATAAAAATGTCAGTTTTGCTCATAGTTGTCTCCCATATGGAAAATATATACAGGGAAAACAAGGATGGATGAAAGATATATTTGATCAGCTCCTAGTACTGGATTCAATTGTTAAGAAGTAAGATGGACTGTGGATTGATTTAGAAGATGTAAACATATAAAAGCTTGGAATGCTTGATGAGGGTTTTTTTTATTTTTTAATCAACGTAGGTGGAAGTAAACATTTATTAACATTTGGTCAAGTGTAGCGTAACTTGCATTTGTATTTTCATTGTTATTAATGGAGGTATGTAGAGATATACAGAAACCTTGAGACAGTTGTTTTTCTATTGCATACAGACTAGCAGTCCATTGGAAACAGAAGATGAAAGCATGAAGGTTAGATCTTAGAGGGCGGCAGTTCTTCATGCACAGCTTTTGTCAATCTTGACTTTTTTGTTGTTTTCAAAAATAAAAACATGGGAAACCAAGATCAAACGATGGTGGAAAGGAAAGGTGACATCATCAGCCAGAAAAACACCAGAAGTGCCTGAACTCCCTCATTCAAGTCCAAAGGTACTAGTTTCTTCAACAGCTGTCAACAGCTTTTCATACAGCATAGAATATGAGGGATAAGGTGGAAGATCCAATCGGTTGAAACATGTGTGTGCCCTGGAAAAGGAAAATATGGTGCATGTTAAATTTAATCTAAATAAACACTCTAATGAGAAAAAAAATTCCTGCTGAGACTCAAGACACTCAAGCTCACATAAGACAGATCAAAAGAAATTCTGACTATTAAAGTAAAATGCTTAAATTGCCAAAAGTCAGAAAGTACTGAAATATATGTGCGCATGCACGTGCATATTGCAAATAGAAGAGACAAGCTAAGTATTGACAGAAAAATCATTCTCTCCTATCCCTGCATTAGATGTTGCAGGGATCTGCAGGGATCTTCATGGAGAATGCTGGAGGTCACCAAGGAGGCTGGGATATGAGATCAGATAGAGAGAAAACATCACTACTCTAATTTTGATTGCTTTGAATTGTAATGCAACTCAGCTGTACATCTAACATAAGTAGCTGATAAGTTTTGCACCAGTGCACAGGCATAACGTGACGAACTATAGTGACAGAATAGGCTCAGTGAGTGCTTATAATGAGACAGGGCTGACTGGAAAAAGACCATTCTGGGATCTTGAATCTTGGTAACTGAAGAAGGAAGGTTGCTAAAAATGTTCCTGTAAGTCATCTGTAAGCCATCTGCTGCAAGTCTGGCCTTTAAGTGTTATTATTTATTTGTGGCAGCCAAGGCAGAAGCAAAATATTTTGGTCCCAGAGCAAGCTGCCAACTTGATGTCCCTCTCTTCCCCCAGTTCTGTCATTACATTTACCCCCAGTTGGCAGCATCTTCACAAGAACCCCTGGAATGGGAATCAATCTTGCCTTGTTGCAGCTTTACTGGTGGCAGCAATTAGACCCGCATGGATCTCACGTCACTGTGTAAGGTGCTATGCAAATACGGAACAAAGAGACAGTCCCTGCCCCAAACAGTTCATCCATTTAAACTGACTGGAAAACACCGAGCTTATTTAACAGGGGAGAAACACTTCCGTTAGCATTATTTTTTCAGTCAGTTTGGAGGTTTACAAGATGCGAGGAATATTTGTTTCCTTTTGCTCCCTCTGATAAATGTGAATTGACAAAATGCTACGGAAGGAAATACAGTGTCAGTGTCTAATAATGTCTAATCATCTGGTCCTTGGTATTGTTGGATGCAGGGAAGTTGTTTTACTTCCAACTCTTCTATCTCCTACCTTAATACAATGCTATTTCTTCAGAACTGAAGCTGAAGAGCTATCTCAGAGTGAACGCTATTTGAAATCCTGTTAGTCATCTCTTAGGCCACCCACGAAATCAGAAAAAAATGATACTGGTAGACTGGCTGGCCTGAGACTTGCAGATTTGAAGGGAGAGATTTATCAAGCACCTATGGTGAATCATTAAAAGCAGTCAGGCAATTGAAATAGCCAGAGGCAAGTAATCTTCGCTGTATCATACTATTTCAATTAGGAGAGCTTTTACCATCTTTTTTTCCCCCCTCCTGAATGAAAATTTGTTAGTGCTAGCTGGTCACTCTCAGAGAGTGTACAATAAACAGAATTTGTTGACATAGCTGGGAACAGATGTGAGTTAGAGGAAAGTGTACATAAATAAAGCAAATATTTAATACATCTCTTGAAATTAAACATGGTAGATCATATGTATTATCCATGAATAGCCCTGCACTGTTTGTTGTTTATCTCAGTAATCTTTGGCAATGATGTAAATTGTTTCTGCAATCCACTGCCAAGACATATCAACTATTGGGAGTTAATTAACCGAAGGACACGTTTACCTAAGGCAACAGAGCACCTTTTGGAGACACCCAGCTTAGCTGGATAGCTCCAGAACTGGGAGCTGCATAGTCATGACAGCTTTGGCGTGGATTGTACTAATGTAACTACACTGACCCCAAAGTGATATCTCTGCATGGTATTCAACTGTGGGCATATTTAACTGTGTGAGAATGTAGCATCTCAAACATCTCTGTCTTGCATCGCATTGTGTGGTGCCAACATATCCACAGCCAGTGGTTCTGCTGTTTATTTTCTTGAAGACATTCATCTAGTAGGAGACTGATCATCACCTCTCTCATTTCATACTGGCTAAGAAAACCTTGCAGTGTTGTTGACTTTTAGTCGTTCTTGACCTGGGTCAAACTCAGATTAAAGACCAATTTGTTTTCCTATTGCAAGGTTCAGAGAAGTGGGCTCTTCTATAGAAGGTCTCAAGGAGTTTATTGTGGGAAGAAACTATTACAAAGAAAGAAAGAAAAGGTTAACATGTCTAAGCACTGAAGTATCTTGCCAAGCAATACTCTTGTGTTCTTTAGTCCAATAACTTTACACAAAAAAATCCTTTCACTCCAAAAAGCCCCATCAAATCAAAAAGGACAACTAATTTTCAGGAGTACCATGCAAGTCAACAACTCTACCTTCTCATGACACAAATGACACAATACATTGCTGGCTAAAGGGCAAAACCTGAGGTCAAGTTCTGTTCTGAGAAACTAATGTAGATCTCCTGCAACTCCACTGAAGCCAATAAAACCCACTCAATCTTACAGCTAGGCAATTGTGTGCAAAATTGTCTGGTATGCATTCTGCGATGAGCCTAAATGTTTTTTTGCTGCAAAGACCACAGTTGGTGTCTGCTTGTGTAACTGAGCAACAAGTTCTGCCTTATCCAAGAGAGAAGGATGATTGGGACCCCCCTGGCATTCAATGTTCCCTCTCTCAGTGTAGCTGCGCACAGCCTTTGTCTGTTGCAATTAAAAGCTGAAACCTTTCTTTGCCGGGCTGGACCAAAGACACTGAATTGAGCGTCTAGTCTGTTCTTATCATATGCTGCATGATGCTGAAGTAAATAGACAATTAAGAGGCAAGAATACTTTCTGTAACACCCACTGTCACCTAACGCCGTGTCTTGTCCTGCAGTGAGGTAAGTTCCTTCAGAACAGTGTTGACCTCCTTCCACTGATCCCAGTGAGAATGACTGCAGCAAGCATATTCCAGGAGACACGTGCTTTTTTGTAGTACTCAGCTTGCTGTACATATTGGGGCGAAAACATTGCATCGGCAGTAGAAGAAAGAATCATTGCAACGAGAAAAGTCTTTCTTCTTTTAATTAAGCCTCCAGCCATGCGAGCCTGCTGACATTTGAGAGGGTGTTCAGGAAGTGAGAGGTCTGGAATAAGAATTAGATTGGTAAGGGCCTTCATGGAAAGCATTCTGGCTTCTCCAGAAGAAAACATAAGATAAAGTCATGTAAACCAGTTCTGACCCTCATATGCCCTCATCCTCCAGTAAGTAAAGCAGTAAATGGATCACTTAAAATTTCATCCTTCCTGGCAGTTTGCTTTTATTGCTCACAGCAGTTTTAGTGGGTCTGATTTTTTAATCTTGCTGACAGTTCACAGTGCTATTTCTTTCCTTTTAAGAATTCTCTCTAAAAACTGTGCGTTAAGCTTTTAAGCTTTTTGCATTCTTCTTTCCTTGTCACTTCTGTTAATCCCCATAATGATGAGAGTCCAAAAGCAGCAAACGGCACACAGAGCCCCCTCCTATCTACTTTATAGCTTGAACCTGCCAACTAAAGAAAGACTTGCATTCTGAGATAACCATGCCAGCCAGACAGAAAATGGGCATTTCTCCTTTTCACCTTGCTATCTTTAAACAAATCCACAAACTCCTTTGGATCAGCCTGAAGGCTTACAGATATCTACTTCTCTTCTTTTGGTTTGTAAGAAGGAACACTTGTATGCTGTCAGGGAACCACTGCTTAATAGATGAATGTGGACTTGTAGATGATAGTTCCATTATATATGAGAAAAAGAGGAAAGGGAAGAAGGGAGATACGGAAAGATAAAAGACAGCAAAGCGCGCACACTCTCCACTGGGAAAGGAGGAAATGATGAGAACAAAGTTCTTTGTAGTCACACACAATCTTTTTTAATTGCTATATAGGATTCTGGGGATTTCTGTTTAAATATTTTATTATCTAATAGGGATAGAACTCTCCTATGAAAGATCAAATATTTACTAGCACTGATCTTTTTTTTTGCAGACAGTACGTTAGTAATCACTATTATTACTCTGCTGAATGAAAATCTCTTTTGATGGAAGGGCAGTTGCAACCCAGCACTGACGGGGAAAAAGACCTCACCGCGTCAAATGTGATTATTTAAATCACTGGGATACACGTTGAGATCCTTATGTAATTGTTACTCAAGCAGAACTGCCTTGGACCTGACACAAGTTTTGTCCATGTGTGGAGCGTAACCAGAAGATGGGACAGTGGCAGTTGTACGTATTCAGAACTTTGCAGGCTGAGATTTCAAGAAAAGGAAGTGTTTCTTCCTGTATCTATAGTAGAAAACACTGCTGGTTCTTTGCACATGCATGTTTTGGGCCAGAAGTTCTGTTCCTACAACATCGCACAGCTATGTTATTCCAGATAGGAAATCAGTATCTGTTCATTAACACTTGGTGAGGAACGAAGGATAATCTCCTGCAAAACTACTGCTGAAACTGGTTTAACGTTAAACATCTACATGACCCAGGAAAGAGGCAAAGAGACTTCCTGCTTCAAAAGAGGCTATAGCTGGAAGAATTTTCCATAGATTGCTTCTCAGGCAACTAGAGAGTAGAAAGCCAGGTCAGTTACAAGAAGCAAATATGTAATTCCTTTGTTTCAAGGGAAAGTTTTGCATATTAAAAAGGGAGAGTAAAACTCAATCCGGATGAACTAGTGTTTGATCCTGTTTCCTATTCAGTGTTATTTCATCTGATATGCTATAGCAGTTCAGAATAAATCATACTGATGAATTGTAAATTTGGCAGTCTCTTTGGTACCTGTTTAAAGGGTCATGGCCTGGAGATCCGGGATTTGAGCAGCATCTCCGAGATGTGCACTACTTTAACTTTCTAATGTATGTGCACTCAAAGAAAATACAGATAGGAATAATGTGTTCGGTACAAACCGACTCAAGAAATAACCCAGTCTTGTGATCTAATTCTTATTTGTCCTACATCAGCATTTTACACTGCTGTTACTGTGTGCATGCAGCAGAACTGCTCCTGATGAACAAGAGTACCAATAAGCTTAGAATAAAGCTTCTGGCTTCCCAAGCTTCCTGAGAAAGACTTGATTATCCACAGTGCTTTCAAGAAGCATTCTACATGTTACATATTAGTGGTTATACTATTATGTCATTAGGTGTCATCACATCTTTGCTCACTATAAGCACATTTCAGTTGCACGCTCTTGCCAAAACATAAGGACAAGACAAAAGGGAGAGTCTCCTAACCACATCAGCTGTCTGGAGCAGGAGTGAGACAATATAGAAGGAGTCCTGGGCTCTTCTGACACAACTAAAAGTTATCTCAATACTTTGTAAAACACCTGCAAATGCAAGGGTCAGACTAACATATCCCCAGTGACCCAGCTTCCACCCGGATGGCAGAAAAGCCAGATACATCAGGTGACTAGAACTTTATGCAAGCATCTACTATAACATCTCTTACGTTATCACATCTGTTGGGTTGGGGCCTAAGAACTTAGGCTGAAATCCATATCCAAGCATGTAAATGACCAAATCTGATGATTGCTAAGCCATGGGAAAGCTGTTTTTTTTTTTTTTTTTTCCCCTGGACCTTTGAAAATGTTGAGCAAGGGTAGCTCTCACTGTAAATTTGGAAGAATTGTTAGTGGCAAACAGGAATTTGTTGTGGGTTATTTTAAACAGCTAAAGTTAGTGTGTATAATAGGGCCAAAAGGTCTACAGGATATGACATATGACTTTTTTTAGCCTCTAAATCTAAGTAAATACATAAATAAATCAAAACGAACACAAGCAATTCATGATCAGGCATTTAAAAAAAAGTTTAAAATAACATTTATTTAGTTGCTTAACTAAGGATTTAGGGAGCCTCCAGGTTTAGCCTGTGTGTTTTATGTATTTCTTAACACTGTGTATACTTGGCAGCACCCCATAATTTTATAAAAATATAGGTAATAAATTCACAGTGATCAAGCTGTGTTTATTCCCCATGAGCAAGGTGCTGTTTCTTTGCCTCCTGGCTAAAATGAACACAGAGCTCTGAGACTTCTATAAGGTGCTAACAACTTTCACCTGGAAAAGAGGCCTCTTTCAGGGAGAGCCACAAGTTCAGCCATCAGCAGACAAACAAAGTTCTTAATGGGAATATCTTCGGGTAAATTGAATGTAGGTCATAAGTAGTGCCTAGGTTCACAAAAGAAAGTTAAGCTGAGCAGAAGGAGGCCGATTACCTTTTGAGAACTGGATGGATCAGCCCAGAGCATTTCTGTGCCCGCTCCAAGGCCCACCCTCCCCACTTGCCCCTTCCCATCCTAGCAAGGTGTGCAGAGAGAGCTCTGCAGAAACGCTGCGTCATCTGCAGCTTGTGCTCTTTGTGGTACTGCCTGTCTACAGGCGGGAATGCCCTCAGTCAGCTCTGAAGCCCATATATAGAATCAGACTATGGTTCTACACTGCAAAGCTAAGATCAAGCCAAATCACAGCAAACAGGCTACAGGCTTTCTTTCCTCCTTCCTGGCTGTTATGCTGGCTGAAGCTCAGAGGGCATGAATCATTTCACTGACCTTACATGTTTTCACCTGCTTTTAAATCTTAGTGCCTACATCCAGCTCTCGTGTAGGCTCTAGCTCTCTGTATAGTCTTTATAGTTGATGGAAATAAATCAGAACATACCAGGTGTGATTCAATTAAGCTATCTGAAAAATATGTGTTAAGATGGGATGAACCATGCCTTTAAAATATTCCCTTCTCTTTTTCTGACCTTAAATGGAGTCCACATAAGATATGAGGTCAAAAAGTCTGCTGATGTGATGCCTTGGTCCTGCTCCTGCGCATCCCCACTGCACAAACATGGACTTGAACATGCTTGCGTTTGGACTAAGATGCTGACCATATTTGGATTTTCCCTCTCCAGAGAGCTCTGCAGGTCCTCTCAAGTCTGTGCCTTATAGTGTGCTTCTGTTTTAACAACATGGATGGCAGATAACTGGAAAATTGGATCAGACTCATGGTTGACTGTCTGAATATGTTCACAAGGTCTGGCAGAACAGATTTTGCAGTGTGCCATGAAAGCAGTTAGCTTCCTTTGGATTGCAGCTGCAAGCAAATGATAGAGTCCAAGGGACTCTGAAAATGCCTTTTTGCTGCCTGGCCGGGGGCCTTTCAATAGCTGGTTTGCTCTGATTCTAGCCAACCCTGCCTGAAGACAGTCACCAGAGGAAATGAATGCAGGCAGGTAAGGTCCAAAACCTGAGTGGAGTGAGAGTTTAAGTCTCCTTTGGCTACCAGTTCATTTCCAGGAGGATAATTCAAATATGAGTAGGCAATGAGGATCTTGGAGTGCAGGAGGAAAGCATCCTTTGGAAGGTAAACGTTATGCAAAAGGGTCACTTAGCAGAAGTGTCCTAGGGGCTCAGATGCAGCCCCATGAAGAATGCTCTACATTGTAATCTTGATAGGGTAGAGCCTCCGGCAGCTCTAAGGACATACAAGAAAAGATGACCCAGTTCAGGGGGTAAGGATGAGTGCTGGTCAGGGATAAAGTGCTGGAGCAGAATTCAGAACTGAATATATCCTTGGCTGTGCCACAGCTCTCTTGAGTGGCCTTAGGTAAGTCTCTGTGCCACCCCTCTGTGGCCCAGTCCCTTCGTTTTAGAAAGGAAGATGACCCCTGCTTTGGGAGGCGTTCTGAGGTCCATTGACTGTATGATATTATGGTTCATTTACTCCTAGTTGGCTGACTGAACTAAGTGTAACAAATTGGGTATTATCACCACATGGTCTAAAGTCCCTTTATTAAGCTTCCTCATGATGAAAAAGTGGAACCATCAGAGCAAATGAAGGGATTACATTCAGGTCTCTGGCCAAAACTCAGAGAAAGATCTTGGCTTTCACGGCTCTGTAACCTCACACGTATTTTTACTGGCGTTTTGGAGGCAAAGAAAACAGAACCAGCTGACAGGCTCCTGCTGCTCTGGATCTGATCCAGAATCAGAGACAGGACGACTAGGTTTGGACCTAGGAAAGTTTGTATCTTAACCATTTCCCAGGGTTCAAAGTCGTTCAAATTGAGCCTGCAAATCAAAAAGGCAGCAAAAGAAACCGCTTTTTATTCTGTAATTGCATTCAGAGAACTGATACTTCTCCCTTCACAGCAGTTTTAGGATGTCCTTATTATATTCATTATCCTTCACTGCAAGAGACATCGTAACCAAGTACCAGTACTCATCTTTCTCACAGTGATTCTTTTTTTTTTTTAATCCTACTCTTGACATACCTTGGGAGGGATGTTATTTTCCCCCATTTCTCTATACAGAAGCGCCGTAGCCCATTGCTCCCTCGGAGAGCTGCAAAGCCCTCATACGGCACACTTGATGTTCCAGTGACAAATTGCAACAACCGGAGTCTCTGTTCATTGTTAAATCTCTCCACCGCTGCCCAGAACCACCGTATTACTATGTGTCCATCATGGTAACCTAAACACAAAAGCAAGAGAGAAAAATTAAATTCACACCCTCTAAACAGTGATTGTAACAGCTAAATACATTCCCATTAACATGGGCAGCAGCTTTTCTTACTGAAAAGATCTTGATCAAACAACATATCTCGTTCTCGATGAGTGGTAGGTCACAGCCCCCATCTTTCTTACACAGTATCTCTGGATACTATAATACGACTAATTTGTCTGAAACCCTAAAACTCAAATTAAAATCCAAGGTACCTTGGCCTCTCACAAATGCCTTGGCAGGTATGGGGTTGTCTGCATGAAATATAAGGGACTAATAGTGAAATCCCACACAGTGTGCATCCTGATGACTTAACAAGAAAAATTTCTGGTTCCCAAATACATTCTCTTCGGGGTTGTGCTAGTGTCCAACATACGGAGTGGAGTTTGCTGCTTCAAGTCCTTCCCTGGCAGACTTCCCACATAAGGGGCTGTGTGTCTTCATTTGTGCTAGTGAAAGCCAGCATAAACCCAGGATAAATCTGTCTCAATAGCAATACTGAAAAAAGGAGGAGGAAAATAACTTGGGGGACCAGTCCTGCTTGTGGTTAGCTGAGTGTTTCAAGGTAATACAAAGGCTTGGCAGTCAACAGCAAAGACTTACGCCTTGTATTTCAGGGGAGGATACATGAACTTCAGGGATTTTCCTTGCAGAACTGATGGATTTCACATTTATCCATCATCCAAGACAGCCTGGATAAATCATGCTCAGCGTTCAAAGCAAAAATAGGCCAAGCATTAGAGGAGAAGGGAAAGAATCCAACTTGACATAGTTTAGGCTGAGGGGATGGTTAAGAAAGATCTCTATTTTGTTGAAGTGTAATTGGGAGCAGTGGAATTTGGCTCTTCCATCCCCTTCCCTGCTGAAGCCAAGAGGACTTGTGATATTATTTTCAATGAGGCCAGGAGTTCATTCACAGTCAGAGTAAGTAATGTTTAGACCTAATACAGCAGATCCTCTTCAGTCTTTACTAGTGAAAACTCCTGTTAAGTCAGGAGAAATTGAGTAAAATCTGTGAAGAAGCAATTTTAGTATTATTAAGCCTGATGATCAAATCCTAAGGTCCTATTTATTTTGTTCCGTGAGTTACGCTTCATAAAGATTTTCTGAATGAAATAAGGCATTTCCCTCGGGAAAGGCAGAAGGAAAAAATGGACTAAGCCTTTCATGATTTAGACTGAAAAAAGTTGAGCTATTAGTAAGCATCAGCAGATAGTTTACCTCCACGATATTCTGTGTTGTTACGCCAGTCATTGAGATCTATTTCTGCAGTGCCAGCAATAACCAGCTCCAGTTCTCTGGCATCAAAAACAGAGACAAGCCTGGAGTCTACAACCTAGAACACAAAACACTTGTAAGCACAATTTCAGACTGGAAATAAAGCAGATGCAGTGTCTCATAAACCTATGACTGATGGCCAGCTCCCTATTCTGACAAAGCCTGCATGCTGATGGACAACTTCCACTCCTCTGCTGATAAATCAGCGCTCCTGAGTGATTCTGCTGATGTTGTGAACTGCAAACAACACTGACACATGAGATTTTGACCAGAATGAAACAATACAAGTGACAGGACATAGTTTGTGCTGAAGATTCTTCACTGTTACATCAGTTCCGACAAGTGATTTTGATGGTCAAATGGGCACCGGATTTGTAATAGGGAGAATCTCTTTTATATTTCCTTTACACTGGAATTTGTTTACAGTTGTTTACAGCACCCTCAGGTCTTCATCCACTGAAGCTGCAGCAGAGGTTCATCTTCTTCATCATATGAAAACAAAAGTCCTCGGTATTCACATGGAGAAAAAACTAGGGAACCACATGCACAGTTTTGTGAACCGTAAGGAGCCACCTGGCCAATCCCATTCTGCAACAAAAACTCCAACCAATTCTATTCAGGTAAAAGTCATCGTAATTGGTTTCTACCCCCAGTAAACGTCTGTGCATGGCTTCTCAGTGCCATCAGCTACCAGTACTGTTCTGTGTGTTCATTATCTGTTGTTTCATTTTCCTGGGTTCCTATCCTTCTAATTTGTTGACTATAAGCCAACTAAATTCCCATTCTTCAGTTTGGTTCTTTTAGTTTGCTGTTGCAGGATTCAATAAAGTTTGCAAACCACCACTTCTCTTACTATGAGAATGGACAGCAGCGAACTTTCTTATTTGCGTCTCAGGTTTACCTGTGGCTTCCTTTTCCTCTTCATCATTGTTTTATCATATTCACAGTACACATTTCTTTCCTTTCTCCCTTAATGCCGAACACGTCATCTCCAAGGCCCCTGGCTGCTACAGATCTGGGCACTTCATTCCTTTCCACCCGTGCCTCTTTAGGCATGTCATAGGGTGCTGATGAAGCATAGTTTAACTATGGGGTCATCACTGAGATGATGAATGGAAGATAGTGGGAGCATCGTTTTGTTACTTACTTCATAGAAGCCACGGACCAGGGCCTCTGTTTGCTGAACAACTCCTCGTTCCACTCGCCACTTAACCATTCTCTCTATATACTCTTTTTTGTTCTTTTCTGTCACTGCCGTATTAGCCCCTCCAGATTTCAATTCTCTTTCTGTCACCTACAGAACAAAGGAAAATAATGGGGTAGCAATGTATGGATCACTTGTGTTCCAAATTTCAAGTTGTGCTTTGAAACGTAACTGGAAAAATAGATATAGCAGCCATATTTCTTGTTCTGTCCTGGTCCCTCATCGATTCGTAGTAGAAACAAAGGATAATGAGGGGGTTTTGCTACTTCAGTTTGCTGCTGCTACAGCAATGATATTTAGCAAAGACAGTAGATGAGCTGCATGAATACGTATTCATTATGTCTATTATTTACATATTATTTATATTATCTATTAGCCCAACAGATGGCATACAGAGCATATTTAGGTCACTTTGCTTGAGGGACCTATAGAAACATCATGAATTATGGAAACACAGTGAGTCACATAATCTGTAGTTTTGTTGAGAAACAGCAAGAATTGCTTGTTGAAAGAATTTCTTCAACTTATTATCCATATAATTTCAAATACAACTAATGATCTACACTTGGAGGCAGTCAATCAATGACAACAGGTCCCTGTTTTTAATTTTTTGTTCAGATGGGTTTAAACCACAGCTGTGAGCAGAATTATGTTTCAGAGCAGTAAGGAGACATTTAAACTCCAGAAGGGAAATGTTCTAGAGTAAATACAACTACTTTTCACTTTAGAACATACAGATGACAATGTTTTCCTGAAACCTCCATGTTACAAGAAACCCAATGGAAAATTTTTGCCCTAAGAATGCCTTTATGCAGTCTACCTGCAGGCCAGTCTAGCCCACTCCTCTTGCCTGACTGGAGCAATTGCCATGGCATCTACGTATAGGGCTTGGAAGAAAACTTTCTAGTGCAAAAAAGCATGCAGAAGTACTTAGGATAACAAGCAACTGCCACCTCTCTGGGTCTTGAAAGCAAAGTCCTCAAATTGGCACTCAGTCCCCACCAGTAATACTTTGGGAGTCTTAATCCTACATTATATCTTTATTATTATAGTAGTGGCTCTAGGGACCTGTAGGCAATAAGACTGGAGCTCCTCTGTAGTAAATTCTGTTTAAAAAAAAAAAAAAAAAGTATCATGAAAGAGGATTTGGCCCAGAAGTTTTAAAAAACTAAGTTCACAAGCCGGAGATGAGGCAGGAAAGAAATGATGAAAGAAGAGGTGATTGGTCTATAATAAAAGTCATTGTGGAAGCAGGAAAAAAGGCCTGTGACCCATCTACCGCAGAACTCGTCAAAGAGCTACTCTTTTTGTTTCCCTTACCCAAGCCTTGAAACGCAGTTTTACAAATATTAGCAGAGCTCCCACTGTGATCTGTGCTTGCATATGTATCCAGCAAAGCAGTGTTCAGACAGCATTTAAGTGGTCAGATACTCTTGGCATGCAAAAATTCCCAACTGGGATCCATCTGTGAGCAAAAAATGTGATTGTGATTTGTCGGGTATTTTGCTGTCAGCACTTAGCAGATTTCAGAAAAGGGGGGAAATCTAATTTTCACTTAGGATGCTTGGATTGTGATACTCTTAATTTATAGTGAGAATCTTTTTTTCCAGTCACTGGTTCTAGCAAGGTTAGTGTCTAGTACTTACGAAGTACTAGACAACATGCAAGCTGCCATCAAAATCTGGCTTGAAGTGTTCTTCTGCTTCACCATCACAGTATCTACTGCAGATTATGATTTTTTTCTTGTCTCTTTGGAGCCACTTCTTCTATCTTCCTCAACAGAGTCTTCTGCAATTGCCTAACTCTTTTCTTTGGGGAGAGTATAATCGGTAATTAGTGTGCCAAATGTTACCTTCAGATGCGTCAAGGCAATTCAGACTGAGATTCTTATACACCTTTGTAGTCTACCAACGCAAATACAAATTTGTCTCATCTGTCTTTGTGAATATCTGCATGTTTATGTCTGTCTGCCTTCATGCATTAGTCTTATACAGCCATACCTTCCAGGGAAACTTGCACTGTCAGCTGAATGTCATGTAAATCCTCAGCTCAAAGCCAAGAAAAAAACCCTGCATTTAGGTCTGTGAAAAACAGTGTTATCTTTCCTACAGAGACCTCTTACTTCAATTCTTCTTCCTCATCCTTTTGATTTCATCCATCCTTGACTCTGCTCATCCCTCACACCGTTTTCTCTTTCCCATTTCCTTTGCCTCCATTTGCAGTATAAGCAGACTAAATTCAGTTTTGAAAATATCCTCTGAAGCCTTGCTTGCTTTCTGTTACTTTCAAGCTCCTCACTGCTGAGCTGTCCATTTATTCTCAGGGTCAGAGCGTCTCCTCTCTGATACTAGTCCAACTCTCCACTGCCTCCGCAGGCCTTCACTTTGTGCAGTCTGCTCCCGTCAACTTTGCTTTTAAGGTCCAAGAGCCACTGTCTGTATATTCCAGCTGATCTCTGCTCCCTTTGACACTATCCATCAGATCCTAACACAATGATTAACTTCTGTTCTTTGAGCTTCTGTAGTTCATGGCAAGCTTGGTTCTTCGGTCTCTCTAGCTTTCAGCATCTCCTCAGATGTCCATAGGCTTTCCCTGAATACTGCTTTGGTCCTTTTCAGGGCTTTGCCAGATCTTTATTATGTCAAGACAGTCTCACCCAGTCCCACAGTATTGGAGGCTGTTTTCCTGCAGATGCTTCCAAATCTCCCTATCTATTTTTATTTATACATCAAAATCAACTTCACTGAAAATATATATATATATGTATATATTTTTTTTTAAAAAGTGTGGAATGTGTTACAACTGCAAAGAGGATCAAGGCTTTGGTGCAAGCCAAAGAAACCCACAGCAGACCCTGGTATGTATTCTGGTTGCCATCCTGCACTGAAGCCAGGGTTGCTCCCTCCTTAAAGCCACAGTTATCCAGATCAGCTAGGCTAAAGGGAATCATCCTTCTGACTAACGCAGAGGTAAGTGGCAAAAAGCATTATAACTGGATGTACATACCAAGATGTTACCTAGGTGCAAGGTAGGTGAAGTGACACAGAACCTCATAGGAAAATATCTGACAAAATAGTGATGAGAGTTGCCACATCTTTCACCACCTGCCGAATGTTTTTCTTCCTTCCCAACCCCCATCCTTTCAGTCTCATCAGCTTTAAGTTACATTGCTAGCATTCACTGAATGCCACATCTGCGTGAATTACACCCTGGAGAGAAGAGCTCTACTCCACTTCAGGGAATTCCTCACGCTCATCAGTGTGTGGCTCAACAGGCCTGCAGGGGAGCTGGTGCTGGTATTTTACTTTACAGAAACAAAGAACAGCCATCTGCGATGAAACAGGTGGCTTGAAAGAAACAGAAGATAGGAGAAGAAAATATTATTGAAAGGCTAAAGGATCTGTTCTGACAGAATAGTGCTCATCGTGTTCAACTCTGTCAGCTTCAGATTTGTTTTTCAGATGTTTTGCATAGGTGTGCTCACCTGTCCAAACACCTCCTCGTTCACTGTGAAGGTGAGATCCAGGATATCTGTGATGTTGTTATCCTTCATCCACTGCAAACTTTGATGGAACTCTTCATCCAGGTACTCCAAGTCACTTAAATCACATGGCCTGATTGTGAGACAAGACAAAAAGAGGTAGCTAAAGACGAGTCACGACTACTGGCAGGATGACTTACTACTCAGAATATGAACAAGTTTATGACAAAGATCCAACATAAGGCTGGTGTTTTCTTGGCTTTGTTAACATCAAAGCCCGTTCCATAGACCCTCTTAAAGTGGTTCTGCAACTGTCTGCTTTACAAGGCTGGGCTCAAAGCCAAGTCTGTTGGCTGTCTGCACTATTTGCTGTCTGAAGGCATCCCTGGGGCTTGATTTTACATGAGCCTTCAGGATGCCCTGCATTTCAGGGCACACACCTACCTTCAGTGTGGATGGGCCCCACCATGCTGTGCCTGGCTGCTTCCAGGCATCCGTTACCCTTGTGGTGAGCGGACAAGACTGACAGAAGGCAGACACCAGGCAGCCTAAATTTTGGAGGAGCTAGCCTTGCTTGCTGAAAGGGCAGGTGGATGTTACGAGCAATCTGGTTTAAAATCCTCTAAAGTGGCATAAGGACGTAGGGAGGACTCTAGTTTCTGGCTGTTTCCAGGATTGGCCAGCTCGGATACAACACACATGTGACTGTTTGGATCCCAGTAATACTCGTTTAAAAAAAAGAAAATGAAATACATATTAAAGAACTCTAAAGATTGTTAACAGAAATCTCTTTGCTAATTTGGATTCATCCTAATCGACAAACTATTTCAACTAGATTTTATTCTGCTCTTTGTCATTTAATTGCATTTTGATTTATTGTTCATGTTTTTCCTTTGTGGCAAATTTTATGTGCCTTGTCTTATTACAGTCTGTTAATTAAAGATGAACAGAGCATCAATTAAAACATTAACCTTATAAAGTTGACATAAAAAGTAATACATAAGGGTAACTTCTGGCTGTTAGTGTAAAAGACCAATAAGAAGCATTCATTGGTTTATATCTATGTTAGCATTCCTAATTAACCCAATTTGTGTTTAGAATGAAAATTTGTCACAACACTGAGGCATGAGAAATTGTATTTTTTTCTTAATAGAAGAAAATAATTTTTTTAAGAGAAAAGAATGATATCTGTTCCATCAGAGATGCTTTTCAGTTTTCCGCATATAGTTTTAATTGCTTTGATAACTTTTCATCAGTAGTGAACTTCGGAATTATGGGTCAGTGCTTTCAACAGCATGTTTCTAAATGTCATACTTATTAACCCCTTCTATCAACATAGTCAGTATTCATGAAGGGCAAGTGGAGGAGCAAAAAAAAAAAAAAAGAAAAATTAATAAGCCCTTTGGCCTTTTGTTTTCTACTGCAGACCAATCAAGCAACAACGTAAAGAACTGGAAGGTCAGAACGCTCCAAGCGACTCCACAAGGATCTGCATCTGTGCAGGACTCACTGCTTGATCACCATTTCTGCTTGATTGCACGCTTATACTTACAGCCTTAGTAGTGCTTTGTAGAACGGCCTTGTGAAGAAAGCATCAAGCAGGTACTGATGAATGAGAGCAAGGCCAAGAATACGACCACTGAACCTGAACCTGGGATATAAAAATTCAGAGTAAATGAAGTGTAACTCAAGACACACACACACACAAAAAAAAATCAATTAACTAAAGCTAAAGCAAATTGTCCCCAGATCACTTTCCTAATCGTTATGCTCAGCTGTCTTTAGCTCTCTGAACTGAATATTTATTTTTGCTCTCTAAAAATTACAATCCCCATTCCCACTTCAAGTACCTTCAAATAACACTCTGCTATTTTCTTTATAATCTATGACATGTAATAATAATCTGGTGTATTTTTCTACTACTTAATAGACATTCTTCCATCAAATCTGGTTTTAAATCAATAATCTCAGGAAAAAAAAAAAAGAACTTCTGTGAGGTTCAGGAGAACTTATTTTTTGTAAGAACAACCCCCATGGCCCATCCAAAACTTGCTTATTTATAGAAAAGGAAAAAAAAAAAACCACACATCCCAAGTGTGAACGCTGCAAGCCTAAGCTGACTGACATCATAGTAAAGTTTTACTGCACAAAAGATGAGAAACAGATCAAAAACCCAAGAAACCATTCCTTCCACTACAGGGAGCAGTGCAAAGACCCCTCCTGCCTATGAATGAAACATGAGACTCGTAATAAAGCAGGCACAGAATATCCGTTCAGTCAACTTTATGCTCATGGGACAGTACAACAAGTGCTTAGTCTGTCAAATGGGGCACAAAATAGCATGCTGTGGGCCCAATTAGCATTTACATCACCACAGGAGCTGCTGCTGTGTCCCCTGCATCCAAGAAAGGTGCTTATGGTATGCAGCTGACTGTTAACAGAAGAGTGATTATATTACCCCCTTACAGCTGTTTCCACAGCAGCAACAAAAGGCAGCTGTTGGGTCTAGTTAGGACCTGCTTCACTTCACTTGTGCTCCAGTGCAAAGTTTCCAGCAAAGAGCAATGAAAGAGAGAGGGAGCTGACACAATGAAAGCACAGTGGAAGCCAGACAGCTAAAACCCCAGAAACACTGAGCCTGTAATCCATCAGTTTTATAGCACCTTCAGGATCTATAATCAAGTCCATTTGTCCTAAATAATGCATACCGGCTTTTTTGGTTTTGTTCTTCACCTTCCCTGCCCCCCTCCACCCCACTTTCTTTCTCCCTGTATGTTTTGAAAGTGAACACTGAATGAAAATACTCTGAGCACTGAGTGTTCCTCACCACAATGCCCATCCCATTGCTACTCGACCATGCAGAGCTGGGGAAGCAGCAGCCATTTGTAATAAAGCACAGCTGAAAGTAAATTGCCAAGAAAAGTTCCACCGATTCTGGAACTCCGTTTCTGCCAAGAAATTGCCTGAATGTACGACCAGAGTTGGGTTTTCTCCTTGTTAAACACATCACTTTATACCTCTACATGGCTTTGGAGGATTCCGGGCAATAATGCAAAGCTGACGCAAAAGGCAAGTGCATCTGGATCAAGGTGTTTACAATCACAAACACATGTTATGGTAGCAGATAATGGGAAGTTTAATTTGAACCAGTGCTTTATGGCAGAATTGTATTAAACCATGCAGAGACCCTGAGCAGAGTTTCTGTGAGAGAGGACTGAGTCCAGGGTGTCAGCCTAAGCAAACATGTCCAGAGCAATTCTACGCTGTTTGGTCCATTGGTCTGGCCTTGCACTTTGAGCTCTCTGGGACATGCCAGGGCCCATTCAAATTGGGGGCCTGACTGGTTACATGGTCCCAGGCCTTTTGATGAGACTGCCTACCTTGGATAGGAATTCCAGTGCCAACTGGTCTGGTTACAGGAGATAAAATAATTAACAATACACTGCCACTCCCATCCCCTAGCAATAAAAGAGATACAATAAGCTATTAAAAAGTCAGTATAAGACTCTAATTCTTTACTTGGTGACTCTGTATGACCCCAGCAAGCACAATGCTTCTTAGGCTTCCGCAGCTGCTCTTCCACCCTGAGAAGACCAGAGCAGAGCTCTCCAGCCCCCAACCCCTTCCTCCTCACACCCAGACTCGCTATCTTTGTAGAGACTTATTGCACCTGACTCTGTGACCTGAAGAGGTGTGTAAAAGGAGGGATTCTTTGGGAATGGGATGTTCCCATTCTGGACAGGGCCCGGGATCATAGACTACACCCCTCTGGTCAGCATTGGACTAAGAGCAGGCTGAGAAACACATACTCTGATAAGCCAGAGGATACCTGTCAAAGGCAGGTGTTTGCTACCATACTCATAGAATAACTGTATAGTCTATCAAACTACCCCCACTATCACTAAATATAACAGCCCCACTTAAAACGTCTCCAAACTTAAAAACACCAACGAGAAACAAACTGCCCCCCTTACAAAAGCCAGTTAAAATGAAACCAGACTCTTGTGTTTACTTCTTCCTGAAGGATTTAGAGCACGGGTGAGATTTAGAGGTGAGTGAGATGGTCCTTTCAGGAAGAAAAAACAAGTTTGCCTGACAGAATAAGCAGCACAGAGGTAAATCCTGACTGGAGGGCACATACCTTCCTTAAACCTGACTTACCATTTATCTTTCCAAGCAAGCATAAAGTGCTTCTTCAATTTCTTTCCAGCAGGAAAGGATAACTTGGTAGGGGTGGGGAATGTGAGGACTCATTCTGGCCCTTTCTTTCAACGCTCTTCCCTTTATGAGGCAAGGACTGGGTCTGAGTAATACATTCCCAGCAGAGGGGGAAACGAGGGAAGAAGAAGGAGGGGAGTCGCGAACAGGAAATGTTGGAATGAGAGACTGAATTAACAAGGGGGAGAGCTGCTCCCCTCTGCCTGCCTATCCACACCGCTCATCCACTCAAAAAGGACATTGTGTGCACCTGCTTTCTGCTTTTAATAATGCTGCTCTTTGACCCATTTGCAGGAGTTTCCACACTAACCAGCTAACTCCCTTTCCTTCTGGAGGCTGCAGGTGCGCCTTAAACAGCCTGCTTTCGCAACAGCCTCTTGCAAAATAACAGGCGCATTCTCCTCAGTGGGACTCTGCATATTTACCACATCTTGAGTACACACATAGACAACTCCATATGCTATAGCAGCAACTAAGCAATACATTTTCCTCCAATTGCAGGTGACTCACAGGAAATTTCAATCTACTCTGGGCCTTATCATATATAGCAGCAGAATAACGCAGGACCAAGAACGACCTTTTGTTCCATGGCTCTCTCTTAATGGGTTGGACCAATGCAGCTGTACCTTAGATGACAAACCTCGCTTGGATTCATATACAGAACAATATGCCTCAACAAAATTGTAATTTATGCATACAAGGGAAAGGTGGGCTTCATTAGATAGGTTTTGTTTTATCATTCTATAGAGGATGCTTCGGTAAGCAAGCCTCGTGAGATAAATTAGCTATGGTATGAGAAAATCTAAACCCAAAGTAAAGGAAGCACCTGATGGGATTAAAAAGATTAAAAGTCTTGCAAACCTTATCTCACTCAAACAGGTCAGTTGGGCTTAAGTGTCTCCTTCTTGGTACAGTAACTTGCTGAAAAACCATTCAAAGAAGGGCTTACGAGAGCGGAATATAATATGGTTCATGCTGTATTTAAAAACGGCATTTTCCTTTCAGAAGACTGCTGAAAACTTGCTTTCATCTGTAAGACAGATTTACCCTCTCTGATGCATCAGTTTCAAAGATTCTGACTGTTTAATTGCACAGGTGAACTGGCTACTCAGAAGAGGAACTGAGCGAATGAGGCTGCACGGCAGTACAGGGTTTCTGCCCCTGACAGTTGTCCTAGGGAGGAATGATGCTTGGCAGGTGGATATGGCCAGAAATCCTATTAGTTGTTCTGCAGAGGGAGAGACTAGACCTGATCTTAACCATTACTAGATACCAGAGAATCTTCAACAGGGAAAGCATTTAAAATAGTCCAGTCATAGGAGAGTCATCACTCCCAACCTCCACCTTATTAGACATGAGGGAATTCAATCACGAGATGCAAATCTATAGGAAACCAGGCTTTATTGGTTCCACAGCTTGTTTTAAAGGACAGTTATAGCATCCATGGTCACGAAGAGTCTCATTAGCAGCCTAATGACCCAGAAAACACAGATTAAAAGAACTCAAAATCCATTCTTATAGCCTTTTTTTTTTTTTCCCAATCTTGTGATGGAGGGTGCAGAAGGAAATGTGTTGATTCCTTATTTTTGATTCTGGTGGATTCAACATCACTAGCACTTTTTAAATGAAGAACATTTTTCCCCTAAAAGACAGACTGTATTTTGGATTAGGAGTAATGCAAAAAATGTTCAAAGAACATGCATTTTGCAAAAAAACAGACCAGATGGTTACTACAGTCCCACCTGGCCCTGTACACTACAAATTTTATGCAGAATTGACAGTGTGTACCAGAGGTGTCTGTTTATATGTTTATATGCTAGCAGGACATATCCATTGCAGTGATCAATGTGCCCTGTGATGAGTGGCATCTATAGAGCAGTAACCTAGCAATAGATCAGATCATCCTTACAAAACCTTGGCAGAGGATCAAATCTGCACCTTCTATCAGCCTGCATTAACAAATGTCTTCGACCTAGTTTGGTGTGCATATTTAACTTCTGCTCATGGTGACAAAAACTTCTGAACAGCCTAGTGTGATGACACTGAGTGATCTATCGTCAGGAAGGTCAGCCTACTCAGGCTGTGATAACTAACACTGTTTTGTTTATCTGACTTGCATCTGCAAAGGTTGCAGACAACCTCTGTGCCACAGTGTCATTTGGTGTTGTGGCATATTTGCTCTGCACACCTGCAGGCTCAGGGGTGGATGCTGTAGCATTCCAGCACGCTACCTTTCTGCTTCAGGAATCTGATGAGCTCAGGTTTTGTTAATACAAAAGGAACGGCTCTTACAAAGGCCAGGAGAAAAAAGTTCACAAAGTCTCAGCATAATAAAGAATGAAGATAAAATAATTCTTAAAACTATTCCTGAAGGAGAATTCCCCTAGAAGACGTAACAAGGCTACTGTTGACCCTTCTTCTCTTTTTATGTATGTCTCTAATATGAAGAATTTTGTGGTGTTAGATTCTTGGGGTGACAAAGACATAATGGCAGGTCACCTGTACGGGTGCAATTTCTTATGTCACACTGAGGCCTTATCCTACTTCTTCTGCTGTCTCACCACATTGGTATTCCACCTGAGAACTTGCTCTGGATACACATACACCCTTCTGACGTAATGAACCGATTCCTCCCTGCCTTATTAGGGCAGTAAATGAGAAAGTGTACAGTAATGACCCACCAGACCAACTTCTTGTTGTTCTTGTTTTCTTTTTTAACCTCCTTTGAGTTGTGTTCTAAGTACTGAAGAGTATCTTATTTCACATATGGTCCAAATTAATTCCAGGTTTCCAGTTACAAGTTTTCGTGGGGAGTCTTCATACTTCTTCGCTATGAAACCATAGAAAATTCTGTCACATAACCTTCATTTGCAGTTTGCCTTCCAAATTAAAACTGAAAGGAAACATTTAGGAGTGCTGACACTGAACAACTGTTTGTCCAGATTTCCAAACTGGAAACTCATGGATAGACAGTTATAGACTATAGGGATTTATCCCTGCAACCCCTGCAAATTTTACTGGGACTTAAACACATAAATGCCATGCATATCAAGAGAATACATTCTATTCAGACCCAACGCATTTTCTTCAGGCACTGAAAGACGAGAGAGCATATTCCATGCTCCTTCCATTCCTCTTTGATAATATTCTGTCTGCTTATCATTCTGCAAAACCTATGAAATTTTATTATGTTTTAAAGGAAATTTGTTAATACTCATTTAAGAAAGCTCTGGCCTTTCTGAAGTAGTAGTTCTGATTGGGAAGCCTATGGAAATGGGAACAGTACAACAGGTCTGCTTATGGATTGTCATACGACACAAAGAGGGTGTTCAGAGATGTGTAGAATATATGCATATCACCCAAGAACTGATATTAAACAAGAAAAAAAATACTGGATGAAAAATTATTTTTAGAGAGAAAACCAACTTGGTGCTGATCAACTCCCACCGAGTTGCAAATCCTGAACTGGTAATGCTTCTCTTCCGGTGAAGGTGTACAGAAGTAAGCTACATCTTGCCAGCCTTCCTTTGCACAATTTTACTTTTGCTGGGCACCTGAGTTTCAGATGATGACCTGTTTCTGTAAGTAAACTTCTCAGCTTATTATCAAACTGGATAAAAATTTTCTCCTGCAAAAAGCCAATACAACATTGGCACTTCCATCAGTGCTTGCCCTACTTTTCCTTTCTGGGTCTATCTGCAAATACAACACAATATTTGTCTTTCTCAGTATTAAAGAATAACCATATGAAAAAGAGTTTTGCTTACCTATGATGGAAATGTGAACTATGTGTCCTATAAAATCTTTGGAGCACATGTGCCTGGAGCTAGCAATTAAACCTCAAACCATTCCTAAGGCTTAATTTACTAGGAAGTGAAAAACAATGAGATAATGCAAACCTCATTGCTTCTTAATTTAACCTAATCAAAGCCTTGAAAAGTCTTTTCCTTGTCTTTAACCTAGCTATGTCGTATTGTCACCAAAAATGCCATTTCATCTTCCTTATACCCTGGCTACACCCACTACAGAGAACCTTCAGTAAAGGTTAAAAGACAAGTTTTGTCACAGAGAAAAAAACATGCTTTTCTCAGGAAGGCTGCAGGCACTTCTACTTTATCCAGAGAAGTTAGGGGCAAGAATAAGGCAGATAAAGCAAAAACACAGCATCACCTCAGTTTTCTTCTGCAACACAATTTATCAAACATCTCTTTCCGGGATGATCCCTTCGTTCAAACACACAGTGGCTCCATGTAAATAACCCCATAGAAAAGCACTTGCAGGTGCATTTGCATGGCACTGTGTCCAACTTTATGAGCCCTCATAAAAATGGATGTGAATGAAGCACCACGCAGAGGTAGCTAAGTGGCTCCTTGCACGTCAGCTGAGCTCTGGCAGAGATTATTTCTGCAGATACAGAACTGGGCAAACATGGCTCTGGGATCTTCACTGCACGGAGGCATCGCAGGTACGTTAGCCTCCATGTCTTGGGTTTTCTACATGCTAGAGAACCTAGCCATAGGAAATGGAGAATTGATTTCCAATTCTGTCTCTTGAACTAGTAAGGAGTTTAATAAAGTAGAGGGTCTTTCTACAACAAGAAATCTGTGCTGTGCATCATTTTACCAATAACAAAGAAGTCCCCTCTTATGAATGTAGTTACTTGGGGAAGGAGGAGAGGAGGAGTTTAGCAGAGTACCGGGCAGAGCTAGCAGCCTCTTGGACCATGATGTGCAAGTATCCTCCTCTGGAAGAGCCCCAGGGAAATCTGGCAGCACAGACATGACTAACCATCAGTAACTGGGCTGCTTGCAAGGTTTAGCTTCTCTTGCTAGTACAATATGTAAAATATGTAGGCCCCTACAGCTGCTGGCAAATTCTGCTCTAATTCTGGCCAGTGACTACAGAGTAGATGCAGACTGAGGTATGAACAACTGGTTGAATGACTACCGATCTCTACATTTTGCGATTCCCAGATCCCAGATAGCGTTTTCCACCAGCAGATCTAAAAGCAGCTTACAGAGGAGATCAGTGCTAATAAGTCATTTGAGAAATGAGAAAACTTAAGTACAGAGGTAAAATGACTTATCTAATGTTATCCAGAAAACAAGCAGTAGAGACAGCAATGGACTCACGGTCCTCTAGGCCCCAGCTTCACTTCAGATATGTATTTGACTTTTTTTACTTTCTTACCTTCTGCAAGACAATATATGGTTGTGTGAATCAGTTCTAGTTTATGATCAGTTCCTTATGGATCAACTCCATTGATCCTCCGTTTGTTTTTTAAGCCAGTAGAGGAGCATTTTTATCAAGAGATTTTGACTTCTTAGTGAAACCTTTTGGAAAAGCTGGGTGGGGGGGGAGGACACTTTGTAAACCTACAAATTTGAACTTTTCTCCACTGCATGATTTTATGTTTGCTTTTCATAGCTTTGCCATGTGTTGAAACAAACTAGTCAAGCTACAGAGGAAAATCCATAGATTTAGTCATCTGCCAGACAAGAGGGCCATAAAAACACAAGCCAAATGACTGCACATTTTCCTTCAGTGGCTAAGAACTCTGAAACCACAATAACTGACTTATTGTCAGTCACAGGAGGCCCATACTTTACAGTCTCTCTGGGGTATTTAAGCACAAGAGAGACTGCTCATCATAAAAGCACTGGTAAGCATGCAGAAATGTTTACACTGTGCAATGAAATGTGCTGCAGATGTCCTTGAGCAGACTACAAACAGGTAGTCCTCAGTGCAGAGCTGTGTGGACTTGCTACCTCAGGTCCAGAAGCTATGCACTTGTTTACGCTGTACCGCAATGCAGCTAAATCCCTGCCTCCTGGAATGAGCTTTTTGAGCTGGGTAAGCTCAGAAATCTGTGTGATAAAATTTAGAAATGTTATTGTTTCACAGTGTGTTTTAGCTCT
This sequence comes from Struthio camelus, assembly GCF_040807025.1. Lineage (NCBI taxonomy): Eukaryota > Metazoa > Chordata > Aves > Struthioniformes > Struthionidae > Struthio > Struthio camelus. The sequence goes on along the minus strand of NC_090943.1, from coordinate 59,927,760 downwards.
GGTTTTGCAAACCATTGAGCACCTTCAACTTTTATTAATGCCGCTGCAACTGACAGCTCTGATCCACTCCTGGGAACACTGCATGTAGCAGAACTGCACCTCTGCACTGCTGTTCTGCAGTCTAAAAAACATTTTGGTTTTTCTATTATGAATCTTTCCAAGACGATCAAATAATTCCAATTTCTAGTTTGTCTCTTCCGCACTGCAATTTGTGAGACACAATGTAAAAAGCTTTCTTCTGTTGGACAGAGATACTGAATTTACCTTACTATATTCCTATTATTAAATACACAGTTTTTTCACAGAGAATGGACACACTAGGATTTTTCTCATCCTGCACATTTTTGTTGAGATTTTGAAAAATATTCAGGTCCCCAGTTGGGGCAAACTGCCAAACTTGACATTCCCCTCCTGCCCATACATACATTCAGATCAGATCACTTCAAATCTTTAATTTTCACTTTTCCTGCATTTTTAATGTAACTTTTAGCTAACATTGTGAAACGAAAAATAATTTTCAGTGGACAAAGGAAATTTTAACTTTCAAAATATCCCAGGAAAAGAAACTGACAAAGAGAAATGCCTTTTCTACTTGAAAAAAAAAAAAAGTGATTTACCAAAACCAATTCTGCTCTGCAAGTAGTTTTTCTTTTTATGAATGAAATTTTGCTAATAAAAAAGGTGAGCCTGGAATTTTCTGCATCTGCTCTTCTTTACCTTCCCAAAGCCTGAATAAAATGTACTGAGAAATAAGAAGGGGAAAAAAAGACTGAGTGATACTTCACAGTGACAGCTCAGCCTCGTCATTCTAGTGTGGCTGGAACTAGAGATATGAGGACGTTGATCCCTTCCTGGGATTCTTTAGCCACTATGAAACACAAAATAGATGCCCACTCTGATGCTTCCCTGCAGACCAGCATGCTCAGAGACAGTGTGAATTTTATCCTTTTCCACTCTACCACATACAAGGTGGTGACACTACAGAGATTTTTGTGTGAAGCCTCCCATCACCGGGCAAACTGAATCCATAATGTTGCAAAAGACTGACTGGGCCTTAACAAAGGAAAAAAAGGAAAAAAGATGACTTCTGCAAAAACAAAACAAACAGAACACCCTCCTTTCCCTCAAACCAAGCTGTAATTATGGAAGACGTGCTAGACAATATGAGATCCAGAGAAGGGAAGAGGAACTGCGAAAGACACATCTCTTCTTTCAACCCTTGTGATACCACCACTGAGATCCTCAAAAGAACTTGAAAAAAACCTTCCAGTAAAAGATAGAAAGCCAAGGTTATGGTAAATATAAAGCAGAAACTTTTGTAAAAAAAAAAAAAAAAAAGGTTGCTGTGGAAGCTCAGTAAGGGAGAATGTTTTTTTTCTCCTTCACTTCAGTTTCCCTTTAATCTTCTAGCTCCTCCTGACCCTTAATAAATAATTAACCAGCTGTTCAGGCAGGCTTCTATATGATATGGTCATACATCAAACTTTATAGAAAATCAAAGTTTCCTTATGTACAGAAGGCATCAAGAGGGATCACAGTACAGCAGCAAGAAGGCATTTCAGTAACATAGCCTTTTCACATAGTGAAATGGTCTTATAAAATGATTTCAGCTGCATATTTATTTTAATATCATTCTTGTTCAGAAGATTTATAGTAGGGCTTGAAAATTTCTCATGCAAACATAATTTATTTAAAGTAAGATATTGCTAGTAATTAAAATTTATAGTGTAATGTAACATTAAATGCTTAGGTTTTCTATGGTGCCTTTCATCTGAGAATTTCAAAGCGGTTCTGGGCATTAGTATACATCAAACGGATTTCAAGTTGATTACATACAAGAACTCTTCTCTTCAGATGGAAACTGAGGTAGAGAGGTTATGATCCAAATTTCCAAAGTAACCGGAGGCTGCTGGAAGCCCACTCTGAGGTGCTCGACCTGATCTCCTTTTTTCAGAGGATGATTGTTCAGTGTTTACCAACCATCAAGGCCCTTCAAGATGGCTGTCAAAAAGGTTTTCTAAATTCCTTCCTCCCTCAAATGCAGGGAAATGGCAGACCCACATGACTGGCCCAACTGAGTCAGCAGCAAGGACAGAACTAAGCTCAGTGCTTCTGTCTCCCTTTAATGAAACAGACACCAGGCCGTACGCTGGTTACCTGCTACAGCAGTTGAAACATTTAAGTTCAAGAGAGAAATGAGTAATTCCAGCCACATACTCCCCAGGGCTACAATCAGTCAGTGGAGAGGAGTAAGAGCTATTTGCAGACCTCCTGCTTAGATGCTGTGACTACTTTTCTCCACTGCTTCTACAGAGACCCACAGTGTGCGCCTAAATCCATGTTAGGAGCTGGTCAGCATCCAAATGCAACCCATTAGATCACAAGGCAATTTGTCACATTCTTTAAAAAGACTTGAATTAAAACAAGTTATTCTATATGTAGCAGAATTAATTAAGCTTTGTTTCCTATAGGTCTGTCTCTGATGATCCTACATCACTCTACTGCAATAACTCCAGTTCCTCCTACACATCTCTCCTGGCACTTCCCACCCTTTGGAGTATCTCCAGTTTCTCCCTTCTGCCTCCCTTGAGCGTTCACAGCTCTCTCTCACATCCTGCAGCTACTGAGCAAGATGTCAGAGCTGATTCAGAGCATGCGTCTGTGACGGACCTGTCAGCTCACTCATGCTAACTGGCCAGCCGACAAGCCAAGCAGAATAGGTAACCGTTGAGCTCACCAGCCCACCCTCACTGAGGCACTCATCTGCATATCTGTCCTTTACTCAACCACAGTTTCACAAAGCTTTTATGAACTTAATATCTTTGAGACATTTACCTTCCTGTCAAACAGTAGGTCCCAAACTGATTAGAAAACTGCCTGATGGATAGACAGGGGAAGTGCAGAAGGCATAGCTCGTAACAAAGCCAGGCTAGGAAAACCAGTTAAGCTCTCTAAGGAGGAAAGGATAGCTGAGGTTGTGAAATACTTAGTTCTTCTTGGGTTTATTAAACAAAAAAAATAGAAAAAACTAAAACCTTGCATTCTCTGATGTGCTTGAGTTAACACATGGATGGAATGGCTATGTGGTTTCTGGTTTACACTAAATAAATAGAAGGGAAGGTCAGAGTTTGGCTGGCAGTATACCCACACAGTATTGTGTACGCAAAGGGAGCTCGCTCTATCCATGTGCCAATCTTACCAGAGCATGTAAAAGCAACCAAGGCAGTACCAAGCCTGAACTAATCAGCCCTGACAGGAAGCAGTGTGTATTTGCTCAGCCCAGTGTTGCAGCAACCTCATCAATTGGCTTGGAGCTTGGGGAAAGCAAGTTCACATCTGCACGGAGAGTGGGCGCAATGAGCTTGCGTCTGCCTGCACAATACAATGTAGAAATACATGCAAGTTTTCAGTCTGGCTCTGTTCAGCAGTACAGGCTAGAATATGAAGGGTACTGAAGAGCAGAAAGAAATGTTATTTATGGGAATTGAAGGAGGACACTCCTGTCCCAAAGCTGCAGTTCTAAAGAGGTGCTAAATTAATGGAATTCCTTATGACAGTCAGGAATCAATTCACAGCTTCTGAAGACCTGGGCCACTAGGTCCAACTATAACATCTTTTTTGTGGTCTTCAGTAGGGTTCTGCACAAAAACATTTTACTCACTGCTAGTCAACTTTCTGATAAGCTTCTGCTAAATAAATGTATTTTTCTATTTAAGAGAAAATAGGACCTTTCTGAGATGAATACAGACTTCTGAGTAGGATTAGCAAGCTGTAAATATCTCTAAGGTAACCATGATGCTGTGGTACTGCTTTCTGCCTGCATAAATGTCATGGCAAGGTCCACAAATGCCTAATTGTTTCAAGTTAGCATCCCTCAGATCTCCAAATAAATGTTTGTGACTGATTTTATCTGTTTAGGCCATCTAGCCTTTTATGCAAAGACTGGGCTTTCTTTCACATTTCTGCTTTTGGTTCTACATTTACAAATAGGCAATGAATAAAAACTCAAAAGCAGAAGGTGTGAAAAGTATCGCCGAGGCAAGTTAGATAAAAGAACAGGCAAGTGAGCTAGTGTCAAAAACCCTGGTATGGGTGACCATGCCATGACTGCAGCGCAGTCTCTAGAATAAGGGTGCATTATATTATCCTACTGGATTACTCCTGGGGGCAGGATTAGTATGAAGAAAAACTCTGGTCCACTCAGAAGGCATGGAAAGATAGACTGGATTTCCATTTGACAGCAGTTTGTGAACACAATGTTTTTAGAACTGCAAAGACTTTTGCTATCATTGTCAGATTAACTACTCATAGGAGGGAAAGTTCACAAGAAAAAAAGACAATGTTTTATACCACAAGGTAGAACTTCTTAAATAGACAAATATCAAACATCTGAAATTGGAAGCCACATGAACAATGAAATAAACACAAGAGATATCACCCTTTGGGTTTGGTGAGAATGATAAAAAAAATCATTACACAGACTGATGTCCAGTTTACCATGTTGTTTAGACAGAGCAGAGCAGGGAAATAAATATGATGGTAGATGGCAGACAAAATGAAGCCCTGAGGAAAATCACTGTTTCACGGCATAGTTAGACAAATCATTCTATTACAACGCTCACTGAATGAGATGCAGTGAACAGATGCTAACAAGTTTCTAGACCCATTGAAAAAGCACCGTGAAGAAGACAGAGAGTGTAACCAGTGACCCTTGTGAGGATCTGAGACTACGCAAAGTCCCAGACAAGCTTTTGCTTTCCCAGAATTTAGACACACATTTCCTCCATCTACTATGCTGTTTAGATGCAGGATTCTTTTTCTCTCAAGGCTGATCTATTCATTCAGTCATTCATTCATTTACTTATTTTTGGTGAAAAGGGGAACCACAATATCCAATCAAATCTTCAGCCTTCAATCAGGGATAAAAGCCCTGCCCCAACCCCTGTCAATAGGCCTGGATGCCCTACTTACATTACCTCCAAGAAAAATATGCCCTGTCTTCCCTTTCCATCTACAGAAGCCAAACTTAAGAAGCATCACTGCTCATAGCAAACTTAAATCTGAGGGAATTAGAAAAGTGTCTGAGGGAGAAGTTTATTCCCCAGAAGTCTTCCCCTCCCTAGAACAGAGACAGTTCTTACCTACGTTTTCCAGAGGTTTGCTGATCAGTGTCAGCATCTATTATCTCCTTATACCCTAAGAGTCCTCTGTAGAGCTCTATGTAAAATTAATCTGACAGAGTTCATCATTCTGTATGTCATAAAAGGAAGAAAGTGTCAGGAACAACATCAGAGCGCAAGTATCTTTGTATACCCAATAATACTGGGATCCTGGATTCCCGTGCTTCAGTGTTGCAGGCAACTGAAAGCTGCTCTAAAATCTTTCACAGGACTGTGTGCAGGAAGGGAAGCGAGAAGCTAATGTGACAGGCTACTAGGAGCCTTTATTAGTATATAAGAACTCAGCAGTATGGTAATGACCAGGAGCTTTACTGATTATTACCTCTAACTTTGTTGAAGGTTATTAAAGAAATGTTTAATATGCCCCACTGCTCTGTCTCTCAGCATGCACTAGACCTTGAATAAAACCTGAGATGGATTCTTCAGTGACTCACCCCATTTCAGTTGCCCAAAATACCTGACGAAGAACAAAGAGAAGAATATTCCTTTCAGTGAAATAGTATGTCTGCCACCACATTTTGCCCACTTATTTGGGAAGGTAAGGCTACCTTAAGTAGCAGGTGTACACAGCGTTTTAGAAGATGCTTTCAAATATTCAGGTAAAGAGCTAGACATGTTAACTAGATTAGACAGAATGGCTCCTTACTGGCATGGATTAAAAGAAACTGTTCTGGCTATGAATTTGAGGTACATCCTGTAGCAGCCAGATAAAAATGTATATCATCAAACTTATTAGATTTAGAGAGATGCAACTGAAAATGTGTCCTTTGAGATATGGGAGTTTTTAAAATAATTTTTTCAGTTTGAAAATGTGTGATATTTTATATTTTATCTTCAGCATGCACATATGTGAACTGAAGGAAAAAGTCTTATTCAACGGACGCTTGCAGGAAAGGTGTTAAATCTCAGTTTCTCCATAAATGAGAAATATTTTCCAGTCATTATGTCTCTTTTTTTCACTTGGCAAACATACAACTACTCTGAGCTTTGATGTGCTCATTTTGGACTCAGAATGTTGTTTGCACAAAGAGCAAGGCATGAAATAAGCCATTAACAGGGGCAGAGCTGTACCTTTTAGGCTAGGGGAAATAGAATAGCGAATTTCTCAATTCTGCCAGTACAAACAATGCTTCACATCTTCGCATGTTCATAGATGTGTTCTATCTCAAACTCACCACCGTTCACTTAAGAGAAAATGTAAAATAAAGTTGTGTGAATTTTTGTTATTTTTTTCTTGCTAGAGCTGTTTCTTGTTATATCTAAGTCTTGACAGATCTTGCAGAACTACTATACAGAAAAACATTTCAAGGACAGGTTCCATATAAATGATAAGCCTCACTATACTGAAAGGCATACAGTTCAAGAAATCCATGAATTTGAAACAATTGTGGTTGTGTGCTTTTAGCGACTGACATCAATCTTTAATCTTTGAAAAAGACTACAAATATTAATACTCTGTTACACTTAGACTCTCAGAACTGATTCATCCACATATGTTAACCGATGTCTCATAGCGAGAGTTGGGAATGGGAAAAAATTGCTCATTTCTTGCATGTTAGAGAGCAAGAAGGCTCTGCTGGAACTCCATCAACAGGTAAATTCTAGCAATAGAAGTTTTAGCACTGACTTGGATGACAACAAAGTTAGAAAAACGCTGAGAACTTTAGAAAACCTCATTCCTATGGACAAATGATCACAAGCAAGTTAGTACACCATCCTGAGAGAAGTTAGCCCATACACCCTCACTAGAAGAATCATATTCCTTGAGTTTTAAAAACCTTGGTCCAATTCTATCTTAGCTGACTGCATAGACTTCTGAATAAAGTTCTCTAGGGTTACGCAGGTATAGCTGTGATCGGTCAACACATATAGGACGAAAAAACATTTGGCATGTCTAGATATCTAAAAGCCAATTGTGAAACCTATCCATCAGACCAGTTATAAACTGCTGGTCTCAGTCAGTAATTTCCATAACACGTTCAAGAAGTAGTACTTAGCACTTACTGGATGGCTTATCTTTCCCTTGGGTTCTGCAATCTTGCCCTATTTACACTGCTTTATGTACAAACTTCTGTGTTCGCAGCCTTTATTTAACTCTGCAAACCAAAGGACTTCATCTTTCTGTTCTTAAAACAAACAAACAAACAAACAAACAAGGCCCAAAATGCCCAAATGCCAAATAACATTGTGAAAACAAGAAAGGCCAGTATAGATACATATATCTGGAGGAATATTATTCAAAGTGTCTAAGTGCCGCTGATTTCTGAGTTAAGTGCTAACTGCTATAGAAAAAACTATTAGTTGTCTTTCTGCCTTTTTATATGCCCAGGATACCTTTAAAATCTGCCTCTTCCCAGCTGAAATCTCTCAGTGAAGAGAAGGACAAAGCAAGGAGACAGTACAAAGTATACGCTTCTTGCAGCAGAGTTTATCACTTTTGACGAGAAGACTGCAGCTGAACTCTGTTCAGAAAGACAGTATTTATAACGGAGAAGAGGCAGGGCCTGTTTCAAACACTGCTGGGTTAACATGGCAACACCTCCTCAAGAAGCAGGCCTATGTCCAGTTAGCTCACAGTGTGGGCTAAATGATCTTAGGTTTGCACCTCCCTGAGTGGTCCTGTGGCCTGGAACCAAAAAGCATCTTCACAAACACAGCCTCCAAAACCAGGAGTCTATCAATCCTGCCTGTGAAGTGAAACGAAGGACAAGCCAAACTTCCTATTGGAAACTGGGACAGCCATTGCCTAATGCTTAACCAATGGACCGCAGTGGGAGACAGAAGAGCTGTAAGATCTGAGGCACTCTCTTCCTGCTAATGTCAGCCTAGAAACAGTCTAATGCAAGCATCACTGTCAACATGGTGCTCCACTGCTGGGAGCGATAATATAAAAAATAGTTCAGAGACCACTGCTAGTTTCGAGCAACACCTTGTTCTTCCACTGTGACCTTATATGAGAGGTGATGGTGCTCATAACCATTTAGTTGTTCTTGATCTTCTGCCCAGTGTAAGTCAAAGCAAAAGGGGAATGGTTTACAAGAACAGATGTACATGCGCTATTTGCAATTCAGAAGGGGCCTAAACTGCCTTCCATTTTAAAAAAAAAGGATCTCTGAGGGGTGCCAGTGAGATTGGTTAGACAAAGAAAAACACCATAGGAAACCCATGTGTCAGTGTTTCTCTGACACAATGAAATCCCACAAGGGATCAAACGAAGCCCAGGGCTGGCAGCCCACGGTTCACTGAACCACATCTTAAACTGTCAAAGGGAAAACAACTCCCAAAGACAGAGAGATCTGGAGGGAGAGAGAAAAATAAAGAGCTCACAGTGCGCTCTCGGAATTTTTGATAAAAGCAGAGATCAGCAATTTGTCTGTTTCCACACATACACAGTAAACTGAAGAGCCTGATATCTCTACCGGCCTTGCCACACAGAAGTAGAGACACTGTCAGAAGGAGAAAAGAAAGAGTGCATTCACCACTTCCTTTTTAAGGCTTATAGTAGGTATAGAAAGGCAGCTTAGTTCTTGGTGGGCACTGCAGTTTCCAAGCACAATGCTGCTTGAGGTATAGAAAGATTACACATGTTATTCTTCAAAAGAGACCAAGGAGAGGAGGCCTGGATTAAGTATAGATCTTCTCCCCATTCTTTTCACGTACACAGAGAGGCATACAAACATTACATTCAAAGTACTGAGAACAGGACATTTTAATAATTGTACCTGATCACCCCTTTTTCAGAGCCTGCTGTTGTATTTACACTTACTCCCTCTCTTCCTTCTCCCAGTCTGCTTCTCATTTCTTCCCAACAGCAGCAATAATATTTACATGTAGTCTAGTCTAAACTGACAGCCTTTGTGCTTTGCATCTCCATTTCTGTCTGACTGTGAAAGGATTGCACCGTTCTGCCTAAAATGTCCTTACCATTCCAGGTGATTTTCAACAAAGGCAGACATGGGGCTGATCTGTACAGTGTAAGTGTCATTGGCGGAATACTCAAACAGCCCATAATAGGGATTGAAGAGCTCCTGAGAGAGTAGGAAGAAGAATTCTCGGGACGGGCCACTGTAGTCCAACCTGGAAAGGAACAGGATATAAAATGAGTCCAACTCCTATTTAAGTGAATTCGCTGATTTTTGCCTACATTGGCTGCTGTCTAACACCCACTCCTGTGCAGTCAGGCATTTCAAACATGTTATATCTCCTCTCACAAAATTTGGACCTGGTTGATGGGACCGAGTGCACCCTCAGCAAGTTTGCTGATGATAAAAACTGGGAGGAGTGGCTGATACCTCAGAGGGCTGTGCTGCCATTCAGAGGGACTTGACAGGCTGGGGAGGTGGGCAGAGAGGAACCTCGTGGTGTTCAATAAAGGGAAGTGCAGCATCCTGCACCTGAGGAGGAATAACCCCCCTGCACCAGTACAGGCTGGGGGCTGACCTGCTGGAAAGCAGTTCTCCAGAGAAGGACCTGGGGTCTTGGTGGACAATACCATGGGCCAGCAATGTGCCTTTGTGGCAAAGAAGGCCAGTGGTATCCCGGATTGCATTAGGCAGAGCATTGCCAGCGGGTCAAGGGAGGTGACCCTTCCCCTCTACTTAGCCCTAGTGAAGCCATATCTGGACTGCTGGGTCCAATTCTGGGCTCCCCAGTACAAGAGGGAGATGGAGACTCTTTATTTCCGTGGTGCCCAGTGATCGGATGGGAGGCAACAGGCACAAACTGAAACACAGGAAGGTCCACAGGAAGGTCCTGGTCCTGTTCAGACAGGAAAGTCTGAACATAAGAGAAAACTTTTTTCCTGTGAGGGTGACAGAGCACTGAAACAGGCTGCCTAGAGAGCTTGTGGGGTTTCGATCCTTGGAGATATCCAAAAGCTGTCTGGACAGAGTCCTGGGCAACCTGCTCTAGGTGATCCTGCTTGAGCAGGAGGGTTGGACAAGATGATCAAGTCCCATACAAACTCAACCGTTCTGTGATTCTGTGAAAGTGGAGGTACAAAGCTCAGCCTTGCCTTAGCTGGATGCTAATCTGAGGGCGAAAGCTCTTCCCACTTTTTGCTTTTCAGTGAGTGGGTTTGAACTGCATATCAACACCTGGCTTCACAGACTGGACAACCCAGATAGAGGAGTAGAAATGCCTCTTTTTCTCCTGCGCTGAGATGTAACCAAAGATACAGTCTAGCCCCAAGAATACTTTCTTACAGTGTATTATCTACAGCTTAATGCTTAGCAAGACCAAGTCCCATCAGAACTATGCCTTTTCAGATGAACTCATTTGTTCCAGCCAAACTCTTCTAGTCTTTTGATCGTTTTAAATATGTGTGGTATACCTTAAGTTGTGCTTTGCTGCTCGTTTGCATGATTTTACTCTGTAGAGAGTCACCTTCTTTTCCTTTCTTTTTTAAATCTCAACTTTTAAATCAAGCTGTTTCCAATTGTCTCAACTTAAAAAAAAATCAAAAAAGCTCATGAATACATTAATCCCAATCGTGATGGATTTATTAAAAACAGATCATCCTATAATAATGGTAGGTAAGTTTTTCAATTTAATATAAATCTCTATGTAGCAATAGGAATGAATGATTTGTAGCCATATATCACATGTGCCAAACAGTTTCTGAGGCAGGCACTACTTCTATTTTACAAATACAAAGTAAGTGGAAAACTCTACAGCTGGATCAGAACGCGCTGCGTAAAGTTATGGAAGCGTAATCGCCAGCAGCCGAACAATTCATTTGTGCAACTAGAAAGAAGATAAAGGGCAGGGTGGTACATCTTTTTCTGGTGTACATTTGGAGATTTGGTTCTTTTAGCAGCTTTAACCCTAGAAGCATGTGGTGAGGCTAAAGCCACAGTAGCAAAAGAAGATGGTAATAAACCCATTGGAACCACTATTGTAAAACATGTAACAAAGTTAGCTCAATGGACATTAACATGCTAGGATAAGACTCACGATGGCTAGAGTAAAGAAGTACAAACACCACTTGTCTGTATTCAAAAACCGCCAAGGAGAGACTAGATATTAAATTTCTAGGCAACACAATAAACCCTTCATAGTTCATTTTGGCTTTGAAGCATGGTGGAAGCTGTGGCCATTCAGCATCATGTGGCCACAGAGCACTGTCTCTTCTTTTCAATAGGGAATTGCTATCTTGAAGTCCCTCCAGCAGAATCTGTACTATCATGAAACAGCAGAAACCCTGGAGGAATGTGTCTTCAGATGTAAATGAATCAGTGAAGAATGAATGAAATTGCAAATCACACTGGTTTGTAACTTCTCCTGAGGATACTGTAACACGCATAGCAAAAGCTATTAGAGATGCGGGGAAAACAACGGGACTTTGGCTAGTGTTAGCATACTAGAACGCCACTCCAAAACACAAACTGAGCTACACTGCATGTTTACGCCTTACCTGTGAGCTAGTGGCAAAACTAGTTGTAAAAGACCACCTTTATTAGATGATATTGAATCCATGGAGTATAAAAAGTAGAGTTAAGAAATCCCCTTTTACTTACGTCACTGGGAGCAACTCTCATTGAGAATGATGACTTTTATTTTTCACTGCGCCTAACATGTCTCCTCAGCTCTGCAGAAGCTCTTCCCTTGACATGCTACTTTAGAGCTGACAGTGTCAGTGGCTGCTGGGCCCTCTGACAGCTGACCCAGAGTTTTACTGCTCTAGTACCTTTGGAACTGAAACTATTTCACCACTCCAAAATCCTATCCCTGTTTTTTTTTTTTTAAGAAGCTTTAAATACAAAGCTATTGAAAGAGGATTTCAAGGCTTTGTCACATGAAACACTGGAAATAAGCAGAATGGTCTTTCCATTATAAAAGCACATGGATTAAGCCTCAATTACAATATAGCTCTTGAGGTGAGCAAAGGATGACTTTGAAAGGTTGTTTAGCTATAAAAACAATAGGTCAGTGGCTAACTTAGACATATATGAATGGCTCTTGGGTTTGCAAGATCAGCAGAAAGTCTCCTGAGAAAAGGCCTCTCTGAGAGACTTCTATTGCTTTCAGCTTCCAGTTGGGTGAATTAAACTGCAAGGACTGATTTTTTAACAGCATTCATGCTTCCCACTTCAGCCAGAAACAAGAAGTCCACATATGGATAACAAATGATCATCAGATGGCATGCAAAAAAGATCAATTTTAAAGAGGTATAGTAATAAAATGGATAAAGGCCTGGCTCTAATTTTAGTCCTGAGAATGACTCCGTGTATAACTCCGTGTATCACGGGTCTGTAGTTTGGTTTCACCCTTCGTCCAATAAAAATATCTAGGGAACCAGGATGACATCAGATTTAACCACTTAAAGGGTCACTTTGAGGCATCTAGATGGAAGGTGCTGTAGGAACATGAAGCATTTTTGCTATTTGGATTTTTAACAGACGTTTGAGCTAATTGAGATGGATCACTTACTCAGAGGTAAAACAAAAACTAAAACAAAGAAACAACACATAACAAGAGAGGCTCAGTTCTGACCAGTCCTTGCCAGGTTTTGTAACGTAACAGCTACTTCACAACCGATAATAGTTAGCAGCTCCCTACCCTTCCTCTCCAACAAATGTGACGTAGAGTTTGTTCCGCTGGAGCTCCTTGCGTGAATAGGCCATTACCTGGTTGAAGGTGCCTTCGAGCAAGTGATCTCGTCGTATAATTAACCTGCAAAGGGAGGCAGAAATAGAGATCTAAGGATAGAGTATTGTATGAGTAGGTGAAATTGAAGGTAAACAAGAGCTGGTGAAGAGAAAGATTCATTCTCAGAGAAGTTCATAAATTTGTGTCCACTGGTGCAAAAGCTAGCTGATCATTAAGGGTTTTCAGCGAGTTGCTTCATTCTGCTTCTCTATATGCCTCGCAGGTGAATTTCTTCACAACGCTGTGATTAGGTTCAAAGGGTAGCTGTACTGCTAAAAGGCTCTCTGAAACACCCGCTATATATAGAAATCAGCTCTGTAGAGGGGGCTGAGTCTCCAGCGTGTATGAAGTGACACTGACCTGGGATTGGCCCCAAACCCTCCCTGGATTTAATCCAGTGAATGTCCATGGAATTACTGCTTCTGTAGCAGGGTAAGCAAAGGGAGTATCAGCCTCTGTTTACATAACACATCTCTCACTCCCCTGCCAGCCTCTAAAACAACTTAATGAATAGTGCATTTAAACACTACCTGTGCAAGAAATTCTGGTTGTTCATATGTCATGGACATTTTAAGACAGACCTTTTGGAATGTACTTTATGTCTACCTTGGATCCACTTAGCAGGACTCTGAAAAGGGACAACCAATGGCTAGGACTCCCCAGCTCTGTAGGAATATTTTGCTGATGACGTTTGCCTGGAATAAATTGCCTAGTTTCAGGCTTTTTTTTTCCCCCACAACAGATGTGATTTGGTAGGAAGCCAGTCTGATGCATACATTCAACCAGATGCCCAAGAAATACCTTAGAAACATACAGTCCTTTAGCCAATGAGGATAACTAGCACAAGCACAAGTAGGTACAGAGTCACAAGCCAACTACCAGGCTGTCTGGAAAGCAAACTCAAAACACTGCCTCAGAGACAGATCCCCAGAACACATGAACAGAGGCAGAAGTTGGTAGTTATCCAGGAGGGCTACCAACACAAAGAGCTACTGAAAGTCAAACCCGTATGGACAAGCTAAAATCCGTAGAGTCAGACTGTGGTCCTGAATTACACTGATAGGTAGATTCTGAGAATTTGGAGTTACTTCATCATTACAATGATGTGGCTGGTAGTAATGTCTAGTTCATTACCATGGAGATTTTTCTAAATGGATTATTTTCCCACTAGGAAATTATAGGTAGGAATAGCAACATCTCTGTTAAACAGGAAGCCTCATGCAGGCCACTCTTTTGCAGGATATACTAAGGTCTTATCTCTTCCTGATGATTCATTTATGAACTGCACTCTCCGGTGTGTTTCCCACTTCCTATCAGTGATTCATGGGCAATGATAAAAGACCAAGTTATGCCGTATTAGACTATTTGAAAGACTTGTCATAGTACTCACTTAATTTTACCTGGACCTTGCCCATATCCTTTGGCTTCAAGTTTTCGATAGAAATTACGTAGCTTGGCTTCGAAGTCCCTCCTGTATGGAGAGGGTGCCCTTGCACTAGCTCGCTGTAGTCCTGGTGGAAAAAAGAACAGCTTCCTAAAGTGTAAGGGGGCTTTCCATCATTCCAAATCATGCAGCTGTTGTTTCCACACGCTACTGGCTATCAAATGTAACAGGAACTTTCTACAGGCATACAAAGGATTTTTGTGCACAAATTATTTTATGTTCTACCTGACATTATTGGAGTTGTTCCTATAATTCAGTGATTCCGATGACTTCCAGGGGCTATATCTGCTTACTAATGGCATGGTTAAGCTGGCTTTATGCGTGCCCTTCCGCTGCTTGAGCCTTCAACTATGATTGATTTGAATGGAAATTCAGGGATCAGAAAGGCATGAGAAAGACTGATGTGCATAACTCCCGGTGATGGTCACTGCTATTCAGTTTTCTCTCCCTTTTGCACTTTTAAGAGATCTCTCTCCTCTGTATTGTATAGGAGATCTCATTACTTGACAGGATTAAACCTCTGGAGCTCAAAGCAATGCTTCTATCTTGAGGCCAGCGCCATAGCCAAGCTGGGAATCGGGTTTCCCAGAGTTAATCTGACTCTATGTTAAACACTTCCAGCCATCAACACAAAAACCCTTTGTGGCTTTGAGAAGGACTTCTGTCAGGAAGAAATGCTACATTTTCCTATTACGATTCACACATACAGCAGATTTTCAGCAATTTGGGACCTGTTTTGTTTTGAAGTCTGCATTCTCAAGGTAGCTGATTAATCCTTTTGTATAAACAAGTGTCATGCCATAAAGGGTCAAAGAATGGATCCATGAAATCCCTTTTCCCTATCTTATTAGAGAAGACAATAAAAACAAGCTCTTTTATAAGAAATCTGGCAGAAAATCCTCCATAGGAAGGCAAAAAAAAAAAAGAAAAAGAAAAATCACATGTAGTGGGAGCACAGTCTTGGTTGCCAGGAGGGAAGGACATTATTAATCGTCTCTGCCAGTAAAACAGAAAGGTGTATTTACATGCTGTGCAAAGAGAATCCCCTGTGACACCTTTTTTCTTCTGTTGGATATTTTTCCCCATGACGTAAGAAAATGGTTCTCATTGGCCGTGTAACCAGCAGCAGAAATAAAGAACCAGATAGTATGTCTGAAATTAGTATTTGTCCTTCTCATCTTTTCACAAGAGGTAAAAGCTCCTGCAGTTCTTTTAGCACCCTCCTAACTCACACCCTGGTCAAATACTTCAATTTTGGTCTTGCAGGAGACTTATTTCTGACCTATCCTGCTGTAGAGGAGGTGAGTGTATTTACAATGGCGTTCAAACTCAGTAGCAACTATAGGACTTTCTCACAAAACGCTGCTGTCCAGTGGACAAGGGTTCAGTTTTTTAACTTCTGCACATCAAAAAAAATCAAAACAAAAAACCTCCCCAATTTTCTAAGCCACCTTTGAGATCGGGACATCTCTTGCCCATAAACTTTGTTCAAAACCAGATAATTTAAATGGACTTTTAAAAAGCTCAGCCAAAAATGGAATTCTTAAGATCGCGTTTCTACCCATTCTCTCAAAATGGCCACTGGACACAGTCATGCAGTGAGGCTGCAGGAGGGGTTATGTATCTTGGCAAAAGGGAGGCATTTTCTCCTCCAATTTCTATAGCATAAACAATAACTACAGAGACATATCACAGCTGGAAATAACCTTCTCAGACAGCACGTCTTTTTGGAAAATAGGTTTCCTGTCAAGCCTAAGTTAATGGGCTCAACACAGGAGGTCAGACTAGATATCAAGATGATTCCCTCAGATCTTAAAATAGATGAGTTTTGGGAAGAAGTAAAGTCTTTAGAACACAGCGTGTAGGAGAGTTAACTTCATTGGAGTATTTTATAGGAGTTAACTTTACTGAAAGTAGTATGATATACCTGTGCTCTGGAAGTTGCTCTTTGTTCCTGTCACCTAATGTCAGTACCCATTAACAGGTTTCCATGTCAGTGAGTTATGTCTGAAGAACACCATCTTCCTCTTATCCTAATCCTTCACGACTATTTGAAAAGCAGGACAAAACTTTCCTCTGTAAGGACAATTCCTGAATCTGAATCTCTGTCGTCCAGCGATTTTAACATTTCAACAAACATATGACAACAATGGCAACTGATCTAGCACAAAACAGTTTGGGTCAGATTCAGAGTTGGCACTGAAATCAGCAGAGTGATAATTTACGTTGGCTCTCAATTTGTCCTCTTGTAATTATTAGGTGGAATAATACCACAAATGCCAAATTTTATATTATCTTCCCCTCCCCCCTACCTGGAGAATTTTGAGGTGATGAGCAGGGTGAACAGCGAGGAGAGAAACTGTAACCAGGATGGAAGGCAGCCTGCAGTGGTATGTAGGACATAATATCCTCTTCAAAAAGGCTGTGCGGAAAAATGATAGAGAGAGGTTTGGTTCACATTCATCACATGAAGGAATATACAAATGCCGTTTGATGCAAGCCTGCTGTAGTGATAAGTTTGGGTAGATCTCTGAATTCATGGATTAACAAAACCCACAAATTTCCTAAATCAGGCATGGTCACCAGCAACAAAGAAGAACAAAGTGAATTGTGTTAGACGATTCATGCTAAGGCAGTGCCTCAGTTTGCTGATAGAGAGTTAAGACCTGAGAACATGTGGTAAACAGAGACAACTTCAGCATGTTGGAAATGAGTAAAAAGGAGTCACACATCTGTCTTTCAGCTTGTTTTTTTTGTCATATATTTTCATATAGGCACTTGCACAGCAGTTTGACAATTCATATGAAAGTGGTGGAAATAAGTTGCAAAGTTCTTGCATTAGATAGTGCTGCACTGAATGTTTTCTATGTAAGCCCAAGGCAACAAAAAAGTCCTTATCTGTGTTAAAAGAAGCAGCTATGGCCCAATGACCAAGTACCTCTAGTCCCAATAATGTTAAAGCCTTATCTACATTACTCCAAAAGCACTTACTGTACTGTACTTCAGGGTTTCATCACTGTGACATGGCCCAGCTTGTATGGGCAATGCAGCAGTGGTAGAACTAGCAGTTTCACGAACAGTTATGTTCTTTACTTGCATAGAGAAAGAAAAGATTTTTTCCTCTTTTTTGAAAATAGGAAACAAGAATGTTTCTGTTAAAAGGAAACACTTTGATCTGATCCTTCTTCATCTGGTACTTGATAGTAACAGCTATACTGATCAAGTTGCTGTCTGGTGATGGAGTTCACTGCACCACTGGAGGCTACCTTCCAGAAAGTAAGATTTGACTGACGTACTTTGGTGGAATTATTTTGCGTGGCTATCAGTAACAATGAAATCCTATTCTAATTACAAATGACCTGGAAGATTTAAGAAAATCTTTTCAATTCTATTGAGAAAGAGTCAGCCAGATTGTTTGGCACCATAGGTAACGATATTAAGCTTCTGGTCAAATTGATTACCTTAAGAGAATTACTAAATCTGCATCACAGGACAACTTTTCAAGCCCATGTGTACCCTCTGTCCGAATGTAATGGATCTTCTCCCTGAAACATAAATTATATTATTGACAAGAGGAGAAAGGAAAAAAAAAAAAGAAGAAGAAAACACGCCATTACCAAGGCATGAACTACGGATAAAGTTGTTATCCTTTAGTATTTTGCCAGGTCCCCTTTCCCACCTTACAAAAATGGCAAATATCCTAACTGCCCCGATTAATTCTCTAATCTCATTAAAGAAACTTGTAAAAAAGATATTTATAAATAGATATTATACTGTACTATAAATAGATATTTATATCACTCCATTTCCTGACCCTAAAGCAAGAGATTTATATCATAGTTTAGAAAACACATGTAGTGGGAAAAACAGAAGGATTCCTAGTCCTCAGAGCTCATGTGTAGCACTATAGCTTATGTTATGGACAAACAGACTTTCCCTCAGTTAAGGCTACAACTCACACACCACTTCTCTTTAATAGCTTCACATAATATCGCTTTCTTTATCTCTGTCAGTCCTAGTTGGCAAATGATAACTCTAACAAATACTTGATATCAATAGGTCACAGAGAGGTTATATAACAAATGCACAAAATTATATACTTTGTCATATAATGAATGGTAACAAGAGTGGGAAGCATAGGATAGGATTCTACCAGCAGGTAGGACCACGCAAGATACGGAGCTACACTCCAGTCTATCATTGTGCGTTTCAAACAAGAGAGTATCCAAAAATATTTACTCTAATATCAAGTCAGAAGTTTCTACCTCAAGTCAAGCATGTGCTTTAGGACCTTGCTGGGTGGGGCTACAATGCTTTGCAGAATCAAGCCCTGGTAAAAGATGGACATTCTTTTCCTAGGAGTTTGCGTAAGACCAACAAGCCCACTTCAAAAAGGCTGCTGAACAGGCATCAGATGGTAGCTTTGGATCACTCCTGACCTAAGCTATAATCAAAGCAATGACCTGGAGGTGAGGGGCTCAATATCCTGTTACAAATCTCATTACGCACTGGCTAAGCTGTCTAGTCCCTATCACTAGTCAATTTTGTTCTCTGCTCCAAAGGAGATAAAAGCATCATCTGTTCTCTGAGGAATGAGAATTCAAATTACAGCTGTTAAAAAAAAAAATAGTCTGGAATAATTTGATGGTGAAGATAAAAAATTCTCAGTTACAGAAATCTTGAATACTGGAAGCATTTTTCGTTCTCTCTCCCTAATTTTATTTGCATGTATTCATTCCCCCAGGAAGCAAGTCTAATCCTTACACCCAAAGAACTCTTTGTCTGGCCCTCATGGGTAAATGACGAGCCAGGAGGGCTATCAGCAGAAAATACACCAGAGAAACTTGAAGGTTCTTCTCCTTCCCTCCTTTAGCTCCTCTCCCGCCCTGCCCCACAACCCGCAGCTGTACTTTTTACTGCACAGCACATACTAAATGCTTGGGTCAAAGTCTTAGCTGGTACACACTGGCACTGCTAACTGAGACTGACTAACACCAGTTCAGTTTCTAGGCCCCAAAAATTAATTTAACCTTCGGAATTGCAATGCATTCAAAATTGCACTGGATTTTGGTTGCATGTTTTTTCTTTTTTTTCCTTTAACCTACTAGGTTAAAAACCGTTAGAGAGGTGAAGATATAATTTGATTATTTTGGAAAGGACTGTTATTAAGTCATCAGTGAGGAAGAGTGAAGACGAGCAAAACCTACTTCATAATATTCCTATCTCTTTACAAAATCAAGGGTGACTATGCTCATGGCATAGCTGTAAATCCAGTCATGAAGTAAAATCCTGGTTCCACTGAAGTAACTGGCAGTTTTGCTGTTGAATTCCACTGAGCTACAATTTTAGCCCTATCTTCTGAAAAGCAAAGTGATAATTACAGGTGAAGCCTGGTTATCCATGGAGGTTCTGCTATTCAGCAATATTTAGAGTGGATATTAGATTTGTCATTATTTGCCCATAGTTACTTGGATTCTTCTTACTTCTTGGGTGTCCATAGAAAACAAGTGTAATAACTACATAGGTTCTGGTGGTCCATACCTGCTCTTTAATGGTGACAGTTTTATCTGGGGCCTGAGTTCATCCTTTTTATTACAGCAACTAGAATTTGTTTTTTCCACTAGAAAAGTCATTCTCAGAACTTGGTTTCAGCAGTTTGGAAGAAGGAGTACCTGAGCGCATGGTTTCTGGCCAAGCTGGGTTGACGCTCCTGCAGCATCTCAAAAATGTTGGGTTGGCGTAGAAACGCAACAATCTTGTCATTGTAAGCTGGAAAAGGAAAAAAAAAAAACACAGAGGCTTTCTTTACCATCGAGGGGCCCCTCTGGACTTCATGATGACTATGCTGGGGTACACTGACAGCATCGCTAGCGAAGCACAGGGCAACATGAAGCACTGGATGTGAGTCTTAGAAAGCATCTTTGTGAGCACTGCTTCAAAAATAAAATACAAAGCTGACTTACCCAAAGGTAATGTCTCATGGTGGTGCTGGTTTCGAATAGCTGTTACAAGACTA
Source organism: Struthio camelus (assembly GCF_040807025.1). Lineage (NCBI taxonomy): Eukaryota > Metazoa > Chordata > Aves > Struthioniformes > Struthionidae > Struthio > Struthio camelus. The sequence continues at coordinate 59,907,470 of NC_090943.1, read as the reverse complement.
TTGCCTGGTCTGGCCAGGAGAGTAACCCCTCTGTTCCGTGAGACTTCGGAGGCCTACAACAGGGGAGGTAAGGAGAAGAATGACAAAGCTGGACCATCAGCAGTGCATTAGTCAGTAAAAAAGGTTTCTGATCTATACTCCTGTGACTTTCAGAATGGTCCATGAGGCTGACTGACTGAAGGACAGAAAGCTTGCACGAAATTATAGCTTTATGCTTCAGCCAGCTTAAAAAAGACAGCTAATGCTGTGCTTCCAAATGGAGGGATGCAATTATCCATAGCTATTACACCTCTTCTATACTGCTGTGAAGGCAACAGAATCCAGAAGTAAATGCAGGTTACTACAGGGCTTATGGTGATTGAATTCTCTGGTTCAATGAAGTAAAATTTCTGTAATATAAAATATCTTGTTCCAGCTTGACTCCGTTTACTTCAAGGATTTTATAGTAATATTAATGTGAAAAAAAAAAAAAACAAAGACCTGCAACATGTTCACTCAACATTGCTGAAGGGAAATTTAGTATTAGAATGACATGGGAAAGATATACCTGCGTAGATGACAGGAAAGAAAAGGTCTATATTATCCCAAAGGCGGGGGGGGGGGGGTTGCCTAACTTGCATTTATTAGAAATAGTTGAAGTGTATACACTGAAAAAAGAACATGATCTTAAGAGATGATAAAAAGAGCAGTAAGAAGGA